>NC_137191.1:22961046-23126046 GCF_960531495.2 Zeus faber
TGTGTGTGTGTGTGTGAGTGTGGTTATATGTGTGTGTGTGTGTGTGTGTGTGTGTGTGTGTGTGTGTGTGTGTGTGTGTGTGTGTGTGTTTATTTGCTGACTTGTGTTTGTGTCTGCTTTTGGGGTGTTAAAGTGTAATTTTGGATTTCCCCTCCTGATCTTATCAAAACCTCATTTCACTTTCACTCCCTGGTGACGCATTAGCGCAGGCGTACGTGTGTGTGTGTGTGTGTGTGTGTGTGTGTGTGTGTGTGTGTGTGTGTGTCTGTGTGTGTGTGTGTGTGTCTGTGTGTGCGTGTGTATATCAGAGACACGCCCAGGGTTTTGTTTTGTCTGGGTCAGTTGGGAATCCATTTACACCTCCTCCACAGGAGGAGGTGGAAATGCTAGACATGGTCCCAACATATGTCTAAAACGTCCCAACCTTATGCCAGGTTGTCATCAAATCCCCCAGTAAATTTGGCAGATTTATTCAGAAAGTGCCCTTTCGACAATCCCCAGCGTTGGATTAAAATTTAGATTTTTCATTGGACCTTTGCTGCCTTCTGGACAACTGGTTCAGACATTCTCCCTGTTCGAGACCAAGGCCGTACATTCAAATTGAGCTCAGCTTCATGATATCATGCACTGTTCACAATGTCCATCCCATTACAAAAAGGCTCCACGACACCGAAACTGCAAAGACTTTACACGAGTTCCAATACCCTGAACTGAAAAGTATACTTCCACAAGGGGAAAAGTGGATAATGGTTTGGAAAACAGATTGGTTTGACATTTTTGTGGACTCATTCTGAACTACTGTCTATCTAGTGAACTATATCGATTTTCGTATCCAGCAAGAAGGAGCAATGAACCAGTGAAGGATTTGGTTCGCTGCATCTGTTGAGTCCATGAGCTGGAAACTGAATTCCTAGCACTAGAGAGGGAATCCAGCAATCATGCTTTTAGGATAACACTCTGCACTGGATGATGCATGAGTAGAAGCAATGGTATAAGTAGAGGTTTCTGTCAGAATAGAACACAGTACGAAAGAACTCCAGGTTTAGGTGGCTCCCCATTCAAACAAAGAGGAGTCTTGTCTTGCACGCTACTGACTTAGTGCGAAAATAATTACCCAATGGAGATGAAAAACAAATACAATTCTGCATTAACTGTGTGTGTGTGCGTGTGTGTCCAGGTGTGAGTGCACCCCGGGCTACGTCGGGGAGCACTGTGAGTTGGACTTTGACGACTGCGAGGACAACAAGTGTCAGAACGGCGGCCAGTGCATCGACGCCGTCAACGGCTACACCTGCGTCTGTCTGGAGGGCTACAGGTGCATACACACACCTGCACCCACGCGGACCCTCAAAATGCACCTGCTTGACACACACACGCGTAATCACACTCTTTTGGGCTATCGGCTTTATCTGTTGTTTTCTAGACGGATAAGTCAAGTAATAGATGAAATACAATAAATAAAATAATAATAAAATGAATGAATGAAATTTAATAAATGAATGAAACAATAAATAAATATAACAATAGAAAGAAATTGACAATTTACAAAACATTTAATACATTTTAATAAAAAGGCAACCGACAATGAACCAGTGAAGGCACGCTGATTAATCCCATAAAACTCAGTTTACAGACTCATTCTTTATTTGTGTCAAAGTCAATTATTTTGGGGTAGTTAGTAACAGTTAAGCAGTGGTTGACCATCTGCCTTTTCCTCAATCAAACCATCACGGTCACAGCCATGGCAGTATGAGTACCAATATTAATAAAAGTACTACTATTACACTAGCACTGCTACTACAAACAGCACCTTGCTGTGTGTACTGTGTGTTGCAGCGGGCTGTTCTGCGAGTCCTCCCCCCCCATGGTGCTTCCCCGCACCAGCCCCTGCGACAACCACGAGTGCCTCAACGGGGCTCAGTGTGTAGTCATAGGAACGGACCCCCGCTGCCAGTGTCTCCACGGCTACCAGGGCGAGCGCTGCGAGACTCTGGTCAGCGTCAACTTCATCAGCCGGGAGTCGTACTTGCAGCTCCCCTCCAGCCTCATCTCGCCGCAGACAAACATCAGCCTGCAGGTACACACACACACACACACACACACACACACACACACAGACACACACACACACACACACACACACACACACACACACACACACACACACACACACACACACGTATCTCTACCTGGACTTAACAGCCTAATCTCTGACTTGGCTTCCGGTCAAATATTGATATTATATTGATAATTACCAGGTCAGATCCAACATTGCAATCGATTTTGAATGTAACAAAAACATTTGAATTGAATATAAAAGGAGATAGATCACAAGCTTGTCTAATTAGAGGTTGTTGGGGTTAAACACTGACGTCAGTAATCTATGGATGTCATGGATCCGCCGCACTCACAGACAAGATGAATAAAATGTGTATTTGGGGCAGTTCCGACCTGACATCGTCCAAGTTTGATCCAGATCGGTCCATTATTGTGGAATAATTTAGTAAAAACCGGTATTTTATAACACACGTGCTTGCGTGAATGACGCCTAGCAAAGGTCACATGATAGCATTGCAGTCTAGTGATTGGTCAACAACTGGGTCCTCACCAAAATGGCGGCACGAGCAGATGTAAATGACGTCAGACCTTCATCGATGTCATGGATCTGACGAACCCACAGACAATCTGAATATGATGTGTATTCGGGGCAGTTCCAGCACGACATCGTTCGCGTTTCATCCAGATCGATTCAGTATTGTTGAAGAAGTTTGTGATCAACAATCGCAACCTCACCAAGATGGCGCCATGCACAGCGAGCATTAAAGTAGAGCATTAAAGCGAGAGTCAAAATATTACCAGAAGAAAATTGGTTGAAACAAAGCGCCGTGTATTAAGCGTCATAAATATATAAATATAAATAAATAAATATACACGCATATACACGCACCAGAGTAAGTTCTACAAAGTAAAAACCCAATCACTGTCAGAATTAATAGATATTCCAGATTTATCAATGTATACAAACGTCCTGAATTATAATTACTGGTAACAATAGCCATAAGTGATTACATAATACAAGTAACATGTATTTAGTGTGTATGTGTTTGAAATATTTTCATTCTTTTTGTGTTTTTGGTGTAGCCCACTACACACAATTCATTTCATTATATATCCTCTACAATTAAAGTTAAACCACTTACCTCAGTTTATTTAGTTTATAAAACACATTATTATTGTGAAGACAGTTTTCTGATGATTTGCAAAGTGCCATGAAATAATTATGTTCCCTTGAATGGATAAATACAAATCAAAATATTGAGTAAAATAATCGTGATAATCATTTTAGCCATAATCATGCAGCCATACCTCAGAATGAATAGCTCCCTTAGTTGCAGCGTAGGGAACCCACCCATAGCCGCAAACACCACCCGATCATAGAATTACACTGTAACCAGGCCGGAACAAATGAACTTCACACCGAAACAGAGAGCCAAAGCACACTCATCCATTGAACTTTAACAAAGGGCCAACCACCCTGGACCCTCACATTTTGCTGCCTGCAGCTATTTTTTGTTTATTTTTTAGTTCAGTCTCTAAGATGAAAAAAGGAAAAATGGCCGAAATGTACTTTACGCACAATTACAGTGATTATATATAATGGTCTTGTATCATTCAAGTGTACCCCCTCCCACAAACACACACACACACACACACCCACACACACACACACACACACACACACACACACACACACACACACACACACACACACACACACACAAACACACACTCACAGACACACACACACACACACACACACACACTGTTGGTTTCCTTGACTACAAAACTGCCTTCAGCGGTGGAACACCCAGCGATATCATCCACAATTTGGGAAACTTTTCAATTTAATTTCCTGCCGTCAAATTGCTCCCACTTTGTTAGCTCCCGTTGAAAGCAAATGGAGGCCATGTCTGAACGCGGCGTAAGGCGGAGGATCGGAGCGGCTTCTAGGGTAAAGCCTGATTCACACCGAAAAGACAAACGACCAGAACAAACCGGAAGTCCCATCATTCCTGTGGAGAGTCGGCTTCCGTGCGGCAAAAGCTTTAACGTGCTGCGGTGCCGAAAAATCCGCACCACGCTACCAAGTTATGTCACTCAGGTTTTTTATTGGAACTGGCCTTAAACAAACAAAATATGTGACTTATATGAAATAATTACGGTGTTAACATTAAACTTGGTTGTCGCCATATTCACCATCAATAAACATGAATATGGTAAATGTCCAGCTGGTCAAACTACTCGCTGTCAAAAGAACGAGCTCTCCCATTTTTCCCTGACATATTGTGGGATGCGAAACCTAGACGCACTTCATCTGACAGCCACAAAGGTAGGGGGGGGGGTTTGACTGTCCGATGCGGATACGCGTTCAGTGTGAAGTAGGCTGACGGTTTGTGTTGCCGGCAGCCATATTGAGCTTCCCCCTCTGGTTTCAGATTGCCACGGACGAAGACAGCGGCGTGCTGCTCTACAAAGGAGACAACGACCACATCGCCATGGAGCTGTACAGGGGCCGGCTGCGGGTCAGCTACGACACCGGCTCGTACCCGCCCTCCGCCATATACAGGTATACACACACACACAGACACACACAACACACACACACACACACACACATACACTGATTGTACCATGTTCCAACGAGAGGAAAAAACAGACCGTGTTATCTTTCTCTCACACGCAATTTTTTTTCTCTCTCTCAGTGTGGAGACGGTTAACGACGGGAGTTTCCACGCCGTGGAGTTGGTAGCGGCCGGCCAGACGCTGTCGCTGTCCATCGATGGAGGAACGCCCAAATCCATCAACTCCCTCAGCAAGCAGTCCACCCTCAGCATAGATTCTCCCCTTTATCTCGGAGGTAAGGACCTGGCGGACCACACAGCACAGTACAAATTACCGCATACCAGGACGATCATTATTTAAAAAAGACTCTGGTGCTCACTTTCCTCTGGATGGCACCGCTCCATGTCCCGCTGCGCTCCAAAGACAGGAAGTATCCGCCCTGCAGTTCTGATACCTTCCCCTTTGATATAGATTGGTTTTTGTGCGAGTAAGGGATCCCACGCAGCAAGCTGATGCTGGGATCCGGATCCAGATCTACCACAACAGCTGGTCTTTTCCTTAAAACAGGATTCAATTAGCAGAGCTCTGCAAACTGGGTGTGGATCTGCAAACAGATCTGGTTTGAAAACGTTCCAGAACTGGCCCCAGATCTTCTCTTAGCGGTGCTGCCTCCCGCCCAAATTTCAGCCAAGATCAACATAATGATCCCCTGTACGAAAACAGAGCCTGTTCGTTACATGGATATGGCTCAGCTCCCATCTTGAGGAGCAATTAGGACTTGATCCGTCTGGGTCGCCGCCAGATCTGCGGCGGAGGCAGACCCAGGCCCGAATGTGGTGATGTGGGAATGCAGATTGATTGCGGCCCTGCTCGTATTGATTTAGAGTGTATTCCCTCCCATCTGTCCCCCCCTCCAGGTATGCCGGACCGCGCATCCCTCTCCGGAGGTCTTTCGGCCCTGCAGCACAGCTCGGGGGGCCGAAACGGCACCAGCTTCCACGGCTGCCTGAGGAACCTCTACATCAACGGGCGTCTGCAGGACCTGGGGGCTGGGCTGGGGCCGTGGGCCGGCGGAGCGGGAGGCTCCGGCGCCGGGCAGAGCGCCACGGCCGGCCAGTGGCTGGGCCAGGGAGTGGAGCCGGGCTGCCAGCCTTGCCAGCGGGGGGCGTGCGTCCAAGGGGACTGTCACCCCACGGGACACAGCGGCTTCACCTGCACCTGCCACCCGGGATGGACGGGAACGCTCTGCGACCAGCAGGTCAACAACCCCTGCGATGGCAACAAGTGAGTGTGTGTGTGTGTGTGTGTGTGTGTGTGTGACCTCTACATAGGTGACTCGTTCAGAGATGTCCGAGACCCTTGGACATGGATCCATCCTTCTCTCTCCCTCTCTCTCCCTCTCTCCCTCTCTCTCTCTCTCTCTCTCTTTCCCACTCCCTCCACCGTCATCCCTCAGATGTATCCATGGCTCCTGCCTCCCAATAAACTCCTACTCCTACTCGTGCCGCTGCCAGCCTGGCTTCGCGGGCGTGCTGTGCGACGAGGAGGACCCCGAGACCGCCGTTCCCTGCAGCCTCAGCCGCTGTAAACACGGCAAGTGCAGACTGTCCGGCCTGGGCAAGGCCTACTGCGAGTGTAACAGCGGATACACGGGGGAGGCCTGTGACAGAGGTGAGAGAAAACTGTCACGTGCGCTGGCTTGGGTAATCACTTGACGTTTGGATAAAACTCCTCAATCATGCACCGACATCCCGCGGACTGAAATCTCTTAAAGTGCATCCGTGCCAAGGATTCTCTTCTTCTTCTTCTTCTTCTCCTTCTTCAAATCTGGTCTTTTCCAAGATTCTGCTTTGCTGTGTGTTACCCGTCAATTCTCGTCAAGTCAGTTAAACCTTGTCTAGTCTCAGTGCGTGCGTGCGTGTGTGTGTGTGTGTGTTTCTAACTCTGTTGACTGTCTCCTGTGCACTAACACCAAGACTTCTAACCCTTTCAACTCAGCCTCTCCTGAGCTTCCTCTAAATCCCACACGAGGGGGTCATCAGGTGAGTCTCTCTCAGCCTCTCTTTGCATCTTTTTCTCTCTCTCTCTCTCTCTCTCTCTCTCTCTCTCTCTCTCTCTCTCTCTCCCTTGAAGGTTTCTTCCTTAACCCATAGAAAATGCCATTTGCCTCATTTCCCTCGTTGTATTTCAAAAAAAGAGTGGAAATGGTGGGGGAACTTTAACTATAATCACCGCCTGGTTAAACACATTGAGATATCGGACTAAATGAAAAGCTAATAAAAAATTTGATATATGTATATGTGCAACCATCCGTGATTTATGCAAATCAGGTTGGAGAAGTGGATGCCCGTGCCAAAGGTCATTATTAACAGACAGCGGCCATTATTCAGAAATAGCTGACCACTGATTGCGGCTATCCACCACTCAGAACCGAGTATTCCACAGAGCCGTGCGATAAATATATATATCACTGTATTATTGTTGGTATTGTGGAATGCAAATGTGATTTTCCTGCTTCTGCGGTTGCTGCAGAGGTGGCCTGCCGAGGGGAACGGGTCCGAGATGTCTACCAGAGACAGCAAGGCTACGCGGCGTGCCAAACCCAGGAGAAGGTCTCCCGCCTAGAGTGCCGCGGGAGCTGCCCGGGGGGAGCGGGCGAGCAGGGGAGCTGCTGCACCCCCCTCCGCAGCAAACGCAGGAAATACACCTTCCAGTGCACCGACGGCTCCTCCTTCGTCCAGGAGGTGGAGAAGGTGGTCAAGTGCGGCTGTACAAAGTGTTCCTCGTAAAGGAGGAGGAAAAAAAAAAAAAAACAGGAAAAAAAGATGAAAAAAGACCCTTAACATTTAAAAAAAAAAAAAAAAAAAAAGCTCCCTCCTCTCCAGATATGTTTTGTGCTCCCGTCCTTCTTTCTTTCGAGCTCCCAAACGTCCTGACTCCCCTGAACTCCCTCCTGGGAAAAAAAAACAAAAAAAAAAAACACCACCTCCCCCAACTTCCCCCCTTTCCCTCCCTCCCCCCGTTTTTTGTAAAAACCCTGAAAAAAAAAATATCTAAAAGTGAAACAAAAAGAAAAAAAAAAAAAATCCTTTTCTTGCCAGTGCTGGACTGATGATCGATGCTTCCTTGGTGGGGATATTGAATTATATTGTAAAGTACAAAAAAAAAAAACAGACTTATTTTTATTATGAAGTGGAGAAAAAGACAAAAAAACAAGAGTTGACTTTTTCCCTTCCATCCGCATCTAATTTCTATGTTTGTCATGACGACTCAAATGGTATGTCACTCTCTCCTCCTTCCTCTCTTCCCCGGAGGACCGACGGGGGTGGGGGGGTCACCGAGCGATGACCACTTCCTGTAGACCTTCCTCCCACTTCCTGTCCTCGTGCTTGTCTTAGGAGTTCCATAACCGGTAGTAGCACAGACTCACCACAAGGGGGCAGGCAGCGTAAACCCCTATAGGCCACGCGCAACCCCGGCTGTAGTCCGCAGAACCCTTCCAGAGACTGTGTGCATGAACCTACACACACACACACACACACACACACACACACACACACACACACACACACACACAGACACACACATTCATTCAAAAATAGAATAGACGAGGAGTTATACATTAGACTTAAGTGGCCATATTAAATGCACCACACCCAGCTCATCCACAAACGACAAGTATTTATTGTATCATAAATACCTGTAGGCTACTTATTCAGTAGATCTCCCCATGTATCAATCTGATTCTTTTTAATATATATTAATTTATATTTGTCCTCTTATTTTTGTATTAAAAAGACATAATCTTGTCGAGATAGGTGAACTAACAAAAAAAAAAATGGCGTCCTTTATTTTGGTCGGAAGAGAAGAGAAGTCGTTGGGGTTATTATTTTTTTTATTTTTATTTTTCTTTATCTTATTTTTATTTTTATTTTTTTTTGACCACTGAAACTATTGCGTTGGGCGCCAGAAACCTTAGTTGCATTTTAATCTTCAAATGTGACCTGAAGACATTGTATATTTTTGTCGCGTTTCCTGAGAGTTTGTACTTTGTGCCATGACGAGAAGGTCTTTATATTAGAGTATAAATGTATAGATCATTTCCCTACCTATGTCTTTCACACAGAAATGTCGTGAGTAGCAATGACCCTAGAGGATGCTTAGAACTGTTTTTACCTTTTTAACAAATTTATGCTTAAAGAATACTGTGACTTTTTTCTAAATGAAACTACTTTGTTAGCCCCTTGGTCGCCGATGTTAACATGTTGCTGCTAAGTTTTTGTACGGTAGACTTGGATCCTGAACTGTATGTCATATAGAACTTCCTGCTCCTGCTCTGCGGAGCGCATTGTGTAACAGATAAATATTTCCCCCACCTCTACCCACGTGCGATGTGCTTTATATTCCCCCTGCCCCACCCCCCAGCCACAGACTAATGTCAGTTCCCTGGCTGATGTTTGTTTATTAAACACAATATTTACCTCACATTTTTTCCATCTTTGACTTTTTATTATCACAACATAGAACTCAGCATAACGCCAAGCTCCACCTCACACACATATGAGTAACATACAGTAACAAAGTGACAATTGGTACCTTCATATTTCAGGGTTGATTCGATTTTTAGACACAGCTCTTACTCAAAAAGGAGGATTTTTAGTTTTGAAAAATAAAAAAAAATAAAAAGAAGAAAAATAGAAAGTTATTGTGCGTCGCTCAGTCGTTTGAACTCATCCTCTTCTCGGCCCTCGGGTCTTTCTTTTCCTACCCTGTCTTTCTTGACCTTACTTGTAAAGCGTGTTTTCCACGTCTTTTGCTCTTCGTGACGGGAAGGGCAAGGTTTTGAGGAACTAATACCTGTGTATTGGATCATAATACATAGCAGATAACCGATTAACGGCTCCCATTCTTTCAACATGCAGCACACTTTATGTTTCACGTGCGGTGCATGGCTGCCACCTAAAGGCAAGGAGAGGAAATACAGATGCGGGGGACGGTTCCCCACTTCCCGTTGAAAACCAGACATCCAGAGAACCACCTGGACATTTTGTCATCTGTCAGTCATAGTGGCTTGAGCCAGGCACGACTAAACTATCTAGGTGAGCATCTATTTGCATATGCATGTGTTCACTCTGGGGGTGTGATGCATCATTGTGACTATAGTTCTTGTAGACAGCAGCGATGTGTACGGATGAGGGAAAAGACACCAGCGTATGATGATAGATAATAGATGTACTTTGCTTATTCACTCATGTACTTATTGTACCACCATGGAAGTACGAGCAGAGCTTTAACAGCAAGTGGTGGCACCTCAGTAGGGTGGTATGTGGGGGTTGGGGCCCAGTTTCACTATGGAAGAGGCAGCAATGTTGAGCTTGGTGTTTATTTTAAAGAAGGCTGATAATGAAAGCCCAATAGCAAAGTAGTTGGTTGTTGGGTTCAGAATAAATGAAAGGCTCTGCCCACCCCATCAAAATGTTACGCTTCCAATGCATCTAAGCAGTTAGGGAGCGAGACCCAGAAGCATGGTGGGAAACAACTGACACTACGTCGCTGATAACTGTTGAAAGACTTATGCCACTGATCAGAAAACCCAGTCAAGAAGCCGCTTCCTTCCCTGACGCCTGCATGGATGGATTATGCCTGGCTGGGGGAGATGAGGACCCCCCAAAAAGGACCCCTCAGTTTGAAGTGCTACACAGATTATGACTGAAGAAACAAGAAAGGCATGCCAAGAAACAGCCGTTGCAGCTGCATTTCAAATAAATGTTAATTTAAGTCATGAGTTGCTCCAGTAGCATGAAGCCAACTATTTTGCAGCTGTGAGTTGTTTGGTCCAGCTGCTTCGAGGTCTCCTGCTCCCAGCTGCTCCATATTGTGCACACTGCTTACTGTAGATAAGGTGCTTTACTTTTCTACGCTCGAGAACAAAATAGTGACGATTCAGGGTCAAACAACTCTCTGACATTTTCTCTGGTACGTTATATCACCGCAATGAAAATACTAAAACATTTTGAAAGATTTTGAACAGTTCTGACATAATGGGGGATTGTTGGGAAACTGGCCAAGGGATCTCCTGTGGATCAGTTAAGTACTTCTTATAATGTTATATACACCGATCAGCCAAAACATTAAAACCACTGACAAATTAAGTGAATAACATGGATCCTCTCATTCCAATGGCACCTGTCAAGGGGTGGGATGTATTGGGAAGCAAGTGAACAGTCAGTTCCTGAAGTTGATGTGTTGGAAGCAGGAAAAATGGTCAAGCGTAAGGATCTGAGCGACTTTGACAAGGACCAAATTGTGATGGCTAGACAACTGGGCCAGAGCAGCTCCAAAACGACAGGTTTTGTGGGGTGTTCCTGGTATGCAGTGGTTAGTACCTCCCAAAAGTGGTAAAAGGAAGGACAACCGGTAAACAGGGTCATGGGCGCCCAAGGGCTCACTGATGCACATGGGGAGCAAAGTCTAGCCTGTCTGGTCCGATCCCACGGAAGAGCAACTGTAGCACAAATTGGTGAAAAAGTCAATGCTGCTATGATAGAAAGGTGTCAGAACACACAGTGCATCACAGCTTGCTGTGTATGGGGCTGTGTAGCTGCAGACCGGTCAGAGGGCCCATGCTGACCCCTGTCCACCTCTGAAAATGCCTACAATGGTGTATGTGAGCATCAGAACTGGACCATGGAGCATTGGAAGAATGTGGCCTAGTCTGATGAATCCGGTTTTCTTTTACATCGTGTGGATGGCGGCGTTAACCTGGGGAAGAGAAGGGAAGAAGGCAAGCCGGCGGAGGCAGACATCCTGCCATTCTGACATTCACGTGGATCCTGACATTCACGTGGATGTTACTTTGACACGTACCATCTACCTAAACATTGTTGCCGACCAAGTACACCCCTTCATGGTAACAGTATTCCCTGAGGGCGGTGGCCTCTTTCAGCAGGATAATGCACCCTGCTACGCTGCAAAGCACATTCAGGAATGGTTTGAGGAACATGACAGAGAATTCAGGGTGGGGGCCCCACCTCCCAATTTACAGGACTTAAAGGATCTGCTGCTAATGTCTTGGTGCCACAGGACACCTTCAGAGGTCTTGTGGAGTCTATGCCTCGACGGGTCAGAGCTGTCGTGGCTGATCGGTGTATGTATTGTATTAGAAGACAATTGACTATAAGAAATAATAACAGGTATAGCATTGTATTGCAACAAGATATACAATGAACTAGCAAGAACCTTCAAATCCATTGTTTCAGACCTATGTAGTGCTGCTCCCTTGTGGTTTAGGGGCAGAAGTACAGCCACATGACATATAATCCGCTCTGTCAAGAGCATTAAATTTTCAGAAGCTGTTCTACCTCACTGGAAAAAAAGCTGTGAGCCCAGGAGATGCAGTGAGACATTTCAGCACCATATTTAGATATGTACAAAAAAGATTTTAAAAATGCAAACACTTAATTTCAGTTTGGCTGGCGTTTAAATAGTGAGAATATACTCTCTCCATATTTTTTTCAGATATTTCTCCGCATGCGCAGATATTCAAAATGCTCAATCAACTTTGCTCCGCCACCGGATTTCATTTCATGCACCAGGGACCCCCATCACACCACGAGGATGGACCAGCATACAATTAAATTCCACATATAGACCCACCCTCCCCTCTCTCTCTCTCTCCCTCTTTCTATTTCTCTCTCTGTGCCCCCCGCCCCCCGCCTACCCCCCATCCCCCACTTCTGCCTTCTGTGACCCTTTCTATTTTTAGTCACTCTTAGGGCACTCAGGGAGTGGGGTGATGACGGGCACTAATAATTCACCGCTCCCTTCAGCAGCAAGAATTAGAAATGGCAACTCTTCAGACCCTCTCCACCCGGACGTCCCCAAACGCACCAGATGTGACAACGCGCCCAAACATCTTTGTTCATCTCTCATTCATTATGACCTCACTTCGTAAATCACGCTGTGGCTACAACATGCGCTCTCATTCATGGTACTTATTTACTATTTGTAATTTCTTTGAAATCACTTTATTCTCTCTCTCTCTCTCTCTCTCTCTCTCTCTCTCTCTCTCTCTCTCTCTCTCTTTCACAGATCATCACCTTGTCACTCTGGAGCTATGCTCTGCACCCAGCACCAGGCATTCTTCTTATTGGCATTTTAATTCTGCCAATGGTACTGTGCTCACTCCACCCGCAGGGTTAGGGAGATCATAGACACCCTGGAGCAGAAGATCAGGAACATTGAGGGTGGCCTCCTTCCTGGCAGGGCCCCTGTGGGTGGGAGGCTGCAGGAGAAGAGGCTGGAGCTGAGCACTTTGCCCAGGAAAGAGTATGGGGTGCCATGGTCAGGGCTCGATACATCAGCATCAGGAAAATGGACGCCCCCAGCTCCTATTTTTTCAACCTGGAGAAGACGGTTCAGCAGTCCAGACAGATGGCCTGTCTCCGTCTCCCGGCTGGCAGGGTGAACACCTGCCCGGCAGAGATGAGGGCGCACACAGTGGCCTTCTACACCACCCTATTCAGGGCGGAGGGCTGTGATCGAGAGTGTGCTGCGGAGCGCCTACAGGGGCTGCCTCGGCTGGGGGTCGGGGAGAGGGATGCCTTGGACGCTGCCATTGGAATAGAGGAGCTCACCTCTGCTGTGGGCCAGCTGGCGACTGGGTGCGCTCCTGGGATAGACGGTCTGCCTCCAGAGTTCTACAAGCATTTCTGTGGCCTGTTAGCGGGAGATCTACACTGGGTGCTGCTGGAGTCCGTGCGGACTCTACCATCAGTTTCCTGGCGGCGAGCAGCCCTCTCTCTCATACCCAAGAAAGGGGACTTGGCCTTGCTCAAAAACTGGAGACCCGTTGTACTGCTTTGCATGGATCACAAACTCTTCTCGAAAGTCCTGGCCAATAGGCTGAAGGGAGTTTTAGGGCTGTTGATTTCCATGGACCAGTCTTACTGTGTGCCGGGCAGATCTATTAAGGACAGTTTGTTTTTAATGAGGGATTTGTTTGACCTGTGTAATTTCAATAACATTGATGTGGGTGTCTTATCCCTTGACCAGGAGAAGGCTTTCGACCGAGTGGACCACGGTTTTCTGTTTTCGACCTTGAAGGCATTTGGGTTCGGGGAAGGGTTTCTTAACTATGTGCAGTTCCTTTACAGGGGAGCATCCTGCCTGATCAAGGTGGGCGGGGGGTTGAGCTGTCCACTCCCTGTAGAGAGAGGGATAAGGCAGGGCTGCCCGATCTCTGGCCAGCTCTACTCCCTTGCTATAGAACCTCTTCTGCACACTTTAAGGAACAGGATGAGTGGGCTCTCCCTACCAGGGCTGTCACAGGGGCGCGGCTGGTTGTCGCCGCTTATGCGGACGATGTCAATGTTTTCGTCACCGACCAGGATGACGTCCGGGGGTTGGTGGCTTGCTTGGGGATGTATCAGATGGCCTCATCTGCTAAGGTAAACTGGGAGAAGAGCGAGGCCTTGCAGGTGGGGAGGTGGGGGAGGTGGGGGGGGAGACTCCTCCTGAGCTACCAGGGGGCCTGAGGTGGGGAACGAGAGGAATGAAGGTTTTGGAGGTGTTTTGGGCTCGGAGCAGTACCAGATGCAGAACTGGGCTGGTGTGGTGAAGAAGGTGTGTGCCAGACTGTCCAGGTGGAAATGGCTGCTACCCCAGTTGTCCTACAGGGGGAGGGTGCTGTTTGCTAATAACTTGGTCACCTCGACCGGGCTGACTCCTTTCTACCAGTCAGTGCAGCAGTTATGGCAGGTTTTTAAGGTCCACCGGGACACCACGACTGCCCCTGGGATGTGGCTGTTTGGGGAGCCTTTGTTTGGGAACCCACAGCTGGACTCCGGCCTCCTCCAGCCTGCGCTCCAGCTTGCACAAGGCTGGGTGCGTCAAGCTGGTCCATCTGCTGAAGGCGTCCGCGGAGCAGCTCATGGAGACAACTGGCATCCGGTCCTACAGACTGCTGCACAGGTTGGTGGATGAAGTCTGTGCTTCACTGCCAGTGGCCTATAGGGCTTTAATTGACAACCATGCTCTGACTGACCAATGGGACGGTGAGGGCAGGGTTGTGTGTCCTTCGTGGACGGTCTCTCCGGCTGTGCAGTGGGAGGAGGAGCGGGACAGCCTCCAGACCTTTGCCACTCTTAAGCTGGGGGGGTTTGAGGCAGGGGGCAAGAAAGCCGCCTACTATACCTGCGTCAAGGTGGCACACCTACGCTCTCTGGCAGGGGTGTGGCTGTCGGGGTGGACCCAGTTCTTTGGCCATGGAGCGTCCCGTGCTGGCTGCTGGCGTTCTCTGTACAAGCCTCCCATTCACAAGCGGGTGGGCGACCTCCAGTGGAGGATCATGCATGGGGCGGTGGCCACAAACAGGTATCTGGCACACCTGGATTCCAGCACGAGGGCGGGATGCGTCTTCTGCTCTGAGAGGGAGATGGTGCAGCACCTACTGTATTTGTTCTGTGTCCTAGGCTGCGGGGGCTGTTCGGGCTACTGGAGCGGTGGGCTCGGGGTCTGGGGAAGAGCTTCTCCTTTAAACTCTTTATTTTTGGTCCTGTTTACACTGTGTCAACACAAATCTGTGGCCAAGCTGGCCATTTGGAAAAGCAGAAGGAACGCTGTGCCGGGTCAGGGGTCACTAGACCTGGCCCAGATGACAATTGGTCTGCTCTCAGCCCGCCTCAGGGTGGAGTTTGAGTTTTACAAACTGACCGGCAAATTGGACACTTTCAGGAGTGTATGGGGTGTTGGGGAGGTGCTGTGCTCAGTCCAGGATGATTCCATCATTGTTAACCTGTGATTTTCCTATGGTAGCTGTGATCTTTTTTCTCTCTCTCTATCTCTCTCTCTCTCTCCCTCCTTGGAGAGAGAGAGAGAGAGAAACTGTACAAAGGAGGAAGCCTGGGCCACAAAGGGAGCTGTCCTTATAGTGAACAGCTGTCTCAAACCTGGTGAGGAAACCAACAGATCCCTGCATACATAGTTATCTCTGAAGAGCGATGTCTATACTCTTGCTGCCTATTTACCGGTTGACTGATTTGTCTCTGGTTTTTGTTATGTTTTTTTGGTTCCTTCGTGATCAAGTTGCTGCTGCTGTGACATGACTTACTGCAAATAAAGGAACCTTCAAAACTGGCCTCTCTCTCTCTCTCTCTCTCTCTCCTGGCCTCTCTCTCTCTCCTGGCCTCTCTCTTCCCTGGTGAAGAGGCCAATTTGAGGCTTGCAACCCACATATGCAAATGCCAGTAGTTAGATATAGACACGAAAATGAACAAACGCACCCGCCGACCCCCCACCCAAACACACGGACAACTTCCGGCTGTAATAAGAACATGACCTTTTGGGGTGAGCTTACTGTAGAACTACACGTTCTGACAGCCCTTTATTGTTATAATGGCGAGTGAGAGACGGTTACGTTTAGGTATAAGCTTGGAGATGGTTAGTTTTCGGGTGTCGGTGTTTCAGACTTTTGGGGTGTCGTCGGAACAATGGCATGGCACAACGTAGGGGCGCGGCGCAGCGTGCCTTAAGAGCACACTTCCTTTTAAATCTGTGTTAATCCACTGTTGCAGCTCCACCGGTCACTGGTACAAAAACCCACGCTCCGCCCCTCGCCTGCGTGCTGCGCCAACACGCTTGCTGTAGTGCGGGCGTTACTGTACATGTGGCTGCGGAAACCATGCAGGAATGGATCTATACCTTTGCCATAAATCTCTGTTCCATTCATTCTTTCCCCAATGAAGCGGAGGATTAATGGGCGCAAACAATAAAATGTTCCAAATTGACATTCCCAAAGGAAACAAAGAGGATTATAAAGTCTTACGGTTCATCTGCGCTCTCTGACCAGAGAGAGGAGACGGAGACAGAGAGGGGAATCAGGACGTTATAGTTTCAGGGGTTAAAGTGAATCTCTCTCTTAGGTTGATTGGTTCCGTGTGAACTCAGGACTAATCTGATTGCACAGTTACATTGAAGGGATTAAAAATGAACGACATTTTATCGCCTCGTTGGGGGGGTTAATGCCCACGGTACAAAGAAGCACAATGGCTTCGTCAAAAGCACACTGTAAACATGTGATGCACATACTGAGAGCACATCACTTTGCATCAAAATCGATCACAAACTTATGGTTGTAAAGAGGAAAAAAACTCTGCTTTTACCCTTTTTAAATGCCTCCAGTCGCACCAGGGACGTCAACACCGACACCTCAGCCGTCGGTCCGAATGATCACATCATTCCCGAGAGCTGCACAATTGAAATTTTCTTTCAGATTTTCAGCATAGCGTCTGGGGCCCTTGGGGCACATACAGCTCTCACACGCTTTCTTTGGCAAGTCTGACCTATTAACGGATTTCCCCAGACATTTCTACCACCCAGTGAGACCAAGTAATAGAGTGAGGCCCATCAGGTGATGGGAGGATTCAATGGAGAAATGATGAAACCAGGACAGCATTAGTCAGTCTATATATATATATATATATATATATATATATATATATATTGTTGTAACCACATTAAGTTGCATCAAACATTAAAATCCCTGATGAGCGTCCCAGCGTTATTCTTTTAGGTATTAGCCCTGAATGGAATGTTAAGTCAGTGAAAACATTTTCCTGCCTTTCCACCAATAACAATGTCTAAAGATTCATGGCAACATTTTTTTTTTATTAATCCTATTCTGACATATCCGGCAACCAGGATCTAGAGTGGGTTGGGGGGTCGTATGTAGGTTAAAAGCTTGTTAGTTACACAAGGAATGTCACAAGCCGCACACTCTCAGCCATACGCTCTCTGGAAATAGAACTGAAAACGCCTTTCAGTGGAATTACACTTCTTTTAGATTATTGCACCGATGCAGATTTGCCGAATTGAAAATAACAATAATAATAATAATAAAAAAAAAAATAATAATAATAATAATGTAAAATGAGCTCTTTAAGGTTTGATAATACGACACGTATAACAGAATATATGTGTCATTCACAATAGACACAACAGAGCAGCAAAAATGATTAATAGATTAACTTTGCCATTATTTCATTTACAAGACATTAGTTCCAATAGAGAATGTACAATAATGACTGTTTTCGTCATAGTTTCACTGTTATCTCCCTAACTATAGCGAAGACACGTATGGAAGTTTGGACAAAATCATATCTAACAATAAAAATCGGGGTCCTACAGACAAACTCTTATCAAATGGGGTCTGTGGTCTAATGCTTATTGAGGGTCCTCGGTATGAAAATGTTGAAAATCGCTGCAATAGAGGATCAATGAGGGCTCAATTTACTGATGTGCGCGACTGGCACTTGCTAAGCAACTCGACTCATGTAATCCCAGAAACAGAGGGAAATCCTACATTTTGACACCCCCCCTCCATCATCACAATAACAAGTAGAGGGCACAAGCCTTTCGATCGACCACTGTCCATCTTGGGATTATTATGGCGGCTGGCATCCTGTTGTTGTATAACCGCCCTCCTCTTCAGTTTATCTGCTCTCTGTCCTCACTTGGATCGAACACTGTGTCCTCCTCCTGGAGTACATATTGGTTCCCGACCTGGCTGCATGCTGAGGCCATCTCTTATTCCCTACAGTCCCACCACCATATCCGTATGTCGTGCTGCTGCCTTCACCACCAGTTGTTTCCTCCCTGTTATAGATTTTATCTCAGCAGCCACCTTCATATCTCAATTCTCACTGGATTTTCCCCTTTCTATCCATACCTTGTGTCCATTGTTTGTCTTTCTTCCCACTGCCCAATTGCTGTCCCCGCCCCCTGCTTTCACCTGCACAATTACACAACTACTTATTGTTTCGTCATTTCGGATCCTCGGTGAGCTCCACTAAGAGCTCCTCCACAATTACAACACTTTGGTGGTTGTGCACCCTCACACGTCCTGTACTGGTGATCCACCTCCACACCTTGCACATCACCTTTCTTACTGACAAAACGTCGCAATATGTCCAAAAAGTTGGAAATCATAGTACCGCAAAGGTCCATGCCATGAAGCCATTACTCTCTTGTACTAAAATAAACCAATCGATAAAAAAACAAAAAACTTTCTTTAGTGCAGCACTTCTCCTTCAAACTCCACCAATACTGCCTCACTTTCTTCCTTCTGAGCACCCATCAACAAACTATTTACACTCTTAAAGCTCTTTTTCCATCGGTTTGCCGCTTTGTAATAAGCAAAGTGTCCTTTAACTCATAAAGGAATTTGCGTCATGCCAATGACGTCATAAATCACATCAGTTTTACTTTCGACAGTGTCCGCCCCCGAGCCTCTGTGGTAAAACAGAGTGACGGTCGTGTTGCCGCTGTCCTCGCTTCCCCTGGTGTTGGTGCGGACGCCGTAGGACACGCACGGCTCCGTGTTGCTGTCCCGCTTGGGGGACCCGTGCGTGTTGCAGCTCCCTGCGCTCTCCGCGACGCACCGGACGCACCTGCCGCAGCGGCAGCCCAGCAGGCGCAGGAAGGCGTCGCGAAAATCGGCGTTGAACGCGTAGATGACGGGGTTGAGGGACGAGTTGCTCCAGCCGAACCACACGAACACGTCGAACGTCTTCCTGCTGACGCAGTACGGACCGCGGTGGTCCGGGCAGAAGGGCAGGGCGCAGTTGAGGACGAAGAAAGGGGTCCAGCAGCAGACGAAGACCCCCATGATGATGCTGAGCGTCTTCAGGACCTTGGTTTCCTTCCTGAGGGAAACCCCGAGGGCCCGGTACGGGTACGGGTGCGGGTGCGGGTGGGGGTGGGGGTGGGGGTGAGGGTGGGGGCTGGGATCGCCGGGCCAGCTTCGACCGCGAGTCCGGTGGTGGTGTTTTGGGGAATCCCTAACTCCAGGAAAGTTTCCCGGCGCGTCGGAGCGGGAGCTCCGTGCGCGCTCCGCGGCGCGCTCCAGGGACGAGATCCTCCCAATCTGCCGGTGGGCAATCCGGTAGATGCGCGTGTACGTGACGATCATGACGGCCACGGGGATGTAGAAGCTGATCAGGGAGGAGGAGATGGCGTAGGTGCGGCTCAGGCTGGAGTCGCAGTTTCCCCCTAAGTCAAACGAGGAGTTATAAGAACCGGGGTCGCTGAACTCCGCCCGGTGCCAGTCCAGGTGCACGGGCACGAAGGAGATGATCACGGACACGGTCCACGTCAGTCCGATCATCACGCAGGCCAGCCTCTTGCTCATGGTCCTCTCGTACTGGAAGGGGCTGGAGATGGCCCAGTAGCGGTCCACGCTGATGACGCACAGGTTGAGGATGGAGGCCGTGGAGCACATGATGTCGCAGGCCACCCAGGTGGTGCAGAAGGAGGACCCGAAGGGCCAGGACCCCGCCACCTCGGACACGGCTTTCCACGGCATCACGAGAGCCGCCACCAGCAGGTCCGAGAAGGCGAGGGACACGATGAAGATGTTCGTCACCTTCACCCGCAGGTGCCGGTAGCGGAACACGGCGGCGCAGACCACGAAGTTCCCCAGCAAAGTCCAAACGATGAGGAGGGTGAGCACGGACCCCGTCACCGCCCGTTTCACCAGGTCTCCATCCCGTCCGGCCCCTGGCAGGGTGGTGGTATTCATCGCCCGGACCTAAATAAACTCATGTCAAATGATGGAGTACGGAAATAAGGAGGTTTCCACTTGAAAAAAACGACAACTAATATCAATAAAAGGAGCAAATGTCCCTTTTGGAGGAAATGTAGGTCTGGCCAACTCATCCGGGCAGATTGGAGTGCGCCTCCTCCTCCTCCTCCTCTGGACTAATCTGTGCTCCAGAGCGCAGAGCAGATTTACCAGAGGACATGTGCACCACCAGCTGGTAATTACTGTTAAAACACAGCCAGCCCACAGCACAGGACTGGGCAGAGTTGGCCATGTGGGATTAAGAAAAAAGCTCCACTTTCAGCCTGCAATCACTGATTCGCAATCCCTGTTACGTCAAACCCCAACGATTCGACGAGAACGCGACAGTAAACCATACGGACGTGACATCCAATTAGCAATGCTCCATATAACTGTTGCTCTGCCCTGTGCATAGAAACACAGAAATTGATTGTTGGTAGTTTTTTGGGTGTTTTTTTTTTTTTGTTTTCTTTTCTTCTTTCGCGTGGTTTTGAAAAACACTCATCCCCTGAACGCGCGACAACGCCATGTTTTTGTTTTTGTATTTGAATGCGAAGTTGAGTGCGACATGGAAACAGATGTTGTTTCAAAGTGTTACCATGGCGACCCATGTCTACGGTATAAATACTTAAAATGTTCACCCAGCTCTTACGGCCACACCGGGGTGCGTTAACGTCTCGCTTCGAGATCAAGCGCCGTATGTTCAAGAGAAATGACCATTCGGACGTTTTCAGTGTCAGAGATTCGAATGGAGATCTATCGTCGGGGATTGGTGAAGGAATATTTTGGTCAGCAAATGAAACCCTGACCCTCCTGAACCCCGGCCACGTCCTAGAGAGTGCAAGTTCAGTGGTTGCCCCTCGCGCGCACCACCCACCCACCACCTTCTCATTTCCAACAGTGCTCAGTGCTCCAACGTCAGTCCAGATGTTCATAAATAACAACTATAGAATCTATTTGGTGCTAAGAGGCATTTATTTGGGGGAATTATTCACATAATAATAAATATGATGAGCTTCAAAAGTCGACAAACTAGTCGAAGGAAAAAAATGCGAGAAGGCAGGAAAATGTGGATTTTGCGACGGATGTGCTGGAGTCGGCCTCGATGCTGAAACAAAGACTACAAATAAAAATGTGATCAAATTTTCGCCCCACATCATGACTGGTGATTTTAACTGTCATGAATTGGATTGTTTGATTTATTGACAGAAAATAAGGCGATTAGAGAGACGTGCCCCATCTTCTTCTCGGATCAGCTTCCCACGTTCTGCCCGCCGTCCTCCTCCGTGACCCCCAACAGGCCGCTTAAAGCCGGGGCCGTCATGGAGGCGTAGGGGGTCACGGTTGGCAGCCGGACGTCTGTCCCTCCGGGCAGCCACGGCCGACCTGACCGACACAGATTGGGATACTGACGCTGACGTTTTTGCCGCACCACTCAGGCAGAGAACACAAATGGAAATCGGAGGTAGAACGACCCCCGGTAAGGCGGTGTACGTTGCTGGAGGCGACGCCCTCTCAGCCTCTCCATGGCTCCTTGGATGTATCCGTCAAGGAATAGGTTTTAGTCAGGCTTTTATTTAAAAGAGGATGTTTATGTCCAATGAATGCATGGTTTTATGCATACTGTAAAAAGCTGTGTTGTGTATTGGACACTTCTGTGCATGCACCTGTTTCCTTAAAGGGAAATGCCAGAGAAAATGAACAAGTGTTAACCCTCAATGTGCTCACACCCACCCTCCTTCCTCGACGTCCTCGCAGATGTGGTGCAGAACGTGCCGGGCCACCCACACGTGATCGCCTGTTTCCACCCCGTCGCACGGGCCCACCTGGAACTGCCACTAATCACACACAGGTTGGTCAAATCACACATCAGAGTGCGGTGGAAATGACTTCAATAATAATCGCATAATCCCCGCAGATAACAAGGTCTCGTCCATCGAGTGGGCGCACAAAACAAAGCATTTCAAGCGTTTATTATGCAAACGGCTAATACTGTAACATTTAGGGATTATAAATATGTCATTTGTGAATCCAGGTCAAGGCAAATCCATGTCATTTTGAGCATTTTGATTTTACCTATTCTGACTAAGAATACTATTTTAACTGACTACTAAATATTTGCAAATTCCCTTCGACCCTCCTATATGTCCTTTTTTTTGTTCTTGACATTGGCGTGTTTTCCCGCCGCCTGTTTCCAAACCAGCTTAAGACAAGCGCTGCAGTGACAGATGGAAATGTCTCTTCCAAAAGCATTGTCAGAGCCCACCACGCACGACTCTGGGGATGAAATCACCAGGAAAGCAGCTTGTGGGCTTCTCATCATCATGGCATGGTGCATTTAGAAGGAAACCCCCGAGCTACAGAATATACTGTATGGCTTACACATGCAGTATTTATGGCAAATCCATATAGAGGTTTGGATGAAGAGGAGTCCTTCAGGGGGCCAACCCAACGGCCTTCCGTGCTTTCCAAACGGCGTGTATTCCGATCCCATGCCGAACCAGGGCTCAAATCCTCTCACCTTCTCCATGACTTCAGCACTGTTAACTTCAGTTAACTTCTAGACGTAGATGTGAACATGGCGCAGTTAAACTTATGAACAGAAATTAAATGATCACAACATTCATCACTATCATTTTAAGATAAGATAACACTTTATTAATCATAACAAATTATATTCAGAAGGCCTTTATTGTGTTTAATCCTTTTCAGAAAGAAAAGCTTTACTAATGACCATTTGTTGTACATTACCATTATTAGTTGCCAAAAAATTATCATAATTTATTTATTTCATAATGGGGTTTTTTTGTTTGAAATTAACAAAATGCTTTTGTTTATTTTGACAAGCACAAATCAGCATTTTAAAATAAAAACTCAAATTAAAATAAGAATATATATATAATATAATTACAAATTCTCTCGTAAAAAAAAACAATGCAAAAAGCACCTGACGGCAATGACTCTGCAACTTTTATATAACCTATGTTAAATGATGCAAAACAATTCTTAATGCTGCTAAATGATGCAATACGATGTGAAATGATACAAAACGTTCCCATACAGAATTATGTATGATCATTTATCCCCATACAAAAACCTTTCTGATTATGATTCTGAAACATCCTGAACTTTACTGTTTCCAGCCATGCCCTTGAGCAAACAGTGACCCTCCAGCACCTCACACAGCACCAAGGGCACAATTCAATGGGGACCCCGTCCCTCTCCCGGGGGAAGGACCACTCTGGAATGTCTGTCCAGGGTTAGTAGCCAACGATCAAATGGCACGGTATGGAAAAGGAACAACACAGCTGAAATGTCGTTTCTTCAAGACTTGACAGCAATGATCTTGTGTCGCGTTATTTCACCTTCAATTGCACTGGGCTCTGCATCCAGAGTCCTGGTCTTGGACCGTGGAGTCTCTCCAGAAGTGATGATCCAAATGTTGGTTATTTTGCACTTACCGCCTTGGTCAAAAGACCGGGAGTGCTGCATCACTCCTTCATTTAGTCCTTAGCTTGGTAATGGATCAGACATGGTACCTTGGTCTAAGCGTAAAATATTACGGACCTCTATTCCTTTAAGGAAGCATATTTGCATGTTGTGTGTGGGGGGAAAAAAAACGGATCTATCTCTTGGAACGGGTATTTCAAAAGGTAAATTACATGAAGGCAAATTTTGAATTTCAATTGAATTGTTCCTGCTTTACGCTCCCATCACCACTGGGTAATCCTGGAGGCTTGAATCGTTTACAGCAGCTGTATACACACAGACAAACATACACACACACACACCCACACACTGGTATAGGCCTGAACCAAATGAGTTGTAAAAACGACAAATTTAAAAAATTCCCTTTATTAATAACTAAAACTTTTTGAACGGCTGATTTTAAATAACTTGAATTATTTTTCAACCGTTTCTGTCATTTGTCCGACCCGCAACATCTAAATTATATGCATTTGTTGAGTAAAAATGCTTGAACAAAGAATAGACTTTCATTAAATCCGAGAGCCAGTACATACTACACTACACAGTGTGTTGTTATAAATCATATGTGATTTAGTGGTAGGTAATATATAATCTAGCTGGGGGTGTTTCCATAAGTAATTTAAATATAAATATAGGCCCAACACATACTGTATAACACGTTCAGAATGACTGAAAAGTACACAATGTAATAAATAGGCCCAGAAGTTGCATTTTTATTCATTTACTGTATACAGCAGGGGGCTCCAATGGTCTCCAGAGCTGCGTTCAGCACCACCAGTCCCATCTCCTGAGCGTACCCACTCACAGGTCTGACTCGTCTGATCAAACCGCTATGGACCTCCGGAGGCTTCTTCACTAAATCTTTACAACAGCTCTCTGGACGCATCTTGTGACTCTGGTTTCTCCCTTTGCTCATTTCTGGATCACATCTGTCATTCCTCGCCAGCTTCCTCCCATCCCTCTCCAGCTTCACTCTCTCTTTGTTGGCTTTGTATTCCTCCGTCCTCATTGCGCCGTTTCCCTTTTTCCCCACTCGTTGGTTTTCTAACCCTCGTTCCCGCTCCATCTGGCTGTCCTCCCTCTCGCTTTTGAGCGGCTCTTCTCGTGTTTTCTCCCCCTCCTCCTCCCCCTGCTCCCGCCTGCCCTGTTCCTCCAGGACCAGCTTGAGTCCGTCCAGTTCTTTCTGCAGAGCCTCCCTCTTCTTCTCCTCTCGTCGCCTGATGGTCTGCTCCCACAGTAGTAGCTGAAGTTCTCTCTCTCCCTCCTTCCTCTGGTTCTCCGCTCTCTCCACCCGGGTCATCATCTCCGTGTCCCTCCTGCTGGTTTTTTCCCGATCCGTCACCTCCTCCAGCGTTTTGGCCACTCTGTTGAGTTTTTCTTGAAGAGCGACTCTCTTTTTCTCTTCCTCCCGCCTTATCGCCATCACTTGCACCATCTCGTGAATCTTTCTGTCCTTCTCCGTTTTCTCGTTGTCCGCCCTCTCTCTTCTCAGAAGCTCCTCTTTTTCTCTTAGAAGTTTCTCTGTCTTCTCCCTCTCTGACCCATGGGTTATTTTCATCGCCTCTATCTCCATGTTGCACTTAATCTGAACCCTTTGAAGCTCTACCTGGTACCGCCGTCGAACGGCCTCCTCCTGCTCCCACTTCATCAGCTCCTGTTTCTCTCTCCCCGGCCTCATCTCCTCTTTCACCAGCCTCTCCGTCTCATCCTCCATCTCCATTAGCATCACGCTGGTGTAGCAGCTTCCCCCGTTGGCCTCCATCATGGTGTTCACCAGGGCCAGCAGATCGGACACTTGTTCCTTGATCTTGGAGGTATTGTTGTTGAAGAGACAGTACCTTCCCCCACACCTGGCCACCAGCCCAGCCAGAGCCTCATTCCCCTTTATTAGGCAGTCTCTTACCTTTGTCTCCTCTTCCACAGTGTCCCCATAGGTGAACACCACCACGCTGAAGGATAAAACCTGGGGCCCTAGCGCTTGCTGGATCTGGCACAAGGCATCCTCCTCGTCCTTTGTGAACCTTCCAATATGCACAACAAGAAGGAAGGCATGGGGGCCAGGGAACACCAGAGTGACACTTCTCTTCAGCTCCCTCTGCACCTCCTTGGGAGTCTGATGCGTGTCCAGCAAACCTGGAGTGTCCAGGAGCATGAGGTAGCGGCCGCGGAATTCTCCGCAGGCTCGGCGGCAGCGCTGGGTCGCAGAGGAGCTGCTGGTCCGTGGCCCGAAGGCCACACGACCCAAGATGGAGTTGCCAGTGGAGCTCTTCCCACTGCCAGCTTTCCCCAGGAGAACCAGCCTGAGCTCAACAGAGGAGAGGTGGGTAGACTCCTTTCTACCTGCTAGATAAAACCATGAGAAATTGGACCGGGATCGCAACCCATATAGAGTTAGCATAGACTGTCAAAAGCATTGCTAATATTATTATGAAGAAAGAATTTGAACTTACCCTTAGCTGTAAATAAAGAGTTGGTGGACTGCTGTTTGCACCTGCAGCTTGCTGTGTCCACTGTTGCTGTAATGGAAGACATGCTGTGGTCACTGCACTTCAGTAGTGTCGTGGCTGCTATTCTGCTTTGCTGTCACTATTTAGATCCTAGAGTTGGGGGGGGGGGGGTGTGTCTACTGGGGGGTCAGCTGAAAAGATGCACAACAACCCATCCCCCTCTGAACTGTGACCCCCATGGACATCATCACCACTGTGAATCCATGTCAATCTGCCGTACGAGGAGTGGCCCAATAGTCCAACTCCACAGATCATTCCTCTGACTGAACACGCTGGAGAATGGCAGCATGGTCAGGTAGAGGCAAATTGGGAAAGAAGTGAAAGAAGTTTCATTACTTTGTTCAATTACGTAATCATGTACAAAGTCCATCTGGTGTTTTCTTCAGTTATCATCTGTCACCCGAGACCTAGCAGTAATCAATGCTAAGGGCAAAGTGAACTCAGCGTTGAGCTCCTTTTTTGGGGAAATGAAATCATTCCCGAACGGCCACAGAAGAGAAAAAACTACAACTTCTATTACTGTGATATGTATAGTAATTGCCGCACGCACCGTTGAATTACCACCACGGAATGCACAAGAGTAAAGCTATAAGCCGTATTGTTTCATTTAACAACTCATTATTAAACTTTAAAAGTGGGACATTTTAACCATTATAAACCACACTGAACAGTGTGTGCAAAGACTTACGGTCATGAGTAATGCAATACACAGAACAGCGTTTGAGTAAATAGTCAAAGTTTTATAGGGAGAGCAAGTGTATGATACTCAATGAGTTGTTTACATGCAACCGTATTGTACATAGCAACACTTATAACAAGTATTTCACTTTTTTTTTTAATTCTGGAAAATAAAAAGACAAAGGTGTCTGTATTGCATGTAGGCATGTATTGCTATTTTCAGAAGGTGAGTCATTCCAAGAAATACTTTCACTTTCAATCAAATCTGATCAGACCAGATCACCATACTTACAGTAAAGACAACCCTTTCTAAGGAACTGGGTGACTAAGCCAAAGGGATGATTGGACTATTATTTTTCAAAAACACAAACAAATTACACATTTATTGAATACATGTTACGTGTTGAACAGAGTATAATGTGTTTCCTGTAGTATACAGGAAAAAATGAACATTATTATTATTATCATCGTTATTATTATTATTATTATTATTATTATTGTTATTGTTATTATTAATAATAATAATAATTATTATTATTATTATTATTATTGTTATTATGAATAATAATAATAATAATAATAATAATAATAATGTTATTTTTTATTTTCAATAAACATATGGTTTTATTCCCATTTCCTGAAAATGTAATACTCAATAGTTTTACATTAAGCAGGTTAATAATCTTCATGAAAAAATACATTTATTTTCAATTGAAAGTATGCTTAATCTTAATGTATATTAGTTCTGTTTATTTTTTCATAAATCGATTGCCACACTATGTTATACTTGTTTTTAAATGCATGCTGCAATAAAGATAAGAGACAGAATAGTGAAAGCAAAAAGAGAGAAAAATAACAACATAAAAATAGAATATGTGCACTTCTATAAACAGAAGTTAACAAATATAGTAAAAGTTTAATTAAGAGGCTTGAAACCCAAGAAACTATTGATTAGTACAAAAACATCTGATTGATTTGTGACTGATTAATAAATAAATAACTAAATAAATGTGGGAAGGTGTGTGCGTGTGTACGTGTTGATCATTTCCTTCCTGTTTTGGTGTAGTGTAATGTGGAATTAGAAAGTACCCTTTTTGTGATGCACACATCATCAGCCCCTACACTCCCAGGGGAGGAGTTTCTTACCGTCTCTCTCTATATAAAAGTCATTTCCCCCTGGGATTATTAAAGTATTTCTGATTCTGATTCTGATTCTGATAAAAGTGTTAGGAAACAAGACAAACAGGGTTTTTAATGCTCCAAACATAGAGGATGAGATAAAAATGTTTTTCCTTCCAGTGTTGAATCTGCTGTACCAGTTCTCTCGCTGTCTCTGCCTCCAGTTGGAAGATGGCGGACTCCAGGCTCTCTCACTATCACGGGGGACAAATGGTCCTTGTGCAATGGAGCCATGGCAGCCACAGATCCTTCAGGGCCAGAAGCTGGAGAGTCAGACAGCTGGCGCTCTCCACAAACATGCTGGCACTCTGGCAAAGCGGGGCCTCCTCCATCGAAGGGGATTACGCCTGCTCCACTGAAACCCTGACCGTGGTCGGACAGGGGATGCCACGGTGCGTCCTCTACCGATCGGGGTGGTCAAGTCAGAGCAGCAAGGCTTTGGATGTAAGAGATGTGTTTTTATTCGTGCCCCTGCTAATTTATATTTAAAGGTTGTGTGATTCATGTACATCATTTTCAAGGGAAACAATTTGAACATGTTTTGTTTGTTGGTCCACAATGGAGAGAATAAGTCACATATATAACAGAACTCGAAAATAAACAGAAATTGACATGTCTGAGCATCACTTGTCTGTTGTTTGGGCTTTTTTACAGTAAAGAGCAAGCTCAATAAAGATCGGAGCAACCGTTATCCGGCTCTACAACTAAACAACTTGTTTTTTCCAGATGTTGTTATAAATCCAAAAACAAAATAGCTAGATCTTTACGGGTACAGCACTAAGATTGCTGCCCGTGCAACTATGCCTGTCAAAAATGACCTGACAAAGTAAGATTAACAGCTTTGTATGAGAACAAAATATAAAATATTAACATCATGTTATGCCTAATGATTTTTTCCTTACACAAAAAAAAACAGCAAATAGAAATGCCCATTTACATGGAGAGTTTCTACTTTAATATGTGAAATAATTTAGCATACCCTCCTACGCATGCCCTGTGATAATACCCTTTTTACACCTAAATTAGCGGCTTTACCCAGGATTTTTGAGACCCGGGTGTGGTGTGGGGATGGCGTGGTTTGAGCAGCCACACCTGACCTGGATCTAAGTAATGGAGAACAGACTGGCTGCATACCTGTTGCTTGTTGGTTGGTCTAACAAGCAGCGGGTAAAACCCCCATCCCCACACACACTCAGGAGAGGAGCCCTGTCATGACACATGTCTATCTGCTCCTGGCTAATTCCAGCTGGCCAACTCTCTACAATAAACTGGTGTTTACAACCCCTCTTCTTCTGCGTCTCTGTGCCGGAGCGCCCTGAAACGCTACTTGGGTGGCGGGAGGTAGGAGAAACTGCCACACCAGGTCAACCCGTTAAAAAATAGGCGATTTACACCTTTCCCATTGCCAGGAGAATTTTTTTTTTTTCTGCTGCGTCACGTTCGACGTCACCAACATGTCGGAAAAAGGGGAGTGTTATGGTTGCAGTGTGATTGGGAACCAAACACTAGAGGAGACCGCAAACAATAAAAAAGTAAAGGGAGCTCAGGTAAAGGCGCCAAAATTAGTGGGTCGACGCGAGTCCTGTTCACATCAGAGCCGATCGGGGGTGGAGCCTATTGCCGTGTCATTTGACTCGGGTTCTTCCTTTCCAACTGGTGACAAATGCCAGATGTTAGCTGGTGTTACCGGGTTTTTGGTGCAGTGGTAAAGGGGTGTAAAAAGAACATTGGATTTATGCAGCATACTTACATTCGATTTTAACATCATCTTCAATTTCAAAAATCTAATCTAATACATATGTTCATTTATGCCTGAAATAATTGCAGCAGCTGTCTGCCCCCCATGGAGCACTGGGCGAGTCAGACAGTTTGACCGGCAGCTTGCGTCACAGGGCAGCGAGTCTCTCTGCCTTTGCCTCCATAGAAGCTGGTTAATAAGCAGGTTGGCGCATGTGCAGTCCGTTCCCGTGTCATTCAACATCTACCTCGAAAGGCACGGGGCTACACTGCTTTTTCAGGTAAAATGATTGGACTCAAATGACTCAAATGACACACTTGTACATCTGGAGCACACCTGTTAGGTTCAGAGCTGCTTTTTCATCCACCTCAAATTGGTCAAGTTGTATAGAATCAAATATCCGCAAGGGGTTGAAAAGTCTCACCGCTGTTAGAACGTTGATGGCATTTCTTTGCTTGTCTGATTCAAGTTGAAGTTGAGGTAGGACTGCAGGTAGCTGCCACCTGTAGGTGGCAGCAATCCACATTCAGGTCCTGGCTGCTTGTCTCGATCAAGCAGGTGGCGAAGCTGAATTGGTGGCCCTGCCTAGTGCTATGCTACTGACCTCCAGTTCGTTTTTGGTGCTTCTAAAGTTAGTTTTGGTACAGTTTTGGTAATACCGAGATTTGCATCCCGACTACTCTAAGCAAATGTTGAGATAATTGCGATCCTTTTGTCAAGTATAGCGTCTGCTCAAACTCTTCCTGTTGCCACCAAGATCGTCAACTATCCAAATGATTTCCATGGTCATCCATTGACATGGGCAAATTTTTTTGAGTATTGAAATACGAGCTAATGAATGCAGAGTGACTTGATATGCAAAAAAATAATAAAATAGGCCATACGGTCGTGGGATGTACTACCATTGAAGGAGACATTCATCAATATACTGACTGCCGCCGTCTCCCCCCAAAATTGATACTGGGCAAAGATTTACAATTGAGTATTGTGGTGGGGGGATGGTGTGGTTTGAGCAGCCACACCTGACCTGTATCTAGTTAAATGGTGGATTCTAGGATCAGAGTGGCTGCATACCTGTTGCTCTTTGGTTGGTTTAACAAGCAGAAGGAAAAACCTCCATCCCCACACTCACGCAGGAGAGGAGCCTGTGTCATGACATGTCTATCTGCTCCTGGGATAATTCCAGCTGGCCCAACTCTCAAACAATAAACTGTGTCTACAACCCCGTCTTCTGTGTCTCTGTGCCGGAGGTCCCTGAACACGCCAATTGAGTGGCGCGTGGAAGGCAAATCTGCCACAAGCATATACTGTTTATATACACTTATTACTGGATGCTCACCTGCAGCTGGGGGGCCTGTGGGCATGGCCGAATCCACTGCCTCGGATCAGTTGTACCTCATCGGGAAATTGTGCCATTCTTTGGTTTAACAATACTCCCTTTAATAGATGAAGGATTTTTGTATTTCGCATTTATTTAAACTGGTTTTACATAACTTATTTCAATCCACTGTAAAATAATAATAATATAAATCATTCAAAGTAGGCCAGTTTACTGTGGGCTGGATGACAGAGGTTTTCAGCTGTTTTACAGAAGGCCCTACAGTGTATCAACACTAAACGGGGTATTACTGAGTATTGGCCTTTTAAGTTGCAATCAAACATTACAAAGGAATTACCACATATGGGCGTCTGTATTGTAGGACTAGATGTTAATATCCCTTAATTGCACACATGAGACATGCTGCCTGGACTCTGCGGGAGGGTCAAGTAAGGGATGGCATCTTCTGGATTCTCAAGTGGGTGTCGTCTTTCACCGATGTTTCGCTGACCGGCCCAAGGCACCTCCAGAGGGTTCAGCGGTGAATCCCAGCGTCCCGAGCTCACCCCCTATATGACATCTACTCACTTGAGGGCCCAGGTGGTGTCCTTTCTCACCCTTTTCAGCAGTTCAGGAGAGGTCTTGGGCCTGTCTTGGAACATGTTGGTAGGTATCCCTCCTGCCTCTTTTGGCAAGTCAAATCCGTTTTCTTCATCCAGAGCATACAGGAAGTGGAGTATAGAGGGTGGTGGCCGTGACTGTGGCACGCTACTCCCCCGCCTGTCTGGGCTTCCTTCCACTCCCCCTCCCTCCTCTTACCACCTGGTAAAGATGAAGAGGGAGCTTGGTCCCTAAGTAGCTCACATATATTGGAAGAACCTCATTTACTTAAGTGAGGGCCCAGATGGAGTCTTTTCTCTTCATCCAGAGCCACTGACTACTCTTTTCAGCAGTTCTGGAGAGGTCTATGACTGCTTGCATGTGGGCCTTCCCTTTGACATTGATGTGGCTTCAAACCCTCTGCAGCCTACCTCGACTGGCTGGAACTTCGCTTTCCGGCCACGTTGTTGCGCATTGGCTGCAAGCTCAGCGTAACCTCAGGTTCTTGCGCTCCCCCACTGCATCCTCCCAGGGCGCTGTGAGCTTGATGATGTAAACAAAATGCAGTGAGGTCAACCCTAGCACAAGGTCCCTTCGGAGCTTGGTTGATGCGATCTCAGCTGGGAAGCAGAGCCTTAGTCTGCCACCATCTTCTAAACGAGTGTCCCACCTAACCGCCCGGTGTCTGGTCTTGATGTGACGCTCATACGCCGACCTTCCAGCACCGCTGTAAGACATTTTATGTTTGTAGTAATTCGAAAATTCCTAAACCCCCTATTTGCATGACTTTTGAGCCTGAACATATTCAAGCCAAACCTTACATTTTCTCCTGTGAGATGCTGTTTTACAGTTTGACTATCCAACAAAATAAATGAGAGGAGTTTCAATAAATGTGTTTTAATAAATTACATTTTATTTGTACTAAAAAAAGCTGTCTACTTTGGACGACCCTCTTTTGTAAATCAGCAAAGTGAATATTGAATACTAGCTTATAGGAATGGATGGATTACTGAATGGATGATGATTTATGTATAACTATAACTAGGGGGATGTCCTGTTGCCTGTTTAAATCATGGATAATAAATTGTTCATTAAAAAGCCTCTGAGAAATTATTATTACAGTTGCCTTGTGGAATATTTGTTGATGTTGTATCAAGGAAATGAATGGTGTATTCATATGTGAAATTCATTATGAAAAAAAAAAAAAAATAATTTCCTGTGGCTTAGGTTTGTGGTCAGGCAGAAGTTTTAGCCATTTATTTATGAAATTCTTGCTATATTCACTAGTTCTGAATTGATTTTCTTTCAACTTTTCGGGTCAGAGCATGATGCTTAGAATATAAGTAATATAATACACATACTGAGCTGGATGTCTCATCAATAATGAAATCTATGCATGTGCAAGGCAAGGCCCAGATTGTCTTACTGTTCCGCTATTAGTTCCATTGTTCAACGACACCTGACATTAGCTTTCCATAACCTTTCAAAGAAATCTCTTTGTCTATATATAGGCCTATATGTGGCATAAATCTTTGCAATTATCGAAACTCAATACACCGATTTGCTTTATCACCAAGTCCGTACACAAACCAACTTCGCTCACACAGAAAATTCAGTGCGCAGAAAAAAATAAAGTGACCAAAACTGTCGCGATCCAGTCACTTGAAATCACAGTACATCGGACATGCACCGAGGTGAGTCTTAACACTGGGATCCAACCAATAAATCTGAGGAGGAATGCAGTTACAATATAAATCAGTCTCATGACGTGGCTCTCAGGTTGCCTTGGCGATGATGAGGATGCTCATGAGGAAGACCATGATGAAGAAAATCCACATGAAAAATCTGTCCATCACCTTGGCAACTTTCTTCCACTCCGCTCCTTTGGCGCAAGTAGACCGCTGCTCACGGAAGCAGTTGGCTATGTACTGGATGTTCTTCACCACCTGAGAGAGAGAGAGAGAGAGAGAGATTCAAAATGGCCTGTCCATCCTGGAAAGACCGTTTAGTGCCACGTCTAAGTCAGTGGGTACCATATAAAGTCCTTTGAGAATGGGGTTAAGGTAATCCCATTCTAGCCCTAACCCGGTAACGTATAAAGCGCTAAAACAGTACATATGACATGACAACTACCCTCATGGTTGTCCTGATCCTCTCCTGACAAGCATATTAGGCACCATTCTGACCCAGAGGGATTCCTACCAACTGTGACCAGGCAGGTAAACCTTTGACGATACATCCAAACAAGAAGCCTCCTTGGCCCACCTGTTTGTGCTGGGGACAGGGGCAGCTGCACGGACAGGACGTCATGTAGAGCTGTTTCTCAGAGGAGTGGCGCTGGTCTTCCTTCAGCCCCCCGTTTAGGTGCTGGAAGCTCTGCAGTCCAGGCACCGCCTCGTAGTCCAGCTCATCACGCCCGATGTGATGGTATCGCCGTGGCGGCTCTCTCCTCTCGCCTCTGGACGCGTGGTTGTTGTGGTTGTTGTAGTGGTGGCTCCGGTTGGCGTGGCCGTTCGCCTGGTGGAGGTTGCTGTGGTGCTGCTGATGCTTGCCATTGTGGCTGTGGTGGTGCGGGCCGTGGCCGTTGCTGTACTGGTACAGCTCTGCATCCACGTGGTAGAGGCTGTCCTGGATGGGGTCGTCCCCATACGCACTCGTGTCGCCCATCGGTTCCTCGGAGTAGAGCGGGGTTCTCTCGCTCTCTGGCGTGGTGCAGTTCTCGCCCACCTCGTAAACAAAGAAGATCTTTGACATGTAATCGATGATGAGCACCTTGGCCCAGTGGGGGACCGGCTTGGCCTCAGCACCGCAGAAATGGATGTTCATGATGAAGATGGTGAGCGAGGTGGACGCTGTGATCATAGTCATGGTGGCGATGTAGTACTTTCCTAAATGTTTGGACGGCGCAAAGACTGTAGTTAGACATTGGAAGAAAGAGTAAATCACAATGAAGGTTGGAATCTAGGGTCTGACAAGACCTAAGACAAGCCCTTGATCCTCACCTATGTAAGGTACGTTCTCGGAGGGCGGCATGCTCTCTGCCACCATGAGCTGGAAGACGGTGAGGGCCAGCAGGACAGTGACGCCGAGGGACACCTTCTCCCCGGAGTCCGCCGGGAGGTAGAAGCCCAGCGGGGCCAGAAAGGAGATGAGGAAGCAGGGCAGGAGCAGGTTGAAGATGTAGAAGGAGGAGCGGCGTTTCAGCAGCAGGGTGTAGGTGATGTCCGGGTACGGGTCCGAGCAGCAGCCGTACATGATGACGTTCCGGACCGCCGGCATGCCGTGGCACTCCCACTCCACGTTCTCCACAAAGTCCGACAGGTCGCCGCTGTCCATTCCCATAGATATGTCCACCTGAGAAAAGACACACAGAGACGTATCGGTAGATCTATGGAAGCTAAGGAAGGTATGTCTTTATTGGACATGTGGACACACCATACCCACGCACAAACCCTATCACACATTTAGGGACCTGCAACAAGTTCTGGTTTGGCTACGCAATGCGCCACAATTGTTTCTGAACCAAACAACGGAGGTTTATTTTTCCCTTAACTGATGGTGCCTACCTGCCAACCACTGCAGCATGTTGACCCCATATCAATCTTGTATTGTAACTGGTTTACACACCTGGTTACCGTTGTAGGTCCAGGAGCCGAAGGTCAGGTTGCACTGCTGCCAGTCAAAGGGGAAGTAGGAGACGTCCACAACGCAGGAACTCTTGGTGATGGCCGGAGAGTCCCAGGTGATCTCCCCGTTGTAGCGCAGCACCACGTTGGTGTCTGCCGGACCGGAGGACTCCTCATCTGCTCTGTAGAGACGAGGAGAGGGGAGCTAATCCATCGGCATACTTAGATTCATACATTAGGGTAAAACATTCTCAAAAAGTGTACAGTACTTTCATATTTTTCCCATTTTTTTTTTATGCTTTGGTTTTGTTTACTGTGCCATTTCAGATCTTCTTTGCCTATTTCTTTATCTTAATGGCGCGGATACAGATTGAGTTTCATTTTTTATATTTTTACATGCAAGTTGGGAAAAGACAATTTTGTATTGCGTTGTGTTTGCTGCTCCCTCTTCCTCTCTCTCCCGGTGACTGACTTGTTGTAGAGGACGATGTCCGGCCTCCAGACGAGGCCGCTGGGGATGCGGATAACCTCCAGGCCATCGTAGTCCTCCTTATCCCACTTGAGGTAGGCGTCGTGCCAGATCTGTCTGATCCACAGGTACGTGGTCAGCACCTGGTTCCTCTCATCCTGCAGACACACACACACAATCACACACACAATCACACCCCCCCCACCCACACATATATACATATAGTGGCACAAACTAGATTCAAGATTCAAGATTCAAGACGTTTATTTGTCACATACATATACATACTTTCATACATATATGCCGTGAAATGTCCAAATTTCAACGAGGAGCGCCTGTGCGGGCTGCCGCTAACGGGCGGCGCCACGTCACAAAGTTTATAAACAGGTTTACAAAAGGACGTGATCAGAGACATTGAGACATAATGTATACATGGAATCAAATCACCAGCCACTTATTCAGTCATTCAAGTGAAAGTAAAAGATTCTAAAAGTCCTACTTCACAATAACTGGGAAAGCCAATACTGGATACTTGCTACTCACTGCCGACCTCCACTGGACCCTATTGGAATTGCAGAATCTCACTGCCAGCGCATTATGGTTGAGGATAATAGCCACAGAGGTTCTGAAGTTCATTATTAGACATATAACTTAGATGATTTGGGCTCACCAAACCTGCGGTAGGTCAATAAAATGGGGTTCCGTAGGTCCTCTACGTACCATATCTTTGATCTGTGACAGGGTGACCTGCAGGGTGACATTGAGGGTCTTGTCTGTGTCCTCCACGGGTCTGAGGGCGTTGGAGTAGTTCTCCATCAAGTCGTTCAAAAGCCTCTGGGCATAATGACCCTGGGCTCCGTGAGACACTGGCAGGGACAGATAGACAGAAAGATAGATGTACATGCACACAATCGACAGAGAATCAGGGAGAAAGGCAGATAGGAAGAAATAAATACACAGGCAGAGGGGTTTGGCAGAAGGTGACGTCAAGAACAAGGAAGACAAGGAAGGTGGAGAATAAAAGAGAAACAACAGCAGGGCCAGTAGCGAAGAGAAGACGTGGGTAGTTTCACAAAGTAAAGAGCAACGAATAATGACGGAGAAATCATGATCAGGCAAACTGACCTTGTACCAACAGGCTGATCCAAACCACCAGAACTGCTTTCCTCATTTTCAACCAGTGACAAGTGGATAGATCAATTATTCAATGAACCGGCGGCCAGGACAGACACGATTTAAAAACAGAAAATGTCACTTTCATTTGGGTTCCATCGCAGTTCCAGACCGCACCTTCTGCAGCCAGGAAGAAACGTCTACAAGGTGAACGTGTCAGAAAGCTTCACTCGTTGCTCTTTGTCCGTTCTACTTCGTCACAGTCTTCCCTGTGTCTTTGATCGCTGCACTGGAACAGGACCTGAGGCTATCACTCACACATGCGCACCCACACCCACACCCACACACACACACACACACACACAACAGGTACACTACAGTATCACATTCCCCATAAGATGTGAATGAAATCCAATGCCTGCGTGCCTGTGTACATGACCACAACAAGTGGTATTGAACACACACACACACACACACACACACACACACACACGCACACAACACTGACAGGTGTCGGTCACATGCACCGTGACATGGTCTGAACCAGAGCGAGGACATGTAAGAAGACCACAGATGTCACCGACCATGCGAGGCCACACATGCTCCATGTGGCAGTGAATAAAGACACAGATCCAGTGTCAGAGGTCACTATGAACAGGACCTTTGTATTAAGAGAAGTAAAACACTGGAGGTGCTGGCTGGAGAAAAATATATGTAACTGTATATACATACAAAGGACAGGAAGTTCTATTGCTAAAAAATATATGCAAATGTTGTTTTTGATTGTGTGTGTGTGTGTGTGTGTGTATATTCACACACATATAGAGTGTATAGTGTGTGTGAATATATGTGTATATACGTGTATATATATATACACACACTCTATATATACATATATATTATATATATACAGTATACATATGTATATATAATAAAAAGCAAATTAATTTCAAGACAACTTTCCATTCTTAATCAACAAGATCTTTCAAAATAAGTAGTAGTAGAATAAAATATAATAGTAAAACCTAATCATTAAAATGAATCTCAATCTACACATTAGGCATATGGTATTTTAGAATCATATAAGTCCTTTGAATATGATGGAAGATTGAAAAATAAATGGTATAATTTGATAAGAATATAAAACAGAGCTGCAACTTTGTTGCTGCTCTGTTTTATATTTATATTTATATTCTTTACTATAACAATGATACAAAATAAATGTTTCTCTGTCGTGATGTGGAGTATTATAGCGTATATTGTGACCAATCGAGGCTCTAATGTCACCCAAGTTTCTGTGGTGTAGGGCTCTCACAGGTGTTTCCTGTGTATGCGCATTTTCTGAGCGAGAGAGAATGAACTCAGTAAAGTGAGAGAGAGAGAGAGAGCGAGAGAGAAAGAGAGAGAGAGAGAGAGAGAGAGAGACAGAGAGACAGAGAGAGAGAGAGGGAGAGAGATGAGAGGTACAATGATGTCAGTACTACATTGAATATACAAGGACAAGCCTATCAAAGAGAACGTTCTTAATTACATCAGCACATGGGGGGTGAGAGAGAGAGATCAAAAGAGAAGCCGACACTATGCCGTACGCTTTGTAAAAGGGGGAAAAGAGAAAGCGTTGAAAGGATTGAAAACGTCTTTCCTAACGGTAATCAGGGCAACTCTGTTTGCAGATTGTGAGATAAACAGAGACATGGTCGAGTGGGGGAGAGAGAGAAAGAGTGGGGGATCGAGTCAGAGGAGGAGAGGAAGCAAGAGTGTGTGTGTTTGTGGTAAAGTCAGTTGGAACATAACTGTAAAACCTATTGATGACTTCAGATTCTCAAGATTGGAAATATTTATACCAGAAGCGAGTGGAAAGATGCAAAGAAAACTTTGCACAGTCTATGTATGTATGCGCACTTGTGTATTAACACTTTATTAATCCACAAAACGATCTTTTCAAATGTATGTAACTTCTTGAGTGAGTGAGGGAAGACGACTGAACGTGAATATCGCAAATGATTAAAGGGAGTTGATGCTGGTGTGTGTTTGAGGGTGGTTGTTGGGATGTGGTTATTTGGGTTTCAGTCGATCCTAGAGTGGGCTTCATTGTACCTGCCATCCTCGCAGCGACTCCAGCGCCACATGAGGGAGAGATAGGAGAGAGAGAGAGAGAGCGAGCGAGCAGCAAACAAAGCGAGGGCGTCGGAGGTTTGGAGGTTCCTATGCACGTTCCTGGTAGTCCAATTCTCACAATCACACCGGGGTGACTTGAAATCTCTCACACACACTTGGACACGAACCGTGGATGTTTTTTGACGTAGAACTCTCTTCTTCACACAGATACACACTCGGCATAGAAAGTACATATTCATCTTGGCCTGTCGTAAGGTGGCAGCGGGAAGAGAAGTCGCGAGGCCGCACGCAACTTGATGCGTTTCAACTTGATGCCATATCTGTCCGTTCTCTACACAAGGCGTAATTGGGGATCTTTTCGGTAATTTGCATTAGCCAAAAATGAAAGGCAAAGACGAATAGAAAATGCACTTACATTGACATACATGGAGGTATTAAATGTGTTAAATTTAGTCACGAGTGCATTTTATTTCACGCATTTTGTAGTAATTGGAATTATTTTAATTGACAAATTAAAATACACAATATACTGTATTTAAAACGCCCAGCAGCCCAATACAAAATGAGGTAATTTCCAAATCAGTTTGAAAGGCGCAACAGAAATTCATAGTCTATGAATACACTAAATTGCATTATAACCAGGACCTTTGTTCTCAAAACATCTGGTAAAATGGGGTGATGCCGCTTTAATAAAAGTAAAAACCGAAGTACAACTTAACCCAATTTCTTACTGTGTAACCAGTCTTGCATTCAGTCCAATTTTATTTAGTTTATAAACAAAACATTGTTGATAACCCCACTTGATATGTCATTTTATTTTATTTTAATAAACCAGAGTGTTGGTGTAACCCAGACGTCAACCCAGACCAATTATTAAATTGGTCTGGATTGACGTTAATTGGGTACAAAGGGCAATTCTAACATGGGTATCGTCAGCAAATATTTTTATTGAGAGGCCATTATTTGCCTACAGGTTGAGGAAAAGGTACGGTCTCATCTTCTGGGCAACTTCCATTTTTACCTCTGTGCTCCGAGGTATCTGGTGCTCGGTCCCTGCTCTAGATACCAACAAGTTTACGCTACCCTTCACTCCATACAGTATTCAACATATTGCTGTAAAATGTCTGAGGACACCATCCCCCACCACCCAGACAACCCCCCTGTCCGTGCAGTGGCCGAGCATTAAAACACCGTGCACTGGTTGATGCTGAACCGCTGTCGCCTCGCCCGCTTCCGTGACTGGTTGACGGCAGTCCGCACTGCGTACTCAAACACCTGCTGCACACCCCGGTTACTCAGGGACGAGCACTCCAGGTAGCCTTTAGCCCGAACCTCGTGCGCTACCTCCCTGCCCTCCGTTGCCGCAATGCAGCTGACGCGATGTGACCCCATCTCCCGCAGGTCCGTCTGGGTTCCCACCACCAGCACCGGTATCTGAGGAAGGTGCTCGCGGACCTCGGCGATCCACTTGTGCCGCACGCTTGCCAGGGAGTTGGGGTTGGCCACAGAGAAGCAGAGGAGGACCACGTCGGCCTGCTGGTAGGACATCGGCCGGATCTGCCTGAAGGTGTCGTTGCCCGCCGTGTCCCAGAGGCCGAGGCTTATCTGAACCCCGTCCATGTACACCTCCACGCCCGTGTTCTCGTACACCGTGGGCTTGTAGCTGTCGGGGAAAGTCTCTGTGGTGAAGCGTACGAGGAGGGACGTCTTGCCCACTGCGCAGTCGCCCACCAGGACGCACTTCACAGACATGCCTTCCAAGCCATTCATGGTCGCTGCTACAGTACCAGCAGTTCAACTCTTTGTAAAAGTGGAGTTAAGTCTTTCAAAGAGTCCTCTGTGTAATTCTTGGTGGAAGTGGCGCTCTGGAGAAGCTTGTGCGAGGAAGGCAGCTTCAATGTTGCGTTTGATGCGCGGGTTTTAAGGCGCGATGTCGTGGTAGCAGTTTTCACAGCCCTGATTTTGCTGTCTTCCATTGACATAATAATACCGGAAGGGCTCCATCGTCGTCCAGCGGCACGTACAGTAGAAACAAACTATTCCTCTTTTCCCTGTCTCATTTGTTGATTGACAAACTCTTCTGATACAATGTTGGGTTATGCACGTCTAAGTTTCACCTATGCTTTATGGAACAAGTCCTACAGTTCCTTGACTCCTCCCTGCTTGTCTACATCTCTCGGATCAGGTTCAATTCGTTCACCCCAATGCCAGGTGCCTCATGGGTGGAAGTGGTAATTTACTGAAAAGAGAGAGATGTAAAAGGTCAATAGTGCAAAATGCAATTTCAACTCGGACATCTATTTTAAAGGTGCAATAGGCAACTTCAGCGCCGCTGTCGCAAAGACAACCGGATCGCTTTGCGATGTAAATGATCAACATCACTTTGGAAATAAGAGGAGAAAGAAGCGTGTTCACTGAAGAGGTTAATTAAAATTGTCATATTTTGGTTTAATTGTATTTTTTTTGGTTGTGCAATCATAGACACATATACACAGACGCTGCATTAACTGCTTCGGCTCGTAGCTGCGATACGTCAACGTCGCCGCCGTATTGAAACGGGCAAGACTGGCCTGTAAACCAATACAAGTCAACGGGGGAGCAGGGGTTCTTCTGGATAAAAAGCACTATAACGTTTACATTTCCCAACCGATTTCAATGAGTGTTCTTTATATTCAAGGGTTATGATCTACATGTAGTAAGTTGCTCCACCCTCCGCCAGTTCCACTAATGGTCACGTATTGGTTGATGCACTTCCTGAGACGCACCGCTGTAAATCCATCATTTTCCCGGGAGTTCGTACCCGGTGGCAGTTCGAATGCATAGTGAAATGAAGGCTTATAGGGAACCAATCCAAATGCTGATGGTGTCATTATTCTATAGCCATTACACTGAGCAATCAACATTAACTTCATAATGATAGGTAAAAGCAAAAAAGTTGTCTCTTGCACCTTTAGTTCTTATTTCCTCATGTTCAAAAAGGACATACTTGTGAGAAGTAAAAGTGCCTCCCCTCACCCGTCAATCATTTTTTTTTCTATGCCGCTTTACGGTTTATTCTCACAGAAAATAATTATATTATCTTCATATGTACAGGAATTGTTAGGGATTAGTAAAAAAAAACCTTTGTTAAGTAATCAAGGTTCATTTTCTTTCACTTTTCTTGATAAAAGTTATGACATGGAAAGAAGGAACGGTCAAATCACACTGGACGTATATTAGTGTAAGAAAATTGCCTAGAATTCTTAGATTAAAGAAATAACAGGTTTAAAAAAACATGATTATATTTGATTATGTAGTAAAGACTCGATGCGGAAGTAAGATCTGACTTTTTGGGTGTTTCCAAATCATCACAAAATCGTTTATATCCCAATCTTTGCATAGTGTACTTTAAACAAGGCTTATTGATGTCATTTATTTATTGTATCGGCTTGTTCATCTAAGCGGTCTCGCAAAAGCCATGTTGGTTTTACAGTTTTCACCCGAGCTGACTGATTAATGGGTTAAAATGTCTTTGCGGTCCATGGTTTTACCAAATCAAACCTTGCTTAAACATTTGACTATTTCCTGGAAGCTTTTAATTTAAAACACTTCTTGCTTTCAGTTTTTTGTCAAATTTTAAACACTTCGAGTGTCTTCAAATTCAAGAATCCGAAATAACTTCTAAGTCCATGGCCTTGAAGTATTGGGCGTCAAGACTCCCTTTGACATGACTTTCCATCACTCATAAAGGATTCCTAGGAAACACCTTTAGCTAGGTCTTCTCACAATGCACAGCATTACAAGTGAATAAATGGACATTTTTCCTCCCAAAGTCTCACTGTTACTGTGCAGTTATGGCATTTAAGTACCGTTTATCCAATGATATTTGGCTATGATCTAATGTTATATAACTATTTGTAAATAACTGATATAATGTTGCTTGTTTCTACAAAAAAAGAGCTGCAACATTGAAGAGAAGAGTAATCGGAGGTGGACAATACAGCTATATTGTCCTGGAATAGACCAGAATACCATAATATGATATAATATAATATTAGTTTTAAGCAGCCCTTAATACTTAGTGACTCCAACGTTACAGGCTTCAGAGCAACTATATCGAAGAACAGCACAGATTGGATGATTCTTATTCAATAACTAAGTGTATTCACATCCATTATACCTTCATCACCATCATCTGTTGTACCATCAGGTGTGACTATTTATCTACAAGCTCCCCTCTAGGGAGCATCCAGAGCTTGGAGACTTAAAACCAAACTTTATAGACTACATTATCAGCTTTTAGATATATACATATAAACTAGTTGTAATGCTGATACATGCCCCTTGATTGCTTGAGGGAAAATTTAATTGACGGGAATAGATTAGACCAGAATCTTTTATTTATTTTTTTAATGTTTTTATTTAACCATTATTGAACCATTATTGAAATACTGATATTTTTTAACGTAAACTAAAAACCCATCTATTCGGTCCGGCTTTAATGTCGTGTGTTTTACAATTTTATGGTTTTAGTATTCATACTTATTTTAACTACGCATATTTTATTTTCGTCCTATTCAATTCACTGTGGGGGGTTTTCTTTTTGTTGGCTGTTTTGTTGGCTGTTTTGTTGGCTGTTTTGCATTCGTCTCTAAATCCATTTTTAACATCCTACGTTTGGTCAGTCGCTTGTAAAGCACTTTGAATTGCATTTGATTTCTTTGGAAGGTGTTATTCAAATACAGTTTGGTTGATTGAGGGTAGGCACGTTGACATTGGATGACTTTTTTCAAGAAGGCCCTCTCAAAAAAAAAAACAACCTAGCAGCACAGCCCAAAAATATATGGATGTGTGGGTGCGCATTATATATATATATATATATATATATATATATATATATATATATATATATATATATATATAAAAACATTCACAACATATAAACAACTAACATGAGCATCCATAATCACTGTACTGAACTCTGTACTTCGGTTTAAGTTGAAATAAAACACTCGCTGGCCCTGGTTTACTTCGGATCAAGTCAACATTACGGAGGTTTAAAGGCTTCCTGTCGGCTCTCACGACCGAATTTAAACCGCGTAAACCCTTAAAAGACTCACCGTTTGCGGGTGCGGACTGGAGCCCCTCTCTGGCACCATCAGTGGGACGGTTTCCCGAGAACGACACGAACCGTGGACGTTACGTGGGTGTGTGAGCGGCACCGTGGGGCGGCTGCACGGTCCCGGCGGAGCGACGCCGCCACCGCTTCCCCAGCTTGTTCCGCCTCCGCGCGACGCGCAGCATCCGCTTCGTTTGACTTGGCGCGTGCGGCTCCACGTCTCCCTCCACCCCCGGGCGCGTTGCTGTGTGTAGTTCTACTGTTGCTGTGTGTAGTTCTACTGTTGCTGTGTGTACTTCTTCTGTTGTGTGTAGTTCTACTGTTGCTGTGTGTAGTTCTACTGTTGCTGTGTGTACTTCTTCTGTTGTGTGTAGTTCTACTGTTGCTGTGTGTAGTTCTACTGTTGCTGTGTGTAGTTCTACTGTTGCTGTGTGTACTTCTTCTGTTGTGTGTAGTTCTACTGTTGCTGTGTGTAGTTCTACTGTTGCTGTGTGTAGTTCTACTGTTGCTGTGTGTAGTTCTACTGTTGCTGTGTGTACTTCTTCTGTTGTGTGTAGTTCTACTGTTGCTGTGTGTAGTTCTACTGTTGCTGTGTGTAGTTCTACTGTTGCTGTGTGTAGTTCTACTGTTGCTGTGTGTAGTTCTTCTGTTGTGTGTAGTTCTACTGTTGCTGTGTGTAGTTCTACTGTTGCTGTGTGTAGTTCTACTGTTGCTGTGTGTAGTTCTACTGTTGCTGTGTGTAGTTCTTCTGTTGTGTGTAGTTCTACTGTTGCTGTGTGTAGTTCTACTGTTGCTGTGTGTAGTTCTACTGTTGTTGTGTGTCGTTCTACTGTTGCTGTGTGTAGTTCTTCTGTTGTGTGTAGTTCTACTGTTGCTGTGTGTAGTTCTACTGTTGTTGTGTGTAGTTCTACTGTTGCTGTGTGTAGTTCTACTGTTGCTGTGTGTAGTTCTACTGTTGTTGTGTGTAGTTCTACTGTTGCTGTGTGTAGTTCTACTGTTGTGTGTAGTTCTTCTGTTGTGTGTGTAGTTCTTCTGTTGTGTGTAGTTCTACTGTTGTGTGTAGTTCTTCTGTTGCTGTGTGTACTTCTTCTGTTGTGTGTAGTTCTACTGTTGTTGTGTATAGTTCTTCTGTTGCTGTGTGGAGTTCTACTGTTGCTGTGTGTACTTCTTCTGTTGTGTGTAGTTCTTCTGTTGCTGTGTGTAGTTCTTCTGTTGTGTATAGTTCTACTGTTGTGTGTAGTTCTACTGTTGTGTGTAGTTCTTCTGTTGTGTGTGTAGTTCTTCTGTTGTGTGTAGTTCTACTGTTGTGTGTAGTTCTTCTGTTGCTGTGTGTACTTCTTCTGTTGTTGTGTGTAGTTCTACTGTTGTTGTGTATAGTTCTTCTGTTGCTGTGTGGAGTTCTACTGTTGCTGTGTGTACTTCTTCTGTTGTGTGTAGTTCTTCTGTTGCTGTGTGTAGTTCTTCTGTTGTGTATAGTTCTACTGTTGTGTGTAGTTCTACTGTTGTTGTGTGTAGTTCTACTGTTGTTGTGTGTAGTTCTACTGTTGCTGTGTGTAGTTCTACTGTTGTGTGTAGTTCTACTGTTGTGTGTAGTTCTTCTGTTGTGTGTGTAGTTCTTCTGTTGTGTGTGTAGTTCTTCTGTTGTGTGTAGTTCTACTGTTGTGTGTAGTTCTTCTGTTGCTGTGTGTACTTCTTCTGTTGTTGTGTGTAGTTCTACTGTTGTGTGTAGTTCTTCTGTTGCTGTGTGAAGTTCTACTGTTGCTGTGTGTACTTCTTCTGTTGTGTGTAGTTCTTCTGTTGTGTATAGTTCTACTGTTGTGTGTAGTTCTACTGTTGTTGTGTGTAGTTCTACTGTTGCTGTGTGTAGTTCTACTGTTGTGTGTAGTTCTACTGTTGTGTGTAGTTCTTCTGTTGTGTGTGTAGTTCTTCTGTTGTGTGTAGTTCTACTGTTGTGTGTAGTTCTTCTGTTGCTGTGTGTACTTCTTCTGTTGTTGTGTGTAGTTCTACTGTTGTTGTGTGTAGTTCTTCTGTTGCTGTGTGTACTTCTTCTGTTGTGTGTAGTTCTTCTGTTGCTGTGTGTAGTTCTTCTGTTGTGTATAGTTCTACTGTTGTGTGTAATTCTACTGTTGTTGTGTGTAGTTCTACTGTTGTTGTGTGTAGTTCTACTGTTGTTGTGTGTAGTTCTTCTGTTGCTGTGTGTAGTTCTTCGGTTGTGTGTAGTTCTACTGTTGTGTGTAGTTCTTCTGTTGTGTGTAGTTCTTCTGTTGCTGTGTGTACTTCTTCTGTTGTTGTGTGTAGCTCTACTGTTGTTGTGTGTAGTTCTTCTGTTGCTGTGTGGAGTTCTACTGTTGCTGTGTGTACTTCTACTGTTGTTGTGTGTAGTTCTTCTGTTGCTGTGTGTACTTCTTCTGTTGCTGTGTGTACTTCTTCTGTTGTTGTATGTAGTTCTACTGCTGTTGTGTGTACTTCTTCTGTTGTTGTGTGGTTCTACTGCTGTTGTGTGTAGTTCTACTGCTGTTGTGTGTAGTTCTACTGTTGTTGTGTGTACTTCTACTGTTGTTGTGTGTACTTCTTCTGTTGTGTGTAGTTCTACTGCTGTTGTGTGTAGTTCTTCTGTTGCTGTGTGTAGTTCTTCTGTTGTGTGTAGTTCTACTGTTGTGTGTAGTTCTTCTGTTGTGTGTAGTTCTACTGTTGTGTGTAGTTCTACTGTTGTGTGTAGTTCTTCTGTTGCTGTGTGTACTTCTTCTGTTGTTGTGTGTAGCTCTACTGTTGTGTGTAGTTCTTCTGTTGCTGTGTGGAGTTCTACTGTTGCTGTGTGTAGTTCTACTGTTGTTGTGTGTAGTTCTTCTGTTGTTGTGTGTAGTTCTTCTGTTGCTGTGTGTACTTCTTCTGTTGCTGTGTGTACTTCTTCTGTTGCTGTGTGTACTTCTTCTTCTTCTGTTGCTGTGTGTACTTCTTCTGTTGTTGTATGTAGTTCTACTGCTGTTGTGTGTACTTCTTCTGTTGTTGTGTGGTTCTACTGTTGTTGTGTGTACTTCTACTGTTGTTGTGTGTACTTCTTCTGTTGTGTGTAGTTCTACTGTTGTTGTGTGTACTTCTACTGTTGTTGTGTGTAGTTCTACTGCTGTTGTGTGTAGTTCTTCTGTTGCTGTGTGTAGTTCTTCTGTTGTGTGTAGTTCTACTGTTGTGTGTAGTTCTTCTGTTGTGTGTAGTTCTACTGTTGTGTGTAGTTCTTCTGTTGCTGTGTGTACTTCTTCTGTTGTTGTGTGTAGCTCTACTGTTGTGTGTAGTTCTCCTGTTGTGTGTAGTTCTCCTGTTGTGTGTAGTTCTACTGTTGCTGTGTGTACTTCTTCTGTTGTTGTGTGTAGCTCTACTGTTGTTGTGTGTAGTTCTTCTGTTGCTGTGTGGAGTTCTACTGTTGCTGTGTGTAGTTCTACTGTTGTTGTGTGTAGTTCTTCTGTTGCTGTGTGTACTTCTTCTGTTGCTGTGTGTACTTCTTCTGTTGTATGTAGTTCTGCTGTTGTGTGTACTTCTTCTGTTGTTGTGTGGTTCTACTGCTGTTGTGTGTAGTTCTACTGCTGTTGTGTGTCGTTCTACTGTTGTGTGTAGTTCTACTGTTGTGTGTACTTCTACTGTAGTTGTGTGTACTTCTTCTGTTGTGTGTAGTTCTACTGCTGTTGTGTGTAGTTCTACTGTTGTATGTTGTTCTACTGTTGTGTGTAGTTCTTCTGTTGTGTGTAGTTCTTCTGTTGTTGTGTGTAGTTCTTCTGTTGTTGTGTATAGTTCTTCTGTTGTTGTTGTCGTGTGTAGTTCTACTGTTGTGTGTAGTTCTTCTGTTGTGGGTAATTCTTCTGTTGTGTGTAGTTATTCTGTTGTTGTCGTGTGTAGTTCTACTGTTGTGTGAAGTTCTTCTGTTGTGGGTAATTCTTCTGTTGTGTGTAGTTCTTCTGTTGTTGTGTATAGTTATTCTGTTTTTGTTGTCGTGTGTAGTTCTACTGTTGTGTGAAGTTTTTGGTTTTCTGGTCCCGCACCAACGGAGCGCTCCTGACTGCACATTAGCATGTTCTTCAAGTGTCAGTGTGGGCGTGATGACTGTTCAGTGTTTCTGTTTCACTCCTTTATGTTTCAAAGTAAACATTACTACTTTTTTTTTTACACGGTGACTCAGCTGATCCCATAGGTTTTCTATGGGATTCAGGTCCGGAGAAAGTGCAGGCCACTCCATTTGAGGTGCCCCGGTCTCCAGCAGCCGTTCCCTAACGATGCCACCTCCATGAGCTGGAGCATTGTTCAAGTTCAAGAGATTATTTGTCACATACATATACATACGGTCATTCATATATGTAGTGAAATGTCAGGACACCCGGTGATTGCGCACAATAAGCTCTACAAGCTCTAAAAATGCAAAAAAAAAATACCAAAAATGTGCGTAATCGACACAAGGCGCTCGCGCAGGCAGCCGCAAGGCGAGGCGCCACAATCGCGATTCTGGGTTCTATAATTATAGAATAGAATTAATCGAGTGTGTTGTATTAAATATACATTTAAATCCTCCTACATTAAACTTACCTGAACTTACTTACGTCCAGCACTTACCTCACAGAGTATAGTATATCTGCTGTTACAATACAGGTCGTCTCAGATCGGGGCCAGGAGACAAAATCTTATTGTCACACAGGAAGTAGCGATGTTATATGATATCACATAGGAAGTAGTGATGTTATATGCATTCAAAAGTTTAGGGAAGGTCAAATGAAGTTCACCTGTAAAGGTTATAGTGCATTTTAGGTTCATCCTGAAATTTCGCCCGAAAGCCGAATATCCCTAACCTCTCTCTCTCTCTCTCTCATAGATAGATGAAAATAATGTGGTGAGCTAGCCTGAAAGAAATTAATTAGGTCGAGACAGAGCGTTCCTTTATAAGCCACCGCCTGCGTCCCATACACTGCACGACCAGCAGTGGCAAGCTTCCATTTCTTTTTTTCAGACAACCATAACACAGAACCCCTGAGGCCACAACCGGCTACGTCAGTCAACGTCATGGTCCTGTCCTATTCAGCAAAAACCGTCAACTCAGTCTGGGTCACCCCCCCCCAACACAAACAACACAGCCCAATACCAACAGAATATCCCGAACGATTGAAAACACATAAATCACTATGGAGACATTACATTACATTACATTACATTTAGTCATTTAGCAGACGCTTTTATCCAAATCGATTTACAATTGTTCAAACACCGACGGACGCAGCCATCAGGAGCAATTAGGGGTTAAGTGTCTTGCTCAAGGACACTACAGCATGCTAGCAGGAGGAGCCTGGGATCGAACCAGCAACCTTTGGATCACTAGACCACCAGCTCTACCTCCTGAGCTACCATCCCATACACAGAGACACATAAGGATGGTGGCCGCCCCCTGTGCGCTGACCACATTCCACGGGAACGTTGTCTCTCTCCGGAGCAGATGGCGCTTTTTCCAGATTAAGCCTCAACCCAGCCTGTCGAATGGCAGCGGAAACCTCCCGCAGGTTGGCCAAGGTCCCCTCGAAACTGTGGGCGTGTACCAGCAGGTTGTCCAGGTACACCACACAGTGACGGCGGGGAACGGCTCTCCATCAGCCTCTCGAACGCGGCTGGCGCCAGCTGGAGCCTGCGGTGTAGTCCAGGGTGTCGTCGATGCGGGGTAGGGTGTAGGAGTCCTTGGTGGTGACAGCATTCAGACGCCTATAGTCCACGCAGAACCTCCAGCTGTCATCCTTTCTCACCAGAATGGCTGGCACTGCCCACCGGGTTGACGTTGTCGTCGAGGATCTCGTTTAGCCTCCAACGCTGTTGGTGATCAATCCCTCACGGCTACGTTCCCACAGCTCCCAGACTGCCGCACAGGTCTCAGTAGAGAGAAGGGAGTTGGCTGTTGGCGGCAATATAGAGGGCCTTTTGGTGGCTTGTGCAGCTCGGGCAGCAGCTGTCCGCCGGTGGTCCGATGGTGAGCCTGGCCCGGGACAGGTCGACCTGGGCGCCCCCACAGGTCAGGAGGTCCAGAACGATGATGCATGGGTCTTGGATGTGGGCTAACCAGAACTCATGCACCATCTTCTGGTCTCCAATGCAAATCTGTACTGGTTTTGTGCCCTTCACACCGGCCTTTTCCCCTGTCACTGTCCTCATCTGGACAGCGGTAGGGGCCCAGGCTGAAGAGGGTACCCCCTTGGTGACCTGCGGGATTCCTGGCTGGACGAGGGTGATGGTGGACCCAGTGTCCACAAGGGCTTTGGAAACCTGTCCATCGAGTTCACAGTCCATGTAGAGGCCCCTGGTGTGGCCAAAGCTGCCCACCAGGGTGCATCGGCTTTGGAGGGGAGACGGTTTGGGAGTGGGGGTTACCCTCACTGGGCTGCTCCCCTGTTGTTTCCCGGCAGACAGGCCCTCCATCATCGTCCTCCAGCTCGTTGCCCTTGCAGTCTGCTGCTCTGACGCGTGGTCGGGACAAGGGTGCCCGGGGTGGAGTTGCTTGGCTCCAGAAGATCGCTGTTGAGGGCAGGGCGAGTGCAAGGTCAAGCAGAACCTGCAGCGTCTTTCCCTCTAATGCCAGGGCCAGGTGGACGGTGGCCTCTTCGTCTCCCCATCAGCTGTACCGTGCTGAAAGCCGTACCTGGGGGAGATTGGGCTCCCATGGTGCCCCTCCAACGTACCGTGACAGCCTAGCAGGTGTTTGAGGCGCAGCCATGGTTGACGGAACCCCAGGTGTTAGGTGGGTTCCTCGGGTCGATCTCGGTTTGGCTTCCATCTTGCACCAGAAACTCCTTCTTACTCAGTCACGTTGCACTGGCGCCATCGGGTTGGGCAGGGCGACCCGTCAGCTGGTCCATCTCCTGTATAGCCTCTGCTATTTCGCGGAGCTGTCAATTAATTTGTTCCATACCCCACTTCTGACAGCAATGTAGCGAGCTTGCGACGTGGAACGAATTAATTCGGTCAAGACAGAGCGTTCTTTTTATAAGCCACCGCCTGCGTCCCATACAGCGCACGACCAGCAGGGGCAGCTTCCATTTATTTTTTTATAGACAACAATAACACAGAACCCCTGAGGCCATAACCGGCTACGTCAGTCAACGTTACGGTCCTTTCCAAGTCAGCAACAGCAGTCAACGCAAACAACACAGCCTGACACCAACAGAATATCCTCAACGATTGAAAACACGTAATGAAACACAATGGAGACACATAACATCTCCGGACCCATAATCCCTTGCATCAACAATAATGTACAGTATATGTCCTATTTTAAATATTCACATTCGGTTATTATCAATATGTGTGCAATTATTATGTATACACCGGACTCAATTGCCATTGAGTTGAGGCCACCTCTGATCCCCTCTGAGGATATTACAGCCCATGTTATTCATAAAACAAAATTAGATTCATAGAATTAAACACTATGTTTCGATTTTAACGCCCTGAAGTTGTTTTTAGCAACGCCACACACACACACACACACACACACACACACACACACACACACACACACACACACACACACACACACACACACACACACACACACACACACACACACACACACACACACACACACACACACACAAATGTAAACAAATATCATTTTTATTTTACAATAATATATACATTTTAAAACCACGATGAGAAAAAGCAAGTACTAAAATACACATTTGTCTTCATACTGTCTCTCGTTGTGGAATTGTCTATATCTATATTATCAAAAATAAAACTTTCTCCAACGGTCTTGTAAAAGTGTAAAGTTGAAGAAAACCTGAGGATCGCCCGTGGCTGGAACCATTGTATTTTACAATGGATTTTAAAAAGCAGCAACACCAAATGGTACGAGAAAATATTTGGCCTCAAAGAGAATAGAAAAACAACAACGTTAATTATTGTACCCGAGTAAAAAAAATACAGCAGCTAGTTTCTTACCTTTGTCTCAAAAATGGGTTTGGCGTAATTTAAAAACCTAGTCGTGACATTAATTTTCAACCCATTATAGGTTATGACGCAGCCAATTAAATGTGGGATCTCTCTCCATTATATTTAAAAGGCAGACAGTGAAAATGTAAATCAACATATACAAATACAAAAGTCGATAATCTAAATTCCTTCCAATTGTACAAATCCTTATTAAACTATATCCAATAGTAAATATACACACATGGAAAAAAAAGCTCTCATGTAGAATAACAGCACTGAAAAGAGCCAGCTAGACCACGAGGCACAGAGGAACACGAGGGAGCATGTCTGTGAAAAAAAAAATTAAAAAAAAAAGGGGGGGGGGGGGGGTCTGTGAAAGAGTGAGAGAGATAAGACCTTTTTTGGCAGAGGCACAACAGGATGGGAAGAGCTGCCCTTTTCCGATTATTTTGTATCACAGCGGTCGCCATTTTGTGTTCCGTTGCACTTGGTTCCGTTCAGTTCAGGGACACCAAAACTAGACCCTGCGTTGGCTCATTAAACCTGAAAGAAAGACAAAAAAAGAAGGAAGAGGGAGCGATGAATATCCTGGAAATGGGCTTTGCTTGTATGTGTTATAGTGTTCATTCTGGGATGACAAAATGAGAAAAATATTTTAAGCACAATTTCTTTTTCATTTCATCTATTAATAAAAAAAAAAAAGCTATATATATACTGTATATATCTTACTATAAAGGAAGGAAGGAAAAATGGTGTATTTCTGGGGACCCAAGGACGTGCAGTGTTGAATTTGGTGCAATTTGGACACTTGGACGTGTGTAACATTAATAAACTTTCAGTAAACAGCGAGCCAGCGCGGGGCGGGCTTCCTGTCAAAGCTATCCGCCCGTTCCTAACAGACGCGGTGCGCGCGACATGTGCAATATTAATAAACCTTGAATAAACAAGCGAACAGCCAGTTTATCAAAAAAGCGCAACTTGGCTGTGTTTTTTCCCATGAGAAAGAGTGCATTTCCCTGGTGGGTTTTTTTCACTGCGACTTTCACAAACAGGCATGTTTTGAACAGGCACTGCACTAGTATACATAATGCGTGTCTTCTTCCAACCATGCTGGATTCAATTTAAATTCCCCTGGCATAATCTAAAATGGTATTATGTTACGATTTGAATAAAAAAAACAGGGGGAATATCACAGGTTTTTAATGACCGCATTTATTTTCAAAAACTTTTCAAGCACTTCAGCACAAATGGGACTGTATTCCACTTCTTAAAATTCTGGGGGGAAAACTCAACTGTCATTTTTTTCCAATGCAATTATTTGAATTGTTTTTTTTAAGGGGGGCAATCCAAACCAATTAAATCATTCTTCCACATAATACAGGCATCATGAGTCATATTTCTATAATTCTAGGAATCTCTGTATGTCCGTCCCTCGATTATCCCGACAATCGTTCATCCAATCTAATTTGCACTTGGCGGGTCTATTGCTGGGGACCCAGGGATATGCAGTGTGACGGTTTTGGTGCAATTTGGACACGTGTCGCTTTCACTACAATAATTACACACACATTTATTGTGTGTGTAATTATTGTAGTGAAAGCGCTGGAGATGCGAGCCGAGCGCCGGGCGCGTGACCTTCAACGTCACCACACACACGCGAGAGGAGGAGGCCCCTGCGTGGCGAGCAGAGCGCCCAGCAGTCCACATAGAGGCGACTAAAACATTGACTGAAGAAACCCGGACTCGACTGACTCACCTGAAGTTGTAATATGCCCATATTTTCCCATTTGGTGCTTATTTTTTATTGCAAAATTGTCCTTATCTTTTGTTAAACTGTGCCATTTTGAACGGGCATGCTGGACACAGGACTTAAATTTCGAAAGGGTATGTAATAGTACTTCCATATCATAAATCATCATTACAGAAACAGCAATGTAATAAATAAATACAACAGATGAACACATACAATGTACATTTTGATCCAAAGATTAAAAGAATAAAAAATAAAAAATGTAAAAAAAATATATTTTCTTTACATTTTTTTATTTTTTTGTAACCCGGGGCATTGTTGCAACTGCCGCAGTACATCGAGAGAATCTCTATTTAGCGACGATGGTTTACGGGACGGCACTTCCTGTTTCTAGTCCCCGAAGAGGAAATATAATGGGTTTTTTTTTTTTACAGACATTTGCCGCGTTGAGCACTGAAGCTGCAACAGAACAATTAAAAATGATCGGAAACATTTTAATAAGGCCTGGATTTTTCTTTCCTCCTATTCCTAGTTAGAGTGTGTGTACCTGTAGTGCTTGTTGGTGAGGTAGTCGATGACGGCGGGGCGGATGCGAGCCACCCCCCCCTGGCTGTGGTTCCCTCTTCCTGTGATGACAGAGAGCTGAGGTCGACACAGACCCTGCTGATACTCTACACACACACACACACACACACACACACACACACACACACACACACACACACACACACACACACACACACACACACACACACACACACACACACACACACACACACACACACAGACAGACACAGACACAGACACAGACACAGACACACACACACACACACACACATACACACACACACACACACACACACGTGCACATTTTGAGTCTTGTTCTATAAAGATCGGCATAGTGTATCGTATTGTAGTGAAATTATTAATGTCACCACACCCAGCTTATGTAGTCCACTTTGGAAGTTAAATTATCTAACCATTGCTGGTGTGATTGACCTCAGTTGGATTCATCAAATTGGGATTTTGAATATAACCATTTTTATCCAATACACTATCTAATCGAATTTCAATATTGAAATTGAATTCATGAATTACTGTGTGTCTTTGGATAATTTATTGATGACTGTCTCAAGTTAAAATTACAATATATCATTGCATTACCTGCCATTCATGCAATTCATCGCCATTACACAGCCCTAATTGTAATCCATTGCCAAGAGAAAGTGTTCACACAGAACACTTTGACCAGGTCCAGTACCGGTGATTTTGTCGTGCAGGACTCGCTCCAGGTGCTGCAGGGCCTCATCAACGTGCAGCCCATGGAGGTCCAGGATGTTCTTGGGCAGCAGCGACGAGTTGACACGCTCAAAGATCTGAATGGCGGCGCGGTGGTTGGCCTCGTGCATCCGCTGGCTGTGGAGGTGGCCCTGCAGGAGCGCGGGTGGGGAAAGGGAGAACAGAGGTAACGCTTATATTTTGAAGCAGAATAAATATGACCCTTCATGAGGAACACTGAAATAGCACCTCTGGATTCAGAAACACAATCTGTTAAGTTTTTACATTTCTCTAGGATAAGCCCACGACCTAAATCCAAAGTCCCAATAACCGTAGGTGTCATTTTACATATACTACATTACGTTGTCAAAATTAAGGCATTCAACTATTTTGGACTCTGAAAATATGATGTCTAACCACGGTTATACACCTACAATGAATTCTTCAGTGCATCTACTTTCCCCCCCACCTTATTTATGTTATCAATAGGTTGAGATAAACCTATTAACCTCGGTTTCTTTTATATCTCAATTTTTGATCAGACAATCCACTAATCAAATAGTTGATGGACTAATCAAACAGGCTAATAAAAAAAATAGACTTTACATATCCCAATTTAAAATCTTCTCTAACACACACTTGAGTCATGGTGCTGAGACGTGCTTCACCTGCTGAGCGTAGAAGGAAGCCACGTCCTTTCTGCCCTGCTTGAAGGCCTCTGCAGCCTTGGCAAGGTTTTCCAGCTGCCGGCTTTTCTGCAGCCTGGCCTCTGCCCTGAAGTCCTCGTACTCTGGGTCCTCCATTTCTTGGTACTGCGGGACCGCCGGCTCCGAGCGATTCTGCCTCTGATGTGATAACGGCGAAAGGACAAACAGTTTGCGTGCGTGTGTGTGTGTGTGTGTGTGTGTGTGTGTGTGTGTGTGTGTGTGTGTGTGTGTGTGTGTGTGTGTGCACCTACACACCTTATCCCTCTCCTTGCTGGGTGTTCTGGGCGGTTCAGTTCGAGGGGTCTCCGGGGCCACAACAGTCTTGACGGGGCCCTCATCCAGCAGAGAGTGAAGGAACAGCTCTGTCTCTCTTAGAGAGTAGCTGAACAAAGACACACATGCACCAAGTCAGGATCTTACCTCTTACATACTGACACTTCTACTCCTATAGGTGTAAAATTGAAAAATATAACAACTTCAACAATCAAAACTATTTCTGAGACAAGTTGGAGACAAAAAAAAAAAAAAAGTAAGTCCTGTGAACCGACCAGTAACCGCTGGTGTTTATCTGTGTTCAAATCCATATGCGTAAAAAACAACCTATTTATTGACAAACAAATATTCAAAAGACAATTTGCAGGATTCTTGTATCATTTTTCCCCTCTCTTTCTTACTTGTGGTCCCTGAAGATGTCCTGAAGGAAGTGTCTGTCGATGGTGGGGAACAGGGAGTAGAGCTGGTTCTCTTTCATCAGCGTGGCCCCATCACGCCGGTCCAGGTCTGCTCTACTTTGCCTTGTCTGGAGGAAGAGAGATCAGGATATAGGAGGTCACTCTCTGCAAGACTGTCCACCATGCTGGACAAGGGATGTATAAATATGGTCATGGCCAGAAATATTGGCACCCTTACACATATATAAAAAAAATTAAATAAAATTATTTAAAAAACCTCACAATTGTCTCGCAAATAAGTTGAAATTCAAAAAAGTACTTGGTCTCCACAATTCTTTATTTCACTGTGAATAGTACAGAAGACTTAACATATCCTTTGAAATCATAAAATAAACAGAAATGGCATTGACAACATAATTGACACCCGAGATTTGATATTTGCTAGCACAGCCTTGAAAATAACTTCTGTCAAGGGCTTCCTATAGACTTCAGTGAGATTCCTATGCCCCTCTCCTGGCAGTTTGGCCCAAACTGCTCCAGTTTTCTCCGAAGGGTGCCTTCTTCCATCTGCTGTTTTCAGATCTCTCCACAGGTGCTCAATGGGATTTCGATCTGGACTCGTTGCTGGCCACTTTAAAACACGTTTTGTTTTGAACCATTCCTGGGTGCTTTTTGAGGTGTGTTTTGGGTCATTGTCCTGCTGGAGGACCCATGACCCTCGACGGAGACCCAGCTTTGTGACACTGGGTAGAACATTGTGCTCCAAAATACCTTGGTAATCTCCAGATTTCATGAAGCCACGCACAGATTCAAGGCACCCAGTACCAGAAGCAGCAAGGCAACCCCAAACCATCAGTGAACCTCCTCCATGTTTGATTGTTGGGACAGTGTTCTTTTGGTGGTGGTGCAAGTCTAACGGTTGTACCGTGGGTCTGAAGGTCAGCTTGAATCTGTTTTGAGGTCCTTTCTCCTACATTCAAACAAGCATTCGCTGCAGTCTTCAATCAACTTTACTCCTGCGTCCTCTTCCAGGGAGGTTGGCTACAGACAGCACCATGGTCCTTAAAGTTCTTGATAACATTGCGCACGGTGGACACAGGAACGTCAAGGTCTCTGGAGATGGATTTGTAGCCTTGAGATTGTGCATGGTTGGCTACGATCTTCTGTCTGACCTCCTCAGACAATTTCCTAGGACCAGGTCGTTAGGCGAATTGGTCGATAAGCGAGGACCCGTGTTTTTTCACGGTTAAGGGGGCGTGGCCATTGCGAACGCTAGTCTAGTGAATACTGACAGACTGCAGGAACGAGTGAGACTGACAACGGTGATGAGATGTACACTATATAGTATATATAGTGTATATAGTATATAGAGTGTACAGTATATAGTGTATTCAGTGTATATAGTGTATAAAGGGTGATGCGCGATGAGATGCTTGATGGTTGACGCTGAGACCGCACGCAGCGCGCAAGCCGCGGTACTATACGCAGCATACAATACAGACTGGTTGGAGAGCTGGTCGTAAATCCTCTCCAGACAGCGCACTGTGCATGCATGCTGGTTCCGGGCTCCTGTAATTGTGTTATTATTTTAGATATATTTATTTCCGTTTGTTTCCTACATGTATGAAACTTCTTTTCTTTTCACACAACTAAGTAAAGGGACTGTCCCGTTCCAAAAGAAAATAAAGTTGTACGTCTCCCGCTGGCACGCGCATAAAATTGTCAATTGGCGATCGCTGCCTCCCAGCGATCGCCAATAGTAATTTTACACAATCTCCCAAGCCCAGCGTGCGTGCAATACCTTCTCCAGGTTCTGCTGCCGAACCTGCTCCTCTGACATAATGTCCCTGAGGGAGACACAAGGACGGTAAACACTCCAGTGGTCCATGAATGGCAACTCGTCCTGGGCGTCTAGTTGGTTGACCAGCGACGCAAAACCATCCGCATCAATCAGAAAGTCTGCTGACGATGTCCGCGTGCTGGCCGCGTCGCCCCAGTGAACAGAACCTTCACACACATTGAAAAGAAGGATCATGCTGTTAGGACAACGCAATCATTTATGGGCTTCGATTAATGGGCATTTTTTTTGTCTGAAAACATTTTGTGATGAAGGTGTGTGATTCTAATGTCCTCTAATGACAGATGTCATTATTCTATGTGTACTCACTTTCCTGAAGCAAGTGGTAGGAGAGTGCTACTTGTCTCTGCCTCTCCTGTTAAACAAAACAGTTAGTCCCAAAACAGTTCAACAGGCAGGGCAGACATTACTGCACATTACTGGTAATTGTTCTACAGTTCACCTTGATCGTGTCCTTCCACTTCTGGTGGAGCAGCTTGGCCAGGTGCAGGTCCATCTGCACCGCACGATCAGCACCAGAACATGCACCTAAATTTTAAAACAGTCATTCACGGTACAGAAGACATTGTGAATTTTTATATAGTTTATTTTTTGGGCTGGTATTATGCATGTTATTTGTTGCACTCTTAACTTTTATTGTGTATATGAACCTGAATCGGTCGCTGAGTTACCTGGGTCTATTCCCACTGGACCAAAGAGTTCAGTGAGTTGTAAGGCCAGCTCCGTGGGCAGATTCAGCTCCAGACTTTGAATGACCAGGTTGCTGCTACTTCTCTCCTGGAAGTCCCTCCTTGATTTAACCTCCTCGCTCATCTGGTCTCCCTCTCTTTTGTCCATCTCCTCCAGCTCGGCAAGGAGGAGCAGGGTGGCGTCATCGATGTCGGAAACCTCTTCCACACCATACTTAACTCTCAGGTCCTCAAACAATCTCCCATCATCCAACCTCCCGCCAACAGCCTTTGGTGTGCTTTTGTTTTTAGTTTTTAGTGCCCCCTCTTCTTCTACTGCTTTTTGTAAACCAAGTAGTGGTTGAGGCAATTGAACTGAGTGGGATCTTTCATCAGGTCGATCCTCATTTGTGCTTCCAACTTGAGACAATGCACCTTCAATACCTCCTGTGACCTTCTCACTGATGTCTTGAGTATTTGATGCACTCATATTCTCCACTCCCACTCCTGTTGAACCAGGGTTGGTACAAACGCCGTCACCAGACTCACTTGCTGTTGTAACTGCTTGACTAGACCCCTCTCCAGTGGCTAACTCCTCACACATCTTCACACCAAAGGCTGGGCCTGCTTGTGGACAATCTGCATTAGAGGACACCTCGATGTGGACAGCACTCTCTGATGCGTCCACTTTGAGTGCAGATGTATTGTGAGAGTCTTCCTCCAAGCCACCTTCCCCGCCCTCCACATCCTCCCGAAAGAACCTTTCTCCAGAGTCCAACAGCAGGTTAGTGGTCCAATCCAAGTCCTGATGGCACTTATCATACAGGTCCTCCAATGTGTCGAAACTCACCAGTTTAAAATGGCGGCTGAGGATGCGCATGTCTTCCACTCTGCTTCGAGCAACGCCAAGCTCTTTCTCCTCCACCTGCGTTCCTTTCTCGTGCACCATGCGATATGGGACCTCGCTGGTGGCAGATGGGTGTGCCGCAGCTTCTGCAGAAACCGAGCCAGACATTGCTGGAAGGAAGCGGAAAGGGTCAGTGGGCAAGATAGCGATGTCGCTGGAAAAGTCGCCCAGAGTGGCAACTGTGTCATCAGTATTTTGGAGACAGACACGCCAAAGGAGGGCAAAGTCTTGCGGTTCTGTTTGGGTGTAGCAGCCAGTCTCCACCATCGCGTTAAGGGAGTGTGACGGCAGCTGGGAGCCAGTGTTGGGTACAGGATTCAGGATTGGGCAAGGGTCAGGGGTTGTTTGGAGATCAAGGCTCAGGTCACAGTCAGGAGGAGAGTTAATGTTTATGTTGATGTTAGAGTTAATGTTTAAATCAGTGCTACCCTCACCAACGTTTCGGTTTTGGCCCGTGGCTTGTGGACTTTGGAGTGAGGAGAGCGGGCAGTTTTGAGTGAAGGTGAGCGCCAGTTTGCACTGCTTCCCTGACCTGCGACTATGGCGCCGCTTGTGCTCCTGAGAACCTCCACTAAACGAGCCGCTTTCCGATTCCACACTGCCCTCACCAAGCGGACTATGACTGAATACAACATCAATGCCATCAGCTTCAGAACTGAATTTAGGGTGAGAGTCCGCGTCTGTGCAATGCTGGTCTTTATCCGAAAGGCCGGCATCAGCCCCTGAGCCGGGCTCACCTCTGAAATTAAGTCCCTCTTCATCACGGCTTACCTTTTCCCCTACAATCTCTGAGGTAATGAGTGAATCTACTACAAGATAAGAAAAACAGGCATTGTGGTCATTAGACTCTGAACCTCCAGCTGTACCTTCTCGGGTACGACTGTCCACATTCTCTACAATTTCTTCCCCTCCAGATTCAGCAATCACAGATTGAGAAGGTTCCCTTGATAAAGAAGAGTTGTCTTCCGTCCAGTCTAACACACAGTCCGGCAAATCAGATCTACCACTGTCACCCCTGTTACTGCTTTGTTCTCTCTGCTTTCTTTTAAATCCATTGCCATGGGAGCCTTGAGATCTACCCCCTTCACCTTCTTCGTCGTCCGATTTTTCGGCAGAGCTGGAGGAGAGAATAAATTCAGGGGAGGAACCAGTGTGGGTTAAATCCACACCAGTCTGAATGAGATCAAGTAGTTTCTGTAACTCTGTCACTTCCAGTCCCCGTCTGGCTTTTTTTTCCTTTGCGTTGTTCTCTGCTTCCGCGCTACTCCCTCCCTCCACTTTTTTGTCTTCTTGCCTTTCTCTCCTCCGCACCTGTCGCTGCTCCATCTGCCCTTCAGAGGGCCAGTCCCCCACAAAGTCCAAAAGCTCAGGCCTTTGCTTCCCTCCCCCAACTGCTCCCTCAACCTCTTTTCGTCCATGCTCCTCCACACCCTCTTCCTCTCTTCCCGATTGGTTAGTATCCTTCACTAAGTCGACTGGCTCAGGCCCGTCATGGTCAGGCTTCCTCCTTTGCCTCTCCCTCTTAACCCTCTGTCCAATCGATTCTGAGAAAGCCACGGGCACTTCATCGCAGTAGAGATCTTCGTTCAGTACCGATTCCACAATACAGTCTGGGATTCCCTGATCGGTGCTTAGAGGGTGAAGTTCTAAATGGGCATCCAGTTCAGTATCCAACTCCAGCAAATCCATCTCATCATCATCTTTATTAAGAACCACACAGTTTTCTTGCTCATCTTCACATGTAAGGTTATTGAGAGTCTCTGGGGTGTTTTGTATGCCGTGTTCTGCCATTCCCATATCCTCTGAAAGTCTGATGGATGACACATCAGGAAGTGAGGACAACACAGGGGGGCGGGACTTCTCTGTAGCCTGAGCTAATCCATGCTGCCCCACCAGGTCAGGGCAAGGTGTCCCTGAGGGTCTTGGCCTAAGGAAAAATAAATTAAAATCATGCTGGAGCATTTCGTTTGGGGATCTTTTGCATTACGTGGTCAGAGTGCACAAATCCATCTGCTAAATTTAGGTTGAAATTCATAGCTCAGCCATTACATGACGCTTACTCAAAGGCTGTAAACGGGAACAGTAAACATTTAAGATACTGTGTCTTTTGTTTTTCACTGTGTTAAGTTGGATACAGAAGTGATAGGGGCAGAGGTGACCTTAATAAACTGAATATAGACTGATAACACTCACTGTAACGGTCTGCTCTCCTGATGGACGGGGTGGGAATCCATGATGGACTGCACTGAGACGAAACGTTCATAGTATTCTAACATGTGTCGAATCTTCTCTAATGGCACACTGTGCTTGGTGCGTCTGTGCACACGGACAGACAGGTGGATAAAACAGACATTAGGTGTTACAAAATGTTAATTAATGATTAAAGATATATATATATAAAATGTCTTCCCAATATCAACTAGATTCTCACCTCACCAGTTCCCTGGGCTTTCTTTTCCACCAGGTGTCGGGCTCTCGGAACAACACCTTGTAGTGGTGTTTTAGCGCCTAGGAAAGATACACTGATCAAGGTCTGTACGACCTGATTTTGTACGCTTAAATGACACGCGCTGTGACCAAGAGTCTCTTGGACGTGAATATGTAGTGTAACTGCTATACAGCGCCTCAAAACATCTTGCTGTCTACAGGGACAGTATGGTCACAAGATGCGATCTGACAACAATTTCCTTTGCAATAACAATGTAATAACACAACTTTTGTTTGGATTTTAAAGACAGGGGAGGGTCCTACAAATACCCAATATGTTTACCACTAGCCAGATATTTATATAATGTATGCCAGAAGAAGGTTGTTTAATCAACATACAAAAGGCGCTATATTAGGTACCAGAAATAATTTCCAATTATATATCCTAGCTGCAGATGGTATGCCAAAGTTGTTAGTTAATGCACAGAAACATAATGGTAGTTATTCTGTTTTATATCTGGTACAGGGGAATTAGTCAAGATCGGATGCAACCGAAAACATGCTGTTTTCCTCGATAGTTGACTCACCTGGGCTACATAAGCCTTCATCTCCCAGCCATGCATGTTGGTATTGTCGATGATGATTGGGTTCGCACCATTCTCAAAAGCTTCTTTAGCTATGAAATGGAGATGACAGGAGATAGATAGCTTGAAACATGACATATCTGACTGTGAGTGTATTCTTGTGCAAGGCTTTCAATGATTTTTTTATATTTCTTATTAGATTGAGACGTCTGTTGCGTGTTAACCTCTCTTATGATTCCACTCATGAGCCTCTCCCAAAACAGAAGGGTCATAACGATATTCTCCATGGCGGTTAAAATAGTCGTCGGTACTCAATACAACTCCACCTGGGTTTTGCTCCAACATGGCCCTGCACAGACAGACACCACGCAACGTGCTTATTGAATGCATTTTTTGTGGATATATGCTTATGGAGGAAACAACAGAACAGCATGAACACTATAAAAATAATTACCTGGCCAACGTTGACTTGCCAGATCCTGGAGCACCACGTAGCAGCACGAGGACCTTCCCTTCAAGACGCAGCCTGCTGTGTGGGATGAAGCCCTGTGCAGGAGGAGGGGGCAGGGCCCAGGACTGGGGAAATGTAGCGGTCAGTTTGTGAGGTGTTTGACTGGCTGGTTGGTGGGTCATCCAGTGTGAGACAGGCCTGGTTTGAGTGTCCCACGGTGATGGAAGGATAGCCACGGGAGTGATAAAAGTTGGCTGGTTTCCGCGGATTTGGGGTAAGAATGCTGGTGCCTCGAGGTTCCAAGAGGGTGACATATTGCCAGGTGGCTGCCAGGATTGTGCACCTTTCTTTGATCTTGTCCCCCCTGCCATCTCTCCAGGGGACATGGCCCCTGGGCTTTCTGAAGCTGCGCGAGGCTGGTCTTGCTTCTTATAAACCTGGAATGCTGAGGGGCGACCAGAAGCTGCAAGGTCCAGAGGAGGGTTCGGCTTGGTGGAAGCCGTTTCTGAGATCAGATGGGTGAAGTCTAGCACAGATTCCTTTGCCTTGAAGTCCTCTCCTTCCCAAGAACTCAGCTTGTCAAGTGGGGAGGAAGTCCCAGGTGTCTGTTCACCCAAGGCTATTCCTCCCGGGGATTGCCGCTTGTCAGAGATCCCTCTAGCTCCCGGATCCAGGCTTGACTGGAGCAGCTCAGGGAGGGCCTGCTGCACAACTGGGGGTGTCGGGAAAGAAGAGAGGGGGCCAGCATAGTCAGCAACTACCCCCTTACTCAGGTTCTTTTTATCCATTGGTTGTGATGTCAGTGTCTTTAGCCCTTCATCAATTAGAAGGTCTAACTCCACCGTCAGAGGGGACAAGGAAGACCGAAATGGTTTAGGGTGGTCTGGGTGTGCGCTGGGTTCGGAGTGGTGGGGAGCGAGGAGGGCTGCGGCGGTGAGCTCAAAGCCAGAGACATCAGGGGGTTGGGGGCCTGCAACTTCAGCAGCAACTGAGAGCTCCAAAAGGGAGTCCATAGCATTTTCAGCTAGATTAGAAAAACACAAAGGGAAGAAAAGAAAGAGGAAGAGATAGCATGCGTCAGAGACAAACGACATAGAGTTAACAATCATTCTATTATTCTTCGGAGGTTGGAATTTAGAAGGAGGCTGTCCTTAGTAGCCAATGTGTATTGCATGAGGTAATACAATGACACAACAAGCACTAGGGATGAATTATATAATAAACTGAATGCTTATATAATAAACTGGCTGCATAAAGGCCCTGCACATGCCCGTCTTGTAATGACCTCATGGTTTCAAGTGGGGGCGCTTAAAAATGAAAACACTGTGTGTATTGGGTGATTTACACCAAAGTCTCAGAATTACATTGGAAACCACAATGGTTTGGTTTTTTTAACATGTGGGTTTACCCTTGTCGTCACCGCATAAAGCTCATTTTATTTTCTTGAAAGCCAGCCACCATCTGATCGACTGATTTAATCGTTGCCCGATCTTTGCATTCTTGCCAGGAACGGCGGACCCCGCCACCAACCACAGAAAAAGCATTTAGGGGAGCTCATGCCTCACGCAAATACATTGAATGGATGTTAAAAAGCAGCATCTTAAATAAAAGCATCAAATATGGGATCATATATTTGATTGCAAACAGAATAAGCGTGTAGATTACCACTTTGAACATTTAGGCTCTTTTGACTTCTGTTGATGGAGGATGGATGGATGGAGTTGCATGACCTGATGGACCAACGTTTACGAGAACTTTTCAGACACTTCCAAACGGTTTACTTTCTGATTACTATTATCAGTATTGTTGTGTTTTGACAATCATATGATCTAGTTAATAGAGGGATGGATCACGTCTCAGCGACAGGATGTACCTGAGTCAAATACACTACTCCCCCCACACTTCAATGCTACCAACCATGTCTATTCAACTCCATTCTGCATTCTACATTCTGTGGCTTTTCATTCTTTTTTATAAATTACTTTGAGCTATTTCCCACATTAATCTAACTATGAAGGAGAATACTTTTGCAACTTGTCCAACTTGGTGTTTTGTTTACAAGCCAAATGTACAACAGTTGGGGCACAAATTATGATTGGCCGAGAGGGAAAAATGCCTCTTTTTACCGGAAGACATTCCGTTATGTCTGTGGTGTTCTTTCGTAAGTTTATTGCTAATTTCGCTTATTCAAATGGGTTAATACACATTGGTGAGTGGATCACGTTTGTCCCCCGGGCCGCCAGTCGAACTTGTTGCCCTGAACTATGCTAGCTGGTTAGCCCACTAGCTTCCAGACAAGTCGGTTAGCAAGTTGGCTAGCTGCCGTGTTGTTGTTACCTTTAAAATCACACTCGGAAAGCACGATGTAAATCACTTCGGGGTCCAAGTGGGAGAACATCTCCTGCATGTTCCTGACGATCGCCTCCTTGGCGGAGCTCGGCATGGAGGGTCCGTGGGGAAAGCTACCAGCCATGGCTCCCTCGGGTCCGTGTAGCCTGGAGCCACCGGCAGCCTGCTCTGACAGCCCGGGTACTCTGGCTGGACTCTGTCCGCTTCTCTTTTTCCGTGGCATCTCATGGGTTCTGATCAGCGGGTCAGCGGATCCATGGGCAGGCGGAGGAACGTCTGGAGGCTTAAAAACATGCTGTTGGATCTGCAGGAAGAGCCCAAATCTTGAAGGTTACTTTAGAGCGCAGCGCCCCGACCGGCGGCCTGGAGAACTGCCTCTTCTACGACTAACGGTCAAAAGTTTAAGGACACGCCCATTTTCCCAATTTTTTTTTTTTGAAATTTAAACAGTTCAAGTACAGTGAATAATGTTAGAAATAATATGGCGCTTGTTAAAATAATATGGCGCCTCTGGTTGAAAACAGTTCTTTGTGACCAGTCGCACACGTATTCCCGGTACTTTTCCTATTGCGTGCATGTTGCTCATGCTCTTTTGCACGTACATAGTTCTTTGTGATCCATATGTCCTTTTGTGACCACTTGTGTACAATAGACTATATAAGGATCCAGGGAAGAAGGATCGGGGCTTCCACTGGCCGGGCTCAGACTTGGCCCTCGGACTTGGCTCGGACTTGGCTGAGCTCGGCTCCTGGAGCCCAGGCTCAGACTTCGCGAACTGAGCCTGCACTTATATCGGCAGTATCACCAATAAAGGACTGTATTTTGCCTCACATCCGTCTCCGTCTTTTGTGAAGAAGCTCCACACGTCAACCATCCTGGGAGGGATCCGCCGTTAGGATCCCAACAGTTTTGGGGGCTCGTCCGGGATGTGTCGGATATTCTAGAGATTGACGGACAGAAAGCCGCCCCGGACTCCGCCTACTGATGACTCTGGTCGACCACATCTAAAGGTAAGCACGGGCCTGTTACATCGAATCTGTGCAAATTGAACATATTCAAATTTAGAGTCGGAAGTAGATAATGGGTCCGGGAGAAAAAGTAAGAAAAGATTGAGATGGATGTGATGTAAATATAATGTATAGGTGACATAAGTAAAAGGTAAAATGGGTTTCAGGAAACCTAATTTTCTGTAAAAATCTAGCAGTGGTTCGGCCAAGTATATTTTGACGGAAATATATTACACGAGGGTTAGAGTCCCTCATGGAGAGCTGGGTTCGAATCCCGGGGAATTGAGAGACCCCTAATTTTCTGTAAAAATCTAGCAGTGGTTCGGCCAAGTATATTTTGACGGAAATATATTACACGAGGGTTAGAGTCCCTCGTGGAGAACTGGGTTCGAGTCCCGGGGAATTGAGAGACCCCAAATTTTCTGTAACGTGGATAAAAAGGTTGAGTTCAACAATATGTCTGGAAAGGAACAGATGTTTTTAAATAAAAGGCAGAATCAAAAATGGCATAAATGTTTTCTCTCCCCCTCCTCAACTTGTCCATTACCCTTCTCCTCTCTCTCTCTTGGCGCTCTCGCCTTTAGACAGTCAGTACAGGACTGTCATCTGTCTGTCATAGTTAGTTATGTGTAAATGACTGTGTAGTGTTCATGTGTATGTGTCTGTGTAATATTCGTGTGTATGTGTAAATGATATCCCTTTACTTTCCCTGGATCTTACCTGCGTGGACCACGCATCGTACTATGGTACCCTAACTGTCCTGGTAGCCTCACCCTCCTCACAGATACAGGACCACGCTGGAGAAGCAAATCAACCCTCGGGTAAGGCTGTAAGAGTCTCCGACTGGGTCTGGCTGAAAGCGGTGAAAAGGAAGTGGACGGAGGCCAGGTGGACCGGACCGTTCCGAGTGGTCCAGACGACCACCCACTCTGTATTAACCAATGTGTTGCTTTGCTCGTCCACGATGACTGCATCTAGTTGACCAGGGTTCAAGAGAGAAAGATCTAAACAGCAAAGTCAGCACACCTCGCATGAGGTTAAGAGCTAAAAAGCTGCGAGATCCAGTACCACACCCAGGGAGACATTGTTCCTAAGAAATTACTCTGTACTTTTGTTTGCTCTTTTATTGTAAATGGTCCAGGTGGTGAGTGAATGCCATCCGCACGTTCAGTAATACGGATGTTGGCAGGTTTTCCTGCCAAGACAAATGGGGTTTTCCCTGCCAATCACTCCTGGAGCCATGCATTGTCATTGTATTGTACTTTTTGATTACTGTTTTAGATTGACCTCATGTTTAATGAGGTCAAAAGGGGGATTGTTAGAAATAACATGGTGCTTGTTAAAATAATATGGCGCCTCTGGTTGAAAACAGTTCTTTGTGACCAGTCGCACATGTATTGTTTCCAGTACTTTTCCTATTGCGTGCATGTTGCTCATACTCTTTTTTGCACGTACATAGTTCTTTGTGATCCATATGTCCTTTTGTGACCACTTGTGTACAATTGACTATATAAGGATCCAGGGAAGAAGGATCGGGGCTTCCACTGGCCGGGCTCAGACTTGGCCCTCCGACTTGGCTGAGCTCGGCTCCTGGAGACCAGGCTCAGACTTTGCGAACTGAGCCTGCACTTATATCGGCAGTATCACCAATAAAGGAATCTATTCTGCCTCACATCAGCTCCACACATCAACCATTCTGGGAGGCATCCGCCGTTAGGATCCCAACAATAACCTGATATGGTATGAAGGAAAGCAGTAAACTGCCAGAGGTTAAAAAGATAAAATACAGTTTTAAAGGTTTTGGTTACCGAAAACTGAAAGATAATGTAAATTTCAGAGTTATAGAAAATGCCTTTTTCAGGGAACAAGTAATGGGTTAACAACTTACAGCTTTTCTGCAGCAATGGAAGTAAATTAAGGTTTAAAAGTTGATATAAACAATTCCTACAGGCATCCCAACTTTTGTTGATTACTTACAAACACTCTGGCCATATAAAAGCAGTGTTGGAACAGACTGTTATTACACCCTCTGAAGCATTATTTGGACAATATCGCACAGCAGGAAGTAGTACATTGCGATCACAATTCATCATAAAATGATTGGCGAAGACAGACAGACCATCATAACCCTTAAAAGTGTAGGTCTTTCCTTGAGAGAATTTGCAAAGAAAGCCAAGGTGTCAGTCAGTACAGTTTCCTACACCATCAAAAGGCACTTGGAAACTGGAGGAAACTCTTGACAGGAAGATGTCTGGCAGACCCAAAGCCATAACAGAATCAGAGGACAAGTTTCTGAGAGTGAACAGCTTGCGTGAGAGGCAGCTCACAGGACAACAGCTTCAAGCACAGCTCAACACTGCTCCAAGTAAGCAAGTCTCAGTTTCAACTGTGAAGAGACTTGGAGCTGCAGGTTTGACAGGTGGAGTGGCAGTAAGAAAACCACTGCTAAGACAGCAAAATAAGAAAGAGGCTTGTCTGAGGCATGAAGCACCGTCAGTCACTACTGAGGAGTAGAAGGTCTTATGGACCGATTAATCTAAATTTTAAATCTCTGGTTCATCACGCAGGGTTTTTGTACGCCCTCAAGTCGGCAAAAGGGTGGTTCCTCTGTGTGACACCAACTATCAAACATGGCGGACGAAGCGTGATGCTCCGAGGCACTTTTGTTGGATCCAGAGTCGTCGACATGCACAGAGTGACCGGCACCCTGAACCAAAAGGGCTACCACAGCATTTTGCCGCTCGATGCAATACCCTCTGGATAGACCTTATATATATATATATATATATATATATATATACTAACAAAAAGTTAGGGATATTCGGCTTTCGGGTGAAATTTCAGGATGAACCTTAAATGCACTATAACCTTTACAGGTGAACTTTATTTTACCTTCTTTAAACTTTTGAATGCACATGTCCAACTGTTCAATGTTTCAGTACTTTTTGCACAACTTGCTGTTCTCTAACAAGACGCTGAACGGCAAAATTCACAACAGGTGTTTGATCCATGAATCGACCAATACATTTCTGGTTCAACTAGAATTGGTATTTAAACAGTCCTCTTCATCATGCTGTTCACATTTTGACGTCATGAGACCAAGACGACACCTAACAACAGATCAACAGTACCTCGCCATTGAGGCTTCAAACAGGATGTTCTCAGAGGGAAGTGGCTAGTGAGCTTAGAGTGTCACAGAGTGTCACCGGCAGGTTGCAACAGATATAGAGAGACTGGAAGAGTCACAGAAAGGTATGGAAGTGGACGTCCTTTGGCCACATCCCACACTGATGAGCGCTTCATTGTGAACAGTGCCCTGCGGAACCGGATGATGAATGCCACTCAACTCCAGGCACATTTAAGGGAGGTGAGAGGCACCCAAGTGTCACGTCAGACCATTCAAAACTGGTTCCATCAGCGTGGTCTGCATGCTAGACGACCTGCAAGGGTACCTGACCACACCACCAGGCACAGGCATCATCGTCTTGCACAGTACCAGGGAGCATTTACGCTGGACGAGGGACCAGTGGCCTCAGTGCTGTTCTCTGATGAAAGTCTATTCACGTTGAGCAGAAATCATGGCCGCCAACGATGTTGAGGATGTCAAGGAGAGCGCTATGCATCAGCCACTGTTGTCTCCAGACGAGCCTTTGGTGGTGGTGTTACACTGTGGGCAGGTGTGTCTAGTCAATACATACCTGCCCTACACTTTGTGAATGGTACAGCCCATACTACCTGAATAACATCAATAATCAAGTCATTGTGCCCCTGCATGAACAACACAGGCCTCATTTCATCTTCATGGACGACAATGCTCCAGCTCATCGAGGTCGCATCATTAGGGAACGGCTGCTGGAGACTGGGGCACCTCAAATGGAGTGGCCTGCACTTTCTCCAGACCTGAATCCCATAGAAAACCTATGGGATCAGCTGAGTCGCTGTGTAGAGGCTCGTAACTCTGTACCCCAGAACCTCAATGACGTGAGGGCCGCCCTTCAAGAAGAGTGGGGGGCCAGGCCTCAGCAGACAATAAGTCGACTTGTGAACAGCATGAGACGTCGTTGTCAAGCTGTAATTGATGCTCAAGGGCACATGACAAGTTATTGAGACGTGGACATTTTTTGTTGTGGTATATCCACCACTGTTGTTGGCTTTTGTTTCAATAAATTGTTTGAGATGAGGAAATAAATTTCACCCGAAAGCCAAATATCCCTAACTTTTTGTGAGTTGTGTATATATACACACAAACGCTCTCTGTTAGACCTTAGCGCAGCATTCGGTACTGTTGACCACCACATATTAATCCACAGGCTAAAACACCAGGTGAGCATTTCTGGGACTGCATTGGAGTGGTCCTCCTCCTATCTCACAGATAGGACACTCTCTGTCTCTTTGGACACTGCTGCTGTCATGTGGCGTCCTCCAGGGTTCGGTTTCGGGGCCAATTTTATTCTCCATATACATATCCATGGTTCCACTAGGATAGATTATCAGTAGTTTCAGCAAAATCTCCTATCATTCGCATGATGATGACATCCAGTTATATTTCTCCTTCAAACCTGATGAATGTGATAGACTTTCTTGATTGACTGATTGACTGTTTGATTTAAATTGTGAACTGGATGGCAAATAATTTCCTGCAGCTAAATGCAGATACAACTGATGTCTTGATTATTGATCCTTATAACCTTCACTCAGTGATCAAGCCAAACCTCGATGCCTTATCCTTGTCTTCTCGGTCTAGTCTACGTAATGTTGGTGTGATTTTTCACCGTTCCATGAGTTTTGATGCCCATATTAGGACGCTGACACAATCATGTTTCTTTCAACAAAGAAACACAGCCAAACTTGTGTTAAGATCTGAAATGGAGATGCAAAATCCTGCTTTTATCTCATCACGTCTTGACTACTGTAATTATCTTTTTATCTGCCTTAATAAATCTTCCCTGGACCGTTTACAAACCGCCCAAAATGCTGCTGCTCGGTTTGTATTTTCATCCAACAGATAGTCACACATTACACCTATTTTAACCTCTCTGCACTGGCTTCCAGTTAATTTAAGAGTTCATTTTAAAATCTTGGTGCTCACGTATAGAGCCCTACAGGGCCAGGCGCCACATTACATCATGGACCTCCTGCAGTTACCCACACATCAGGAGCCCATCTCTTAGGTCCCCTGACCAGGGTCTTCTAAGTGTCCCTCCGACATGCTTTAAGACTCAGGAGATGGTGCTTTCCAGTCGGCAGCACCTAAACTTTGGGACGGTTTCTCAATGAATCTGAGGTCTCTGCACTGGCCTCTTTTCAAAAGCAGTTCAAAAGATCTATCTGTTCAGACAGGCTTTTAGGTAGTATGTTTTTTTTAATGTTTAAACTTGTCTGTCTCCCTTGTGTGTTTTAGCTTTGTTTTTATCTTTCTTTTTATTCATTTGATTGTAATTACTTGTGTGTTTTATCTTTTTTTTAATCTCTGATTTTATTAATTTGATTGTATTTACTTGTGTGTTTTATCTGTTTTTATCTTGATTTTATTCAATTGATTGTATTTACTTGTGTGTTTTATCTGTTTTTATCTTGATTTTATTCATTTGATTGTATTTACTTGTGTTTTTATCTTGATTTTATTCAATTGAGTGTATTTACTTGTGTGTTTTTATCTTGATTTTATTCAATTGATTGTATTTACTTGTGTTTTATCTGTTTTTATCTTGATTTATTCAATTGATTGTATTTACGTGTGTGTTTTATCTGTTTTTATCTTGATTTTATTCATCTGATTGTATTTACTTGTGTGTTTTTATCTTGATTTTATTCAATTGATTGTATTTACTTGTGTGTTTTATCTGTTTTTATCTTGATTTTATTCATTTGATTGTATTTACTTGTGTTTTTTTTCCTTGATTTTATTCAATTGATTGTATTTACTTACGTGTTTTTATCTTGATTTTATTCAATTGATTGTATTTACGTGTGTGTTTTATCTGTTTTTATCTTTGGTATTATTTGCTTGTCCAGCACTTTGTGACTGGTGTCTGTGAAAGGTGCTTTATAAATAAACGTTACTTATTTACGCCGAGTTGGTCAGGGGTTTATCCTCGGCAAGATAATGACCCCAAACACACGCGTGTGTGTGTGTGTGTGTGTGTGTGTGTGTCTTTTTCTGATTTTGATATTTTATTTGTTATTCCTCCTACTTGTTTTGCACAGCAGATTATCCTTTTATCATTTCACTTCCCCGTACTTGTATGACTGCATGTGACAAACAAACAATCTTGCATCCTGGAACATTCGTCTGACTTTATAGTATAGCCTGCACATTCTATTTATCGGTGAATTGAATTTATTTGGTTCTTTTTTATTTGTCAGATTTTTTTTTTTTTTTTTTGGTGGTTGACATGTCACAGTCTCTCCCACACGACATGAACGCAGCATTTCATCCGAGTCGCACCGTATGGGACTCCCGCCATCTCCATGTTGTGGGTGCAGTTCTACCAGCGGCCTGACGGGGCGGTGCTCTCCCCGTCTAAACACACACACACACCAACACACAAACACACACACACGGAGAGAGAGCTTTGTGCCGAAATCTGAGACCTAAACCTGTGCCGGACAAATGAATTAAAACGGCCCGCTCCAGAGGTAAATAGCAAGCGGGGGTTCGGCGCTAGCTGGCAGGTGTGGTTGTGCAGAAGGATCCGCTGGGGGCGGCTTGGCGGTGGGAGAGCGGAGGAGGAAGCGATGTGCCTGAGTTGGGGGGGGGCAGAAAGATAGAAACAAGTAAATTAGCTCCGATGCCCTGCCTCATAAAGTTGTTCTGTTCGTCCGAAACTGCGTGAACTGTCAACCAGAAGAGTGTTTCGAGCGTAAATACAGTTGTACTCCTCCTCTGGGTGTCTTTTAGATCCGGCTGGACTTGGTGTGATGGGTATCTGTGGTAGTTTGTGGCCTAGGCCAGCCGTGTGCTAACAAGTTAGCCGTGTGCTAACCAGCGAGCGGTGTGCTAACCAGCTAGCCGCTAGCTCACTAGCATCTCAGCTGCTGGAGATGTGGTACACATGTATAGTTTACGCTCGTTTATTCCTCGAGTACATTTAAGGACCGTCCGCTGTGGACGTTGGATTGTTTCCACATATGCGTGTTTTTTTTGAGGGGGAAATGTACGTGAGCATTGAGTACATATCCCGCTCCCTATGCTAGCGTGAACCAATGCGCACTGTATTGGATTTATTTAGGCTCTTGTGAAAAAAGAACTTTCTGTGGTCGCAGAATCTCAGAATTGCTTTTTTTTGTGATGTTTTGGCAAAGTAATCATCCGAGACCGGGGCGTGGATTTTTAATTGGGAATTAGTCAAGTGCGGCGGGGTTGTTGTGTTGAACTGTTGTTTTGTGCCCCATAGAGGCCAGTAGTGGATCACACCGAAACCAGCATGGAGTTCCAGCAACAGCAGCAGCAGCAGCAGAAAGCGGCGGGGGATGGAAAGATAGTCTACCCGCCGGGAGTGAAGGAGATCACGGACAAGATAAGCAACGACGAGGTGGTCAAGCGGTTAAAGGTGTGTACGGATCTCCCTAAAAACACAACCCCGGTCTGTGTTCAGCGGGTCCAGACGCGGCACCCAAAGCGTCCCAACTTTGTCAGCCGCCCTGTAGGGGAGACCCGCTCCCATTTTCTGTGGATTAATTGCTATTCCAGAAGAAAAATTGATATTTAATTGCACTGAACATTATTCAATGACTCATTGAACACAACGTTAGTGTGCTGATAATATATTATGACATGGATTGTTGGAGGCCCTACTGTGCAGGAAGCAGAGAATTGAGATAATACTTTATTAATCCATGGGGGGAATTTCGGTATTACAGCTGCAAAAAATGTGCAATTATTGAAAGAGATGGAAAAATATGATTAAATAAACATGATATATGTACACATCTGTCCACAAGGTTAACAGGGAGTACTGTTTGTACAGCTGAATATGCTAACAAGGGAGCCCGATATGGGCCCGTGGCAATTGCGCTAAAGGAAATGCCGATAATTTACAAAAACATCAAATGTGTATGATGCTGGGGGTGCCTCAACATCTGAAGCACGAAAGCATTCTTTGATTTGACAGGATTTCTTAACATACAGGCACAATGATATTGGTTTATTTTTAAAAAACAACTAGTGCCGGGAAAACTGCTAGAATAGTGAATGCGCAAGTTAATTTTGATGTTCCGATGGCACCTGTCAAGGGGGGGGGATATATTAGGCAGCAAGTGAACAGTCAGTTCTTGAAGGTGATGTGTTGGAAGCAGGACAAATGGTCAAGCGTATGGATCTGAGTGACTTTGCCAAGGGCCAAATTGTGATGGCTAGACGACTAGCATCTCCAAAATGCATGTCTTGTGGGGTATTCCCGGTATGCAGTGGTTAGTACCTACCAAAAGTGGTCCAAGGAGGAACAACTGGTGAACCGGTAACAAGTTCATGGGCGCCCAAGGCTCATTAATGTGCGTGAGGAGTCTGACTCATCTGGTCCGATCCCACAGAAAAACTACTGTAGCACAAATTGGTGAAAACGTTAAGGCTTGCTGTGATAGAAAGGTGTCAGAACACGCACCTTGGGTCCTGGCATTCATGTGGATGTTACCTTGACACGTACCAACAACCTAAACATTGTTGCAGACCAAGGACATCCTGTAGAGCAGGTCGTCTAGTAATTGGAAGATTGCTGGTTTTATCTCCGGCTCCTCGTGGTAGTGTGCTGATGTGTCCTTGAGCAAGACACTTTACGCCCTAACTGCTACCTGGGCGCCACTATATGGCAGCCCACTGCTCCTAGATACGTCAGTTACTAGGATGGGTAAAATACAGAGAAATGCATTTTGTTGCCTCGGTACTTGTACTCTGTGCAATGACAATTAGTTAAATCTCATCTAATATATGTACTGTATATCTATATTTACAAAATATGGTAAATCTTTACAATAAGTGGGCACATTACTATTATATTAATGACCTAGTTATATTGTTACAATTAGACGCTCTGCCAGCGTGTTCCGCTGGCAGAGCCTCATCCAGAACACGGCCTTTTTAATTTATTTTTATTTTTTTTAAGGTTTTTTTTTTTTAATATATATATTTAATGAGCATAAAGCTGTCCCTAAGCACATGGAGTGAGCTCTGTGTATGTTGGGCGTATGCACGTCCACATTTTTATAAAAAAAACCCCAAAAAAACCTTCTGCTGAAACACTGCATATTTTTCGATTGTCAATTTTGAGATTCGAACAATCACAAGGCGATGGTTAAGTCAGTCAGTCAATGTTCTACTGTGATTGAAGGGCTTTCTTTTTACAATTCAGTAGTTAAATGAAGATATTTTATTCATATCAATTCATGCATCAATTAATCTCATTTCATCATAACACATCGGCCTGGCCTACAGGAAAGAGCAGTTTGTATGTTGACTGTATCCATTGTTGTGTTGGTCATACTATACAATGATTTATTGCTTTTGTTTCATGAAAAATACAGAAGGTAAAGAACTTTTAAAAAATAGCATTCTAAAAAGATGACGATAGGGGTTGGGACTAATAATGAATACCTAGAATGTCTATTTGATTGTTATACATGGAGTATATTTATTCCTTGCATAATGGTGGTCTAAAAGCTGTTTTAGATCTGTACTCCTGAACCAGCGAGGTTCATTCATTCATCATGCATTTCCATGGCAATATGACCTGACAAAAAGTGATCCACCCTTGTTAGAAAGAATGTAATAATCACAGGATAAACAATAATGCGTCACGCTATTCTATGATGCTTATAGCTCATGTTGTTCGGAGCCAGGATATGTTTTAATTACTTTTTTTTCCTGGCTTTTTTATTTTTTTATTTTTTGGCTGGATCTAATACTAATTGATAAAAGGCTTCGTCCTAGCTATTTGAACCAAATTAATTTGCATACTAGATAGATGCAGTCATGAGAGATGGAACCGATCCAATATTGGTATCGGGTACCAATACTAACGTCATTAAGTCACGACATATCGGACTGACGTCGCAGATCCACCGGCCAATCCAAATTTCATTCCATAGCTTGAGCTAGACCATGAATCCGGCGTTTTATTTTGATAATTGAATGGTCTGCCTCCTCGAGAATTCAACTTGGCAAAAAATTAACCCGTAAACGTGAATAGGAACTGGCAGTTGGAGTTGGGCAAACCATCACTGCACAGCAGCCATTTAGCTGTTATTCAAAGCTGAAATTTGGTTGTGTATATAATAAATTAATGTTTTGGCAAACATTAGCAAATCAATTTGCATGTAATGAGCAATAAAGTTCAATAAAAGTTCACCCAGTTAGTTGCACAGCACACATTAGAGAGAAATATGTTCCCATTATTGTGTGCATAGTCCGCGTCGACAGAGAACTTCCCGTGTGTCTCCCTCTTGTCCAGCGTTTCACTGTGTGTACAAGGGAGAGTGCACCCTTGACCAGAATGTCCAGTAATTACGCAGATGTGCCACCGGCTCCCGGTCGGTGCCGAGCTGTGGGGCATTTTCTACTGGGCCGTGAGAACACAGGCGTGAATTTTTCCAGGGGTGATCTGCTCTGCAGCGGAGCAGCAGGAAACAGAGTTAATTAAATACGAGTTTTTATTTGCTTTGTTTGGAGAAAACGTCGCTCTGAGATTCCAAAACCGTACGTTTAATGGAGCATTAAAAATGCAAATATATTTCAATATTAAAAATAATAAAGGATGGGATGGGATTTTAGAGGAATATCTGCAGCCCGAATAACAATAAAAAGAAAAAAGAGCTCCAGTATCAGAATCAGTGTTGGTATCTGCACATACACTACTCACAAAAAGTTAGGGATATTTGGCTTTCTTGTGAAATTGATGGAAATTGTAAATAGTTCACGCTACAGTGATATTATATCGTGAAAGTAGGGCATTTAAGTAGAAGCATGCAATGGTGATTTCCTCATCTCAAACAATTTATTGAAACAAAAGCCAACAACAGTGGTGGATATACCACAACAAAAAATGTCAACGTCTCAATAACTTGTCATGTGCCCTTGAGCATCAATTACAGCTTGACAACGACGTCTCATGCTGTTCACAAGTTGACTTATTGTCTGCTGAGGCATGGCACCCCACTCTTCTTGAAGGGAGGCCCTCAGGTCATTGAGGTTCAGGGGTACAGAGTTACAAGCCTCTGTACGGCGATTCAGCTGATCCCATAGGTTTTCTATGGGATTCAGGTCTGGAGAATGGCAGGCCACTCCATTTGAGGTGCCCCAGTCTCCAGCAGCCATTCCCTAATGATGCGACCTCGATGAGCTGGAGCATTGTCGTCCATGAAGATGAAATGAGGCCTGTGTTGTTCATGCAGGAGCACAATGACTGGATTAATGATGTTATTCCGGTAGTATGGGCTTGTCACTGTACCATTCACAAAGTGTAGGGCAGTTCTGTATTGACTAGACACAACTGCCAACACTGTAACACCACCACCAAAGGCTCGGCTGGTGACAACAGCGGCTAATGCATAGCGCTCTCCTTGACGTCTCCAACATCGATGGTGGCCATAATTTCTGCTCAACGTGAATCGACTTTCATCAGAGAACAGCACTGAGGCCCACCAGCCCCTCGTCCAGCGTAAATCATCCCTGGTACCGTGCAAGACGATGATGCCTGTGCCTGGTGGTGTGGTCAGGTACCCTTGCATGTCGTCTAGCACGCAGACCACGCTGATGTAAACGGTTTTGAATGGTCTGACGTGACACTTGGGTGCCTCTCACCTCCCTTAAATGTGCCTGGAGTTGAGTGGCATTCATCATCCGGTTCCGCAGGGCACTGTTCACAATGAAGCGGTCATCAGTGTGGGATGTGGCCGAAGGACGTCCACTTCTATGCCCTTCTGTGACTCTTCCAGTCTCTGTATCTCTGTTGCAATCTGCTGATGACACTCTGTGACACTCTAAGCTCAGTGGCCACTTCCCTCTGAGAACATCCTGTTTGAAGCCTCACAATGGTGAGGTACTGTTGATTAATTGTTAGGTGTCGTCTTGGTCTCATGATATGTTGTATGTAGATTTGGAGTTGTAACAAAAGTAATTTCCCCCTGGGATTATTAAAGTATTTCTGATTCTGATGTCAAAATGTGAACAGCATGATGAAGAGGACTGTTTAAATACCAATTCTAATTGAACCAGGAAATGTATTGGTTGATTCATGGATCAAACACCTGTTGTGAATTTTGCCGTTCAGCGTCTTGTTAGAGAACAGCAAGTTGTGCAAAAAGTACTGAAACATTGAACAGTTAGACATGTGCATTCAAAAGTTTAAAGAAGGTAAAATAAAGTTCACCTGTAAAGGTTATAGTGCATTTTAGATTCATCCTGAAATTTCGCCCGAAAGCCGAATATCCCTAACTTTTTGTGAGTGGTATACGTATTGGGATTGGAACTGAAAAATAGTCGATCCGTGGATCTCCAACAGTCATTTCAAGGCCTTGCAGAGTTACCTGAGAACGTCTTTAAGGCCTCTACCACACGTATATGGCTATTTATAAAACTGAGTATTTTCTCTGCGTTTTGACCTCCAGTCCGCACAAAACGGCGGTTCAGGTCACTGAAAACTAAGCATTCGACAACTCCTTCCAGGGTGGAGATTTTTCAAAACTTATTTTCAGTGTATTCGTGTGGACCGGTCTTCACCTCAATTTACACATGGCAAGTGTTATTTCACACATTGAGCATCCGCCAGAAACCTACAAACAATGGCGGACTACTGCCATTGTTTGTATTGTGTATACGTGTGGCTTGCACTGTTTGGTTTTTTCATACCTGTCAAGCTAGAAGAAGAAATACAGCTGTTATTAAATACAGTCACTATTGGTTTTGTTTGGAGAAAGAGGGAGCGGAAACGCACAGCGGATTGCGCAGCGGTCAGCGGAGATGGGTTATGCTGCCGACCCCCTTTTTTAATTTTTTTATTTTTGAAAGGTTAAAAATATGGGATATTTACAGGAAAATAAAAAAAACGGGAGGACAGCGGGAAAGAAGGGTAAAATACGGGAGAATCCCCAGAAAAGTGTAAGGGTTGACGGCTGTGGTATAGATAGTTGGGTAGTAGAGGTGTAACGGAACGTAGATGATCCGTGATCCATACGGCTTGCACCCCACGGTTGGGCATGCATGTGAACTCGTGGATTAATTAATTAATAAAAGTAAAATCTAAGTGAAATACAGTTTTAATGCCGCTGTTGTTTTTAAAGTAATAATTCCATAAATCTCGATGCAGAGTTGCAGTGAAAAGAAGATCGACAAGACAGATGAGGTGAACGGTCCAGTATGGTTAAACATCCCCCAGCTTGACGAAATACACTGCGCCCAATAGTTTTCAGTCCACCACTCTGTCCGGGGTTCAAAGTACCTCATGCTGTGGCATCAATGTGCAAGCTCCTAATGTTCTTCTGTGGTGTTTGACATAAAGTTTTATGGATGTTCATATTAGACGTGGCCAAAATGTCGAATCACGAGATACTAAGTAATCTCTGTGAGCAAAACACTCAGGCTTCTGACTGTGGATGTATTTATAAATTTTATTTTCCAACGTTTACACGAAACAAAATCCCCGCGTGTGAGAGTCCTGCTGCGCCCTGATGTCTCCCACAAGTTCAAGAGATTATTTGTCACATACATACATACACATACGGTCGTACATATATGCAGTGAAATGTCATGACACCCGGTGATTACGCACAAGCTCTATAAGCTCAAACAATATTCTAATGTGCGCACGCAGTGCTTGTGCAGGCGGCCGCAAGGGGCGGCGCCACAAGCGTGGAGCACGGCAACCAAAGTCGGAACTCACTTTTACATTAGGCCTTTTTCTGTGATAGCTATGGCAGTAAAATGAGGGAGAAAAGGAGGGGTGTGTATGTGTCCGTGTGTGTGTGTATCCGTCGATGAGTGCACAGGACTTGTCCCAATTAGTTCTGGTGTATGAGGTTGGAATTAATATCGTGGCGCTTCCAAGCAGCGGAAATGGCCCTGCAGCCACCTCTGAGCCCCACAACTCTATAGAGACTCCACGACCACAGGGAAGCCCCGGGCACCATGCCCCGCAGCCAGAGAAGAGCCCCCCAGGGCTCCAACCCACAGAGCAAGACCCACGCACGGCCCCCGGAAGCATATAAGGGTCCCAGAGAGCGCGAGGTTACCCTGCACTCCCAAAGCACACACGTACAACCCACCCCCACGTGCAGGCATAAGAGGGACCCGCAGCACCCAGGCCCCGGACATCAGGCACGGACCACAGGTCTGGAACCAGGTCCCGCGCCGACAGACTGGCAACTGATCTCCCATGCCAACCAACGCCCCGCACAAAGGCGAACCCCACCCTACCGCAGATGGCCCACCCGGCCACAACCCCCAAGTGTCCACCCATGTAGCCAAGTGCGCTCGGCGCAGGACACCGTGATGACAGACATCCAGATATGTGGGCCCTCCACCACCAGGGTACCCGCTGCAGAGAAGCGGCGTCATCCGCCAGGACCAAAACACAGTCGGGGGCCCACCGTGTCGCCCCCTGGCCAACCACACCCGGACACCAACCCACCAGCACCCGGAAACTCCAGTGCTCAATGTGTGCTGTGGTAATTGCAGTTAAAATTGCAGGACGTGGGGGTGCGAGTCCTCCAAGCTAAATCATGTCGAAAACCAAATCACTCACACCCCTCCTGCCCCACAGACCCAGGTCTGGTGGAGTGTTGCTTGGAGTAAGACTTGTGTGGGAGCGTATGTGTTCGAAGCTAATATGAGTTGTAAAATTTCAGGACTGACATGAAGCTTGCAAGGGCAGGAGTGTGACGGGCAAGATCACAGCCACCCACCACAATTCTACCCACATTGCTCACCGTCCCGCAAAACCTAGGTTTATTGTGTGTAGTATGTACTGAGTTGGACTCCCTGCCACTTTGCGAGATAGGCGATTGAATCTCAGGAAGTGTTTTGTATTTTTATTTTTTTGCTTTTGATTTGGTACCTTGATTCTTAAATTGCTTGGGGCAAGGCAGGGTTATTTGTATAACACGTTTCATACGCAAGTCCAAATCAGACTGCTTTGTTGAAGACATAAAATGCATTATATAAAAGTATACAAATAAGAAGCTGATTGGGTAACAGAAAAATCTAATCAGAGATAAAAGGTTTGAATTAAATTTTAAATAGGCCCACTTGGTCAAACCTTTACACCTCTAAGTGCATTTTACTTCAATGGAGGGTGAATATATATGACAGCTTGCTCACACTACAATCCTTGCGATACCCCTTTCCCACACCACAAAAAAGGCAACACCCACTAACATCTGGCAGTTGTCATTAGTGGGAAATGTTACACCACTCGCTTACTGGTGCGATGCAACGCGTGTTGAAGTTCTTGATGTTGGTGCATAAATAGACAGGAACATCCGTGTATAATTCAATGGCATAGCGCCTCCTCTCCCTGCTGCCGAAGGACCGGTGCGCATTGGCCGCTGCTGGTGTGCGGGCGTGGGCATGGATATGGCTTCTTCTACTGCAGTGTTGGGTCAATCACAAACGGTGCGATTCTTTTGAACAGCTCTTTTGTGGGAATGAAGGGAGCAGAGTCTCGCTGGGTGATGAGCTGTCCCCCCCCCCCCCCCCCCCTCCAGGTTTTAATTTTGTTTAAGTTGCTGCCTCCTCTACTGTTGTTTTCCCAATCACACCGGCACATGACACGCCTTTTTACAGGTGTGTTGGTGACACACCAGAAAAAGAACAGCGAGAACACCAATTTTTACCCCCCCCCCCCCCCCCCGTTAAAAAAAATATATATAAACGGGGATACACACAAACTTTTGTGGAAAAACATTGTGTCAGATTTCAGTATGTTTTAGGTGCTGTCATCCCAATTGATGAAACGTGGTGAGACGAGTCTTTGCCTGTGCCTGGCTTTGATACCTTTTTAATATGGATACTCATCTGCTTTGATTCAGACCTGAAATAGAATCAGAATCTGCTTCATTTTCCAGTACATGGAAAAAGGTTAGAGTGCTCCCCAATATTTACATAAGAACACTAGAAAACAGGAAGAGGTAGGGTTGTCGCGGTTATTGGTGTTACCAGTCTTAGGCATTGTTAGAGCATACACTGATATTACTTGGCCACTGCCCTCACTTTTGTTTCGCATTTTTTTTTTTAAATATAAACAAAATTTTTGTTTAATTTAATTTTCGCGTATCATCGCTCACATTTATCAAATAAAAAAAACTCATCTGTAAAATACTATGCGTGTTATCAATACTTAGTCTGACGCGACGAAAGTGTCTGCTTGTGTGCGCACAGCAGAGTTGCAGCAGAGAGACGCTGCTTATCATGGGAGGAGAGGGGAGAATGCTGTAGGAGACCTTAGATCAGGTATATCCCTCTATCTGTATTAAACACCCATTCATAGTGCCCCGTGCGCCTTACCGTGGCATCCCTAGAAGGCAGAGAAAGCAAATAAGGCAGGGCTTGACTATAATGGTTGCCCTGGACAACCATCTGGTGCAATCTGGTTGCCCCGTTGTCAAACTTTCATGTTACAATAAGCACAGTGGTACACTGCTGTGTTTAGAAACTGAAAATGACTTATCCTGGTGCATTGATTTATTCTAGATGTTGTTACCAGTGAGGACACTTTGCAAAGATTTGTTCGCCTGCTCCCTCACTGAATGGAAAATTGGGCTTGTCCGGGAACGTTGCTAGGCTGCGGTTAAAGTCGCCAACGAATGACAAACTCTTTTGCCCTAGTGATTCCCAAATCCTGACTCATTTAAAAGATTTGTTCGCTGCAAACTCGGTACTGTCTTAATTCCAATCAGAGCTTGTTGTTTTCTCTACATTCACCATGAACGTGCGTTTTCACTCTGGAGAAATAAATGACCGTGACGTAACCTCCTTGTTGATAACAAGGTTTATTGATTATTATGACTGAATCAGCCGAATGATTAAGTTATTGTTTACAGAGTTATTTTGAGTAGAAAAAAAAGAAGCACAGATGGTCACTAATGATATCTGGTCCTCGCTGTGTAGCCTATCCAAAGTTAATAGTAGCCATCAGACCACAGGAAAGTTCAAGGTACTATCTGTAATGCATATAAAATCTGCTTGGATTGTTGCCGATTGTCCTTTTACTTGTAGGACAAATACAAGTACATTGACATTGATATCCCCCTTCTGTGTGACTACGCTTGCTTAGGTTTCCCTGTGGTGCTGTCTTCAGTTCAGTATAGCTGCTAAACCTCCTCCTCCCCGCCCCTGTAGATTGATGGGGGTCTTGCCTGTATCAATCACTTGTTTGTCTTTAAGGCACTGTATGAAGTTTCCCAGAACCTTACCCTGACTTTAAACCAGACCTGGGAATTTTACGACCCGCGGGCCAAATCCGGCCCTTTGGGCGTCCCTGTCCTGCCCGCGTGATGTCAATCGTAAATTAGAACATAAATGAAAAAGTATTTATGCTGTGCACGCAATACAACTGTGTTGCTTTTATTTTGAAAAGCGTGCCTTTTTTTATTTGCGTATATGCTGGCCAGCTATCCCTCAAAATGTCAGCTCACGCCAAAAAAAGAAAAATTGATGCCAAATGCCGCGTTTTGAACAAGACATGGATTGCTAAAAATGTATTTACAGAAGTCAAAGGTAAAGCCGTGTGCATAGTTTGTGGTAGACAGGTCGCTGTGTTCGAGGATTACAATTTGAATCGCCACTACAGACCAAACACGAGGAGAAATACAATAACTTGTTTGATCAAGAGCGTACAAGGGAGTCGGAGGCTTTTCTAGCTAAGCTGCAAAACCAACAAGGACCTTTTACTAAACTTTGCACATCCAGAGATGCAGCTGTCAAGACAAGTTATGTCATATCCCACAAAATCGCTAGAAAAAGTAAAACGTTTTCTGACGGAGAGTATATTGAGGACTGTTTGTTGGACTCTGCAGCACTAATATGCCGGGAGAAAACGGGAGCATTTGAGAACGTGCCCTCTCCCAACGAAATCTGGAGCTTCAGCTTAAGAAGAGAGCCGTCAACTTTTGACTTTTTCCCTGGCTTTGGATGAGCGCTGTGATGTACGTGACACTGCCCAGCTACTCATCTTCTTACGTGGGATAACTACAGACTTTAAAATCAAGGAGGAGCTGGCAGCCATGCAGTCAATGAAAGGGACAACAACTGGGAGTGATTTGTTCACGGAGGTAAATGCATGTTTGGACAAGTTAGGACTGAAATGGGACAAGCCGGCAGGTGTAACAACGGATGGTTGTCCAAATCTGACGGAGAAAAATGTTGGACTTTTGAAGAGAATGCAGGATAAAGTGACAGAAATGAACCCTGAGCAGATATTGACATTTTTGCATTGTATTATACATCAGGAAGTGTTGTGTAAGTCAGTGTTTAAAATGAACCATGTTGTTGATGTTGTAACTAAAATAGTTAACTTCATCAGGGCAAGAGCATTGAATCACAGACAGTTTGTTGCACTTTTGGAGGAAAATTAGATCATGACATAAGCTACCAAACAGCTGTCAGGTGGCTCAGCCTGGGCAAAGTGCTGAAAAGTGTCTGGGACCTGAGAGAAGAGATTCACGAGTTCTGTGAAAAGAAATGAAATGCCATCCCACAGCTTTCAGACGCAGACTGAATGGCAGACCTTGGTTTTGCTGTAGATGTGACTGCACTAATGAATGAACTAAATGTCAAACTGCAATGCAAGGGCCTTTTTGTGGATGAAATGTACAGCGCAGTGAAGCCTTTCATGAGAAAGTTGCAGCTTCTCTCAAGCCAAATGGAGGACAACATTCTCACCCACTTGCCAACACCGAAGGAAGCCACACCATCAGCTGATCACCTCCACTGGTACTCATCCATGTTAGAAGCACTGCATGCTGAGTTTTCAAGGCGATTTCAAGACTTTAACAGTTGAGAGTGAAATGCACATGGCTTCTTCTCTCTTCACCTGCAGTGTGGATAATGCACCCAGTGATGTTCAGATGGAACTCATTGACCTGCAGTCTGACACTTTTTTGGCAGAGCCCTTTAGATCAGTCTCACTGCTTGATTTTTACTCTTCCCTCAAAGAGGAGAACTTTCCACACATGAGGAGGCATGCACAGAAGATACTAGTCCTCTTTGGATCTACCTACGTATGTGAACAGACATTCTCAGTGATGAAGTTCAACAAATCCAGATACAGATCCTCTATCACTGATCACCTCTCAGTTCCTATATCTACCTCAGACCTTCAGCCAGATTTTAATGCACTTGTTCAAGCCCAAGACGGACTGGATTTTACTGAACAAGTAAAATGAACTGAAAAACATTAAAAGCACTTATTATAGCTTTTTGTATCAAGTTGACCAATGGCTTATACTGCAAAACACCTTTTCAGTATTTGTAAAGATTAACATTAAAAATAAAATGAAACTGAATTCCTTTTACTGTTTATTACTTCTGTAGGAGTATCTGACCAATCTATTTGACCGATACCACTATTTCATATATTTATATAAATATTTACAGAATATCCTTATTCTTCTGATTACAAGTAGCAGCTAATCAAAATATATAATTTGCTGCTTTTTACAATGGGAGAAAATTAATATTGAGCAGAATCAAGTTATTGTTGGTTCGGCCCTCCAACACAGCTCAGGTTTCTCATGTGACCCTTCGTAAAAATTAATTGCCCACCCCTGCTTTAAACTCATCAATCTAACACCTGAACTTAACCGATTGGCTGGTGGGAAAAGATCAGCCTCAGTCAGACAAATTTATTTGCTCACGCATTAGAAATGGGAGAGGCGCACTGCAGCTGAAAATTGTCAAACTCATTTTATTTTCACGTAGGTGGAAAAATGATCGAGATGACTATTGTTATTGAAAACTTGAGGAAAAATTGCAACTGGGTGCTTCTCAAAGTAATAGAATAGGGGGGGGGGGTCTGTGTGTGTGTGTTTTTGTGTGAGCGGTGGAGGGATTGGAAGACACACACCTTATTGAGCAATTCTAATCGGCAAAAGCTGGCCCACACAGACACGTCTCTGTGTAGGGAGCTTTCCCCGACTGGATTGGGGATGTTTCTGTGGAGCATGACGGAGCACATGCTAGTGGGGAGGAGGTGTGGGTTGAGGAGGAGGGTGTAGTGCAATTCTGCAGCCTGCTGGAGCTGCGCCCATCCCCCACCCAGCCAGCCTGGCTGGCTGCTGAGGGAGCACCGCTGTGCTTGGCAGGCCGCCCTCACCCTGTATAACTCACCCGCCATATATAAACACACACACGCACACACAGTAGGTTTTTAACCTCGGCCCGTCTTTAAAAGCTAGCTGGGCCATCGGCTTTGTGTGTCCATTTGATTCAAGCGATTTATTCGTCACATACATATACATACTTTCATACATATATGTAGTGAAATGTCAAGTGATTACACACAATATGTCCCAGACTGAACACAGTCGCTACCTAAGAATTTCTACTTGACCAACTAACTGATTCCTAATAACTGTTTAATGAGACAATTTGACAGTGGTTTTCCGGTTTAATCTTATGCAATTCTGTGTTTGGAGAAACTATTTAAGTGCCGATAGAGAGGCTTCTAAATATTTCATTTGACTTAAATTGAGCTTGGAAAAAAGGCTTGGTATATTGGATCCCCTGAAGGTCTACAGGTGACTGCAACTAAAAATTCACTTTGAAGTCTAGGAGGTTTTGCGCATCATTATTATTTTATTTTATGTATTTATTTATTTATTTATTTATTTATTTAATCTATTTATTTAATTATTTAATGCCTCCAACATGGAATTTATGTTTGATCATGTCTTTGGGAACAAAATGTCTCAAAGTTGGTGTTGGACTTAATCCATTCACAGACAGATCCCTGAAGAAATAATTACATTTTTAATAAACATACTGAGGAAATTCAGGAGTTATTTTAACTTGGGAATTCAAATATATGCTGTTTAAGTACAGTACTACTATAACTACTGAATAAGTACTGTATTAAAAAAATCAAAGCAATAAATGTGATGGAAATTGACAAGTTAATGAGAGAAGATTTCATCCTCTTTCACATTCCCAATGGTACCTGCTTCTTTTATTAAATTGGGGGGGGGGTGGGTAGAGAGAGACACGCAGTAAATGTTTGGACTGGATTCGAAACCCGGGTCACTGCAGGCGTTTTGCCTATATCTAGAGAGACACACAGCAAATGTTTGGACTGGATTCGAAACCCGGGTCACTGCAGGCGCTTTGCCTATATCTTATTCTCGCTTATCTGGTTGAGCCACCAGGTTTATATTACTCTTGTCACCGGGAGGCTACAATTTCTAATGGTCAAACAATGATCCAGCTACCCATTGAATGTTGGCGTACAGTACAAGCTGAAACTTCAGTACAGGCAGGCTGTGATTTGATGTTAATATTATATGATGGATTTATCAGGGAGTGTGTTCTGACTTGGGAGAGATCTGAGCTCTACTCTACTGAGTACTCTGTGGTTTATTTTTTTTTATGGATATTTCTAGTGGCTGTCATATGAGCTAGTGGTTATTCATCCTACACAGGACCTCTTATGCCCAGATGCAGCTAAGGCTGTGACGATAACTAGATTATCGCAAACACCGCGATCATGTGAGCTCAATACGGTCATCACCGCAAATAATGAATTATATTTTTTGTATCTTCATTTTTTTGCTGGTGAAAGTTACAGGTGTACATATGGTGTGGGATAGGAAACAAACACAGTGATTGCCGATGATGAATGATCATTGTTTGGTCATCATCATGGGCTGTCTTCCATCTTATGTTCAAGGGCTTCTGGAGAAAAAACTTTTCAGTTGCTCTGCTCGTCTCTTCAGCTTTACGTGTGAAGGGGAGCGACAGTTCATTAAACATATGGGGCATTTTTTTTGTGTGTTCGATTATTAATTATTTTTAGGGCTGTACCCGACTCACAAATTGGTCAGTTGAATTAAATTTTGCTGTTCAATGCAAATATTGAGGGTGGGGGTGGAGGAAGCATGGAGCACAAATGTTCGCCTGTGCCCCATCCCCGTTCAACCAAATAAAACAACTAAAAACGCACTTTTTTATTTTTTGGAGGAACATGGCGCATGGAGAGCCGTATTTGTGGACAAATTTATAATTCCTCACTTCTGTTTTATCCTTTTATTGTAATGTACACTGACTGCCCCCTCCTCCCCTCCTGCAGGGATACATTGCTTTTTCACCGCGCTAAGAAAATATTTATACCGCCACAGTCCTACCTGCAGCCCAATCCCTCTCGAAGCATCCTAAAAACAGATTATGCCATCGGCACACTACATGACAGTCAAAGTTGTCAGGTCGCTGTACTGTTCACACTACACAACTTTCTGTCTGGTGATTGTGAATCTTGCAGTCTTGTGGTTTTCACACTACGTGACTGAGCGGTGACAGGGGGTCACACATCACAAGATCTTTCACCTGAGGCATCCCCGACGGGGAGAAATTTCTCTTCCGCTCCTGTACATCAGACATTTAATCAGAATAAACAGGGCAATTTCTGTTTTTTCATAAAGATGAAATGTTTGCCTACAGTAAACCAATCGGTTGCCAATTTATGCTGTTTTTGCCGCCACTAAATTTTTTCTCTGTTGCCGTCCCCTTCTAGATGGTGGTGAAGACCTACATGGACATGGACCAGGACTCGGAGGAGGAGAAGCAGCAGTATCTGGGCCTGGCTCTCCACTTGGCCTCAGAGTTCTTCCTCAGGAATCCCAACAAGGACGTGCGTCTGCTCGTAGCCTGCTGCCTGGCGGACATCTTCAGGATCTACGCACCCGAGGCCCCTTACACCTCCCACGACAAGCTCAAGGTTGAATAAGGCCGTGACCAAAACCAAGGCAACCGTTTGTAACGACAAGTTTTGAGTACACCTCTTTTCTCTCCTTCTGTCACCTGTAGGACATCTTTCTGTTCATCACCAGACAGCTGAAGGGATTGGAGGACACCAAGAGCCCCCAGTTCAACAGATACTTCTACCTGCTGGAGGTAACGTGCTTCTTTTGGAACATCTCTCAGAGCTGCGTGTTCTCAGTGCAGTAGATAGCCAAGTTAAACTGGGAACACTTAAATTGAGTCACATTCCCAAAGGAGTAGCTGATGGTGGAGGAGGGTTTGGATGAATTGGTGCAGGGCTGCTGCAAGAAAATGGATGAGAGGAAGATACGGACAATGCAGAGAAAGCAGTGGTTTAAATGTAACATGGTGCAATTAATTGTAAACTAGTGTTGCTGCGGTTATTGGTTTTACAGTGTTTGGGCATACACCGATTACATTACTAGCCCACCGTTGTTTTTTTAGTTTTTTTAATAGTTTTTATATAGAAATAAATCCCATTTAGTTAATTTTTAGGTATCAGCGCAGACGTTCATCAAATAGGGAAAAAAATTCTCATTTGTGAAATACTCAGCGTGTTATCAATACTTAGTCAGGTGCTACAAAACTGAAAGTGGCTGTTTTGGTCACGCACAGCAGAGTCGCAGCACAGTCTGCTTGGGGAGAGGAGAGAAGGCTGTAGGAGACCTGAGATCAGGTCTAGATCAGACCTGTCTCCCTCCATCCGGAATTAGAGCCCGTGCATAATGGGGCACTCCACTGCACATTGTAAAATGGGGCGTGGAGGGATGGATGGGATGGATTGTACAGATTGTACCTGCGGACCTCTTTGCGCAGCCTTCCTTTGGATGCGTCCATCTTGAATTACCCAAAGCGCACAGCGCAGAGTTCCAAAGTTTTCCAAACGGTGCGCACCCTCAAGCAAAATCGTGCTGCAATGACGTCATTTATGGCACGTGCACTAATTGACACTAAGCAGCGGCAACTATAAAGCAGGCTTTAGGATGAGTAGCAGGGGTGGCTTCTGTTCTCTCCTTGTCCCCTGGTTGGGGATGCTAGCAAACAGGGAATGGAAGTAGGAGGTTTGTTTTGATGGTGTGAGTGTGTGTGTGTGTCTGCGTGTGTGCGTGCAGAACCTGGCCTGGGTGAAGTCCTACAACATCTGCTTTGAGCTGGAGGACTGCAATGAGATCTTCATCCAGCTTTTCAAAACACTATTTTCTGTCATCAAGTAAGGCCCACATAAACATGACACATGTTTGCATTCATTGGTTCATTCCATGCTACATTGTCATAATTGTATTTTCTTTGTTTGTTTGCTGGCTTTATTCCCTCCTGCGTTCCTCCCCTTCTGATCACTTCGCATCTCTTGCCACAGCAACAGCCATAACCAGAAGGTTCAGATGCACATGATGGACCTGATGAGTTCTATCATCATGGAGGGAGATGGAGTCACACAGGAGCTGCTGGACACAATCCTTATCAACCTCATACCTGCACACAAGGTGGAACACAGACACGCACGCGCTCATAGCTACCTAAGAAATGGGAGTTGACTCACTCAGAGACACATGTAGGGTCAGCCATGCTAATGGGGTTAAAACCGTGTCTGTTCCAGAACCTGAACAAGCAGGCGTATGACCTGGCCAAGACTCTTTTAAAGAGGACGGTCCAGACGATTGAGATGTGCATTGCGAACGTAAGTACCTGCGCTCTGCTATACATTTCAATTCACAGACTAAACGCTGACCCCTTTTCCTGCGGTCACTCTCCACCGTTTGCATTCGATCTCTCACACTCGAATTAAGGCCAGGGTATTGGGCAGGATCTCCCAATTCCATTTTGATACAAAGGGTTGCAATAGGATTCTATATCCATTATATGAACAGTTTATACCTAATGAGAAATTCTGCAAACTTGTCAGTATTCCCATCTGACTTGCATTATAAAAGTATTTCACAGAACAAATTCAGTTTAATACAGAACTTGCTTTTCTGTAAACAACATGAACATTGCTTTACTGAAATTGTAGGTTATTGTATTGAACTTTTCATTTTAAGAAATGATCGGAAACGTGCCTAAAATTAACCCAGGATCAGCTTTCTTAATAGTGTTTATCAAATACAATCTGTATTTGGTATAGTTTGGTAAATTGTATTATTTGACTCCCTTTGATACATACATATGATAAAGGACTTGATAAATAGAACTTGATTGATTACTTGAAGTAACAGTTTGGCTTTTGATTCCTCCCACTCATCCATTTTTCTGTTTCGATCTACGTCAGTTCTTCAACCAGGTTCTCGTGATGGGCAAGTCGTCGGTGAGCGACCTGTCGGAGCACGTTTTTGACCTCATCCAGGAGCTGTTTGCTATCGACCCTCTGCTGCTGACATCTGTCATGCCTCAGCTGGAGTTCAAACTTAAGGTTAAATAACCAGCCTGCCACACACACACGCTGATAAATCACCAAATCCATGATATTATGTATTTTCTTTGTTCTGTACCATTTATTGCAATATATATACCTCTTATTGTTGTTGACTGATTAATAGTATGATTTTCTTTAATCAACCGTAAGTTTTTTTTATTTTTAATTTTATTTTTTTATTAGGGTTGGAAAGTGTATTTTATAATAAATCTGTGATGTGTACTTTGTAATTTTCTCTTGTGTTGCTCAGAGTAATGATGGTGAGGAGCGTTTAGCAGTGGTGCGGCTGCTAGCTAAATTGTTTGGGGCCAAAGACTCTGAGCTTGCAACGCAGAACAGACCTTTGTGGCAGTGCTTCCTGGGGCGGTGAGTTGCACGCACACACACACACACACACACACACACACACACACACACACACACACACACACACACACACACTCAGTGTACACACCTTGAAGGATCCTGATTATGTTTCAGCTTCACAAAACCTGACAAATGCAATCACGGTTAATATGAATCACCACAGTTGGGTAACAACTTTGTCAATCCAGGTTTTCCTACTCAGGAGAACCCACAGCCACTCGCGCTTTACATGGTGAGATGTCAAGTGACCCATTTAAAATCAGAGGCGTACAAGATTATAATGAGAAAATATGACAGACATAAATCATACCTGCAAGAAGCATCATCGGTGCTACTGTCATGTCAGTTGCAGCCAGAGAGTTGTGAATATGTGTGTGGATATACATTCACTGAGCACTAACACTGGGTGGGGCCTCCCTTTGCTTTCAAAACAGCCTCAATTCTTCTTGGCATGGATTCCACAAGATGTTGGAAACATTCCATTGAGATTCTGGTCCATGTTGACATTATTGCATCACGCAATTCCTGCAGATTTATCAGCTGCACATTCATGCTGTGAATCTGCTGTCTATCACATCCCAAAGGTGTTGTATTGGATTCAGATCCGGTGACTGGGAAGGTACCGAAGAACATTGAAATATTGTCATGTTCATGAAACCCGTTTGAGATGACTTTGGCTTTGTGACATGGTGCATTATAATGCTGGAAATAGCCGTTAGAAGATAAATGATTGTCCAAATTGTGGCCATGAAGGGATGCACATGCTCTGCAACAATACTCAAATGATGGTGGCATTCACGTGATGATTGATTGGTTTTAACGGGCCCAAATTGTGCTAACAATAAATTCCCCACACCATCATACCACCAGCCTGGGCAGTTGACACAACACAGGTTGAGTCCATGGATTCATGCTGTTGGCGCCAAATTCTGACCCTACCATCTGTGTGCCTCGGCATAAATGGAGATTTATCAGACCAGGCTACATTTTTCCAGTCTTCAACTGTCCAGTTTTAGTTGAGCCTGTGCCCACTGCCGCCTCAGATTTCTGTTCTTGGCTGACAGAAGTGGAACTCGACGTTGTCTTCTTCTGTTGTAGCCCATCTAGGCTGGTGCGTGTATATCGACATTTGATGGGGTGATTGCGATGGGTTTTTCCTACACCGATATTAAGGAGATTTTAACTAATCGATCAGCAGTTACAGAAATACTCAAACCAGCCTGTCTGACACCAACAATCATGCCACGGTTGAAAACACTGAGATAACACATTTTCCCCCCATTCGTGACCATTAACTGAAGCTCCTGACCTGTATCTGCATGATTTTATGCATTGCACTGCTGCGACACGATTGGCTGACTAGACAATTGCATGAATAAGTGGGTGTACATGTGTTCCTAATAAGGTGCGCAGTGAATATATATATTAAGTGTCTGCTTATAATTGGTATATTCTAGATTGTATTGCAATTATTATGATTGATTTATCTTATTTTTGCATTATTGATATTTTCCACTATATTTCTATATTACGAGGTACTATAAATTACTTTTGTGATTGGTTAAACAGCTGTTTAAGATCTGTAATCCTGAATTTAATCTGTCCCAGAGCAGGTTAAACATGCCACATGTTGGCAATGTGGGCCACCATCATAAGACAGGAAATCCTAGGTTAGATCGCTGGCTCTTCTAAAAGTCCTGTGTTTTGAGACGGGCCCCAGAATGTTGCTGTTAGGGTTAGGGTGGGTGGTTGTTTGTTCTGATTTGATTTGTTTTCAAAATCACATGCTTGCTCACATGCAGTGTGTTGCTACGCATGACCCATAAACCCTTTTGAATTCCTCCCATTAATAATGGCTCTTCATGTCCTTTCTCTCTAGGTTCAATGACATCCATGTCCCAGTGCGGTTAGAGTGTGTCAAGTTTGCTAGTCACTGCCTCATGAACCACCCAGATCTGGCCAAAGACCTCACAGGTGTGTGTGTGTGTGTGTGTGTGTGTGTGTGTGTGTGTGTGTGTGTGTGTGTGTGTGTGTGTGTGTGTGTGTGTGTGTGTGTGTGTGTGTGTGTGTGTGTGTGTGTGTGTGTGTGTGTGTTGCTCTGTTCATGAGTGTTTCCTTGTCTTATCTTTCTAGCCTTCTATAATATACTTATAAAATAACGATTTCAGTGTTTTGTCGACTTAATACTATATTTGTGCATTAAGAATGGGATGATGTGAACAATGCTAAATGGTAATTGTATGGCTGCAGACCTGCCAACCTGCACGCAATTTGTGTACCAACCACACAATTCTTGGTCAAAATACGCAGGTATGAAATGCCAGTTGAAACTAGATCAGCCACAACATTAAAACCACCTGCCTAATATTGTGTAAATCCCTCTCGTGCCGCCAAAACAGCTCTGACCCGTGGAGGCATGGACTCCACAAACCTCTGAAGGTGTCTTGTGGTATCTGGTGTTATAAGACGTTAGCAGCAGATCCTTTAAGTCCTGTAAGTTGTGAGGTATGGCCCCATTGGATCAGCTTGTAGTTTCAGCACAACCCACAGATGCTCCATCGGATTGAGATCTGGGGAATTTGGAGGCCAAGTCAATACCTTGAACTCTTTGTCATGTTCCTCAAACCATTCATGAACAATTTATTGCCACGATGGCAATAAATGTTTAGGTTGGTGGTACGTGTCAAAGTAACATCCACATGACTGTCAGGAACCGAGGTTTCCCAGCAGAACATTGCCCAGAGCATCACACTGCCTCTGCCTCCCATAGTGCATCCTGGTGCCATCTCTTCCCCAGGTGAACGACGTACACGCACCCGGCCATCCACATGATGTAAGAGAAAATATGATTCATCAGACCAGGCCACCTTCTTCCATTGCTCCATGGTCCAGTTCTGATGCTCACGTGCCCATTGTAGGCGCTTTCGGTGGTGGACAGGGGTCAGCATGGGCTCTCCAACCAGTCTGCGGCTACACAGCCCCATACACAGCAAGCTGTGATGCACTGTGTGTTCGGACACCCCACAAGACCTGCGTTTTGGAGAAGCTCTGACCCAGTCGTCTAGCCATCACAATTTGGCCCTTGTCAGAGTCACTCAGATCCTTACGCTTGCCCATTTTTCCTGCTTTAGAAAAAATGAGCAAAACACATCAACTTCAAGAACTGACTGTTCACTTGCTGCCTCTTGTCAACATGGAAGTGGACAAATGTTCTTTCTTTATGCAAATATCTGTTTATTGGAAATCAACTAACAACCCAAAACAATGACAATTATTGTCCAGAAAACCTCAAAAGAACTGCATTTAGCATAGAAAATATGCTCAAATCATAACATGGCAAACTCAAGTCCAGTAATTCTCTCTGCGTAGTGTTTTATTTTTACCCTTTTTTCAATTTTGTTTTAACTCTTTCTACTGCACACATTGTGTAGATCTGTTTTTATTCTATGGATATGTGTTTTTCTTTTCTGCAAGACGGTGGCGGAAACCTTGTTTATTCAAGGGAACAGCTGCTCTCACTCCGAACAATGGGGCACGGAATGTTTACCCCATACCGGAGTGTTGCCGGTTAGCCACATTTCTGTGAAACAGTAAACTACACTCCCTGTAGATCTTCTAGTTCCTCACCAGAGCGGCCGGCTCGTCGTTCTTGTTGGCCCCAAAGTTCACGTTCCCCAACACGACCGACGGAATATAGGGCTTGTACCTCCACCGCGTTGCCATTAGTTTTGCCTTAGCTTAGCACCAGCTCTGCAGCCCAGGTGACTCTGGCGGCAAGCCCACTCCTTTGCGTTCGTACGCTTCATTAACATTATGTGGTGCAACCCAGGACATGGAACTGTTAAGGTGACTATCTCCAGTCGGGACATCAATGCCCAGGGAGTTCTTGCACGGCATTGTTGTTTGTCCGTTATCCCTTCACCCCTTAAAATCCCTTAAAATGGGAAGTGTAGGAGTAATAATTGAGCACAAAAATGTGACCATACTTTGATGTTAACATATAAAACATGAGCTTAGCCATGACCGTCCGATCACTGTCCGATTTATCAGTTTCTGTGCCTGTCAAATTTACACTCCTGATACTGTGCTCGTGAACTTTTAATCGTAAAAACGGTCCAATACTCAAACCAGATACCAACGTAATGTACAGTAACGTAGTTGACGCTCCAAAAAGAGCGGAAGAAAGAACATACCAGCTGTTTGGAGGTACTTCAAGATAAACGAAGACGATTAGATTAATTATTCATCTTAGCGCCTGACAATGTTCCAAATTGTCACTCCAGCGGAGTGTCTGCTCTGGCTGTTCCTAGTGCAAGGGCTCCGCTCGTGATGAAAGGTTCACCTCTTTTTTTTGTGACTCACTCAGTAAAACCAGTCATTTTATTTGATTCAGTTGGTTTAACGCACCGTGAGTGAAGGAGGACTTTCACTGAACGAGAGTGAGAAGAGTCTGCCATTTATGATTATTACTTTTTTGGAATGATTGGTACCATATAAATATAGTAGAAATGTATATTTGCCCTTAAAAGTGAGACTTTAATTTGAAGTTTGAACTGGACATATTCATGTTATATGTTGTGTCTTCTAAAACTCAGTGAGATTTAGAGGTTGAATTATACTGAAACTTGGTGACAGTCCCATATTCTATTTTATTGGAACTCAGAGACAGTGTGACATGTTCTGTTATTGTTCTATAGTGAATAATGAACAATAATAAACACACGGTGTCCAAATCAGCAATCTCACTATCCTGGTTACTGAAAATTGCCGCATTAGTCCGTATGTGCAGCTGTCCAATCGCGTGATCAGATCCTGTGATGTATTTGTCGTTGACTTACAGCAGATATAACAATGAGACCAAATGATAAAAAAAATTTCACACACATACACAGATATGCACTCAAAATGATCGGACGACAGTGTAAAATATATTTAATAGTGTTTTATTTTTAATGTTTTATTAGAAACATACAGTTGAACGAAAATCTGAATCGGCAGGTCAGACTTGAAAAGATTTTAAATCTCAATCAGCCAAAGAAATTGCAATCGCTGCATCTCTAAGTGATAAACATGTTTGGTTACTTCACAAAATTATGCATTTCAAGTGGTATTTCCTAATGATAAAAATGTATATATATATAGTTAGCCTTAGTAGCTTGCCTACGATGTAAGAAAGTAAGCTGACTAGCTTACTATGATTGACTGAAAATAGTTTGCTTTGTGAAACTTAATTTGCTCGCCCCCGGTATGCTATACAGACACCTACAGCTCTTAATTCAATGTATGTATGTACAAAAAATGAATGTTAATCACATTATTCTATAGAAAAAAATACATATTAAAAATAATATTTGCTAATATGATAATGGTTTAATAAATAAGGGATAAGCAGCAATGAATTGACATTCCATCATGGTTATATTTTCTGCTGTTGCAAGTGTCAAGATGACTAATTATTCAAAAATTCCATAAAGAGCTCATTAGCCTTTTGTTCCTCCTCTTCCACCCAGTCCTCTGTAGCTTAAACTCTTACTACATTTAACTGTCCTTCTGTCTTGCCCCTTCGTTCTCCAACCAGAGTACCTGAAGGTGCGGTCTCACGACCCGGAGGAAGCCATCCGCCACGATGTCATCGTCACAATCATTAACGCTGGAAAGAAAGACCTCAACTTAGTAAATGACCAACTGCTGGGCTTTGTACGGGAGAGGACCTTGGACAAGAGGGTGAGACAGCAAAAACACCACACACCTCGCATCAGTCTGACATATGTACTGTATGTGAAATCTTGGTTGTGTGTCTACTTTACCATCCCATGTTAAATGTAATTGTCTTTATTGTTGACTACTGAGTAGGCCTGTCGTGATAATTACTTAATGGACTTACCGTACGACATATGAACGTGACCCTCGATCATCTCCTGTTGCGTTTACATGCTTGTTTGTTTACTTAATGTCAACCAACATTTTAGCCAACATGATGCCAGAATAAACAGCAGGGTTTTCACTACCATCATGAGACTTGGGCGCAGCGCTTAAGCGTTCTTTCCACAGTGTCCAGGAGCAACACTGCTACTCCAAAGTATCAACGTGGCAAAACCTAAACAATGACCTCAGCAACAGCAGAGTCCTCCGAAATCGCGATCTTCTCCTTTATCTTATGGAGTTTTCACGACCACGACCGTAGTCCCTGGCTGAGTTTTATCTACACTAGAATCCACACTGGACTCTCTGCCACTGCTACTCCTACAGATGCTGCATTCAAGTCACGTGGGAATTTGCGATCAAAATGACTTGCTGCTTTCTGCTGCTCATAACATCAATCTGTTTTTTTATATCCATAAGTACTTATATTTAAACTTGTGGAAAAATATGTTTGGAAATGGCTTTGAACAAAAGTGCTGGCTAAATGACGTAATGTAGCTGAAATGTTGTGCGTTTCAAAGTTATAAAAACATGTTATGGAAGGACTTGTCACAATTCACAAATACATATAATGCCATGAATACAAATAAAAATGGAAAAAGATCACTTCACAAATCTGTATTGAGTTTTAAAAAATCTGAGACATAAATCCACTAATAAATACTGTATTACTTGTGTAAACCATTTTACAAATGAATGTAACTGAGCCGAATGAACAAAACTGTGTTGGCGTTTCACTGTGGGCAGAGCTCAGGCAGCTCCTACACACACACACACACACACACACACACACACACACACACAATGTGATCATTTCCAAAAGGCACAATGCCTCATCGCATTGATCATATATCATTTATTTTTCTTTTTTTCTTTTTTGTATTTTTAGAAATGCAATTGCGTGGTTTGCCCACAGTAGAGCTAAAGTGTAATTATTGTCAACAATGCCGGTAGTCCATTTTATCCGTTTTATTGATTTTTTTATTTTTTTCAGAATTACAATGAAAGTTCTTGAGAATTAGACGTTACTATGCTACGTTGCCATTTGAAAGGGTGTACTTTCATTATGCTGTTATCATTATCAGTGGCAAAGAATTTTCTTAAAATTACAATATCGTTTATCGCAATTATTCCATGCAGCAAATGTAGTTATCGTGACAGGCCTACTATTGAGACATTAAGGATGCTTTTTAGAAATGATGCTTCATGGGTCATTTCAGTATAATAACATCTCTCTTCAATCTCTACCCCTGCAGTGGCGCGTTCGTAAGGAGGCCATGATCGGCTTGGCTCAGCTCTACAAGAAGTACTGTCTGCACCACGAGGCGGGGAAAGAGTCGGCCCAGAAGATCAGCTGGATCAAAGACAAACTGCTACACATCTACTACCAGAACAGCATTGATGACAAGTAAGAACATGATTTATTTAGGCACGCACCAGAAACTGAAGCTTTGATTGGAAGTGAAAAGAGTTTAATCGCCGAGAGCTTAATAATGAAAAAAAAAATAAAAAATGCTTGGCTTCTAAATCTCATTAATATTTTATGGTAACTTTCCTATCCCCTTCACTCTTTTCCATAGATTATTAGTGGAGAAGATCTTTGCCCAGTACATGGTCCCGCACAACCTCGACACAGAGGAAAAAATGAAGTGTCTCTACTACCTGTACGCCTGTCTGGACACAAACGCTGTCAAGTTAGTACTCCATTCTCACATGGAAACACCTTACAAATCCTGTGCATTGACCACAACTACGCACTTGACATGAGATAAAACAGAAGTGTTTTATATCATTACTCACTACATGTAATGATGCAGCTCCCATCCACATCTCTGAAAGTGGTACATACGAAATACACTAATTAATCTCTCCTTCTCTCTTTCGCTTCCTCTCTTCCAGAGCGCTGAATGAGATGTGGAAGTGTCAGAACATGCTGAGAGGCCTGGTCAGGGAGCTCCTCGACCTCCACAAGTTGCCAGTGGTGATTTTACACACACACACACACACACACACACACACACACACACACCCACCCACGTTTATCTAATTTTCCTTGGATGGCCATATATCATTGTTGACCATCTTCTCTGTCTTCCAGTCTGAGGCCAACAATACAGCCATGTTTGGGAAACTGATGACTATCGCCAGTGAGTTTGCAAACACACATCCCTTTTAATTTATGTGCTGTTATCTTGCCCACTCTCCAGCATGTTTTGCGTAACTTGCTAACACAAGTCTCAACACTATTGTCCCTGTCTGACGTAATGTCATAGAACGAGTTCACTAGTTAATCAATCGCGGATAGCGCCGTTCTCTCGTAAGGATAAAAAATAAAAGTAGAAAATGCATAAATGAGTTGCCGCTTGGTTTGGACGGTTCACACAAATTGATGTGGAAAAACCTCAACATTCACGAAAAGCGAGTGGTTTGCATCCCTGACTAAAATAACCTTGCTCTACTGCCATCCACCGGTGCCTGTGTGCACCGCTGCGCACGTGAATAAATGCACCGACCCACGTGCAGCGTTCTAGTTCCAACTGTTACAGCAAATATCATGAATGCAACATTTATCTATTTTGCGGTGCACATTTTGCGGTTTGTTAGCCCTATTTTTTATGTTAAAAAGCGGTTGCCAAAGGGGGCAACCAGAGGCCACACAATGATTGCCAATTGACTCAATCTGGTTGCCGAGGGCAACTGGGCAACGGTTGCTGTCGAGCCCTGTAACCCAAAGTGTGTTTTCAGAGAACCTGCCGGACGCAGGCAAGGCCCAGGACTTCATGAAGAAGTTCAACCAGGTTCTCGGGGAAGACGAGAAGCTCAGAGTCCAGCTTGAGATGCTCATCAGCCCGACCTGCTCCTGCAAACAGGCCGAGCTCTGTGTGGTGAGAGGAAACTGATATCTCCAACTCACGCACACACACACCTATAAAGTGTGTATGTGTGACCATGGATGTAAATCTTCAAATCATTAACAGGGCCACGGTTTTCCTCTTTTAAAATTCTCTGCTTTGGCAGAGAATTAAGTTCAAGAGGTAATTAATGTGCAAAGAGGAAAGTTCTCACATTATCCAAACTAAAATTGTGTATTTGTGCGTGTTTGTGTCTAGAGGGAGATCACCCGTAAGCTGACATTCCCTAAGCAGCCCACCAACCCCTTCCTGGAAATGGTCAAGTTCCTACTGGAGCGTATCGCCCCTGTCCACATCGACTCTGAGGCCATCAGGTCAGTAGCACACCTGAAATATCAAACGCATATACGATATAAGATAGCACTTTATTGATCCCCTGAAGGAGAAATTCAAGATAGGGAAATTATAATGATGGAATTTCAGACCAGCTTCAAATTCTAGTTACTAATACTATTATGTGTTGATTGATCTGTGGTTCAGTGTTATTGGCTTTTATCAGATTAGCTAAAACTTAATTAAAAGGAAAAAAAACGAGATCATAGAGAGCCTTTGTTCACACAGTACACAGAAACAGACCGTCACAGAATGATACACCACCAATGCATATTGATGTAAAGCTGTATGCACTTCCCTTGTGTCCCTCGGTTGTTGTGTAACACATTATAAGCAGCAGGTTCTTCCTATTCAGTGAGACGCCTACTGGCTGCAGGGTGTAACTGCAGCCCCAGAACTAGTCCAATGTTTAACCCTTGCTGCTCAATGGAAAAAAACATGAAAGAATTAAAACCATTTTCTGATTCTCAGCTTGCGTTTACATAATTTAAACGAACTTGTGGTAGACCATAATGCATTTTTAATTTGTTATCCAAGTCTTCAAATAATACAGTATTCCCTTCCTGACTACCAGTGGAATCAGAATAGCTTAATATAGACACGTTCTGTTTTATTTATTTTATTTTTTTTTTTTTTTTTGTTTCGTTTTTTTTCAGCGCTCTGGTGAAGCTGCTTAATAAGTCCATTGAGGGTACCGCTGATGATGACGAGGAGGGAGTTACCCCAGATACAGCCATCCGTGCAGGCCTGGAACTACTTAAGGTAAAGAGGAGACAGGAAGAATAATGAGCTAAAGCCACACTTGTGTTTGACCAAATGTTATTCGCCATCTAGCATCATGCAAGCCATCTAGTAGACTTTGCTTCCAATCAGCAGTACAAGAATCTCTTGCATGTTGTGGATTGTTGGGTTATTGATTGTTGACTCTAGAGCCCATTGCTCGCCTTGGCCGTGTTCCAGGCAACCCCAGCATGCATTGCAGAGTAGCAGTTCACATGCAATACGCAATGAATGGGCTTGCTTGGCAACATGACGCAAAAGGTCGAAAAAGGACATCAGTGAATCACCTCCACGCCTTCTCTTCTCTCAGGTTCTGTCGTTCACACACCCCACTGCGTTCCACTCGGCGGAGACCTACGAGTCCCTTCTCCAGTGTTTGAAAATGGAGGATGACAAGGTGGCTGAGGCCGCCATCCAGATCTTCAGGAACACGGGACAGAAGATCGAGACAGAGCTGCAGCAGATCAGATCGTAAGGGAATGAGCGATAACATGGGCATATTGGAGTTGAAACGTCCAACCCATATTATGGATAAATAACTGGTTCTCAGTCCCTCCAGGAAATGGTAATTCAACAAATCACAATCCTTAAAGCAAAATCGACCAATTCCTGCCATATTTGCAGTGATTTTTCGGCATTAAATGACCAAATCAACATATTTCTTTAACTTATTGCCCCTTCCCCAAGAACGCACCAATGTCAGAGCTTCATCCCTCAGTACTGATTCTATTTTGGTGCGCTGTGCAATGCTGATTAAAAACTTTATTTTAGAGACAACTGGAATCCAATCAAAATCACATTTTCTTTTCTGGAAAATTATTTTCTAACCTCTTCCCCCTCCATGCATCCACCAGCACTCTGATTCCCATCCTGCATCAGAAAGCCAAGCGTGGGACGCCGCATCAAGCCAAGCAGGCTGTGCACTGCATCCACGCCATCTTCAACAACAAGGAAGTGCAGCTGGCTCAGATCTTTGAGGTAGGGTATCACAGGATACGCCCCTACACTGGCACACATGGATGTGTGGTTCTACAGCCAGACGCCATTGCCTTCATAGGCTTCATTTTAACATTGAATTATTTGTCTGATCGAAACGTCCTTCTTAAACCCGCCTTTTTGTTCGTCTCTTCCTCCTGCAGCCCCTGTCTCGAAGTCTGAATGCCGACGTCCCCGAGCAGCTCATCACGCCCCTCGTGTCCCTGGGCCACATATCCATGCTGGCCCCTGATCAGTTTGCCTCGCCAATGAAGTCCATCGTGGCCAACTTCATTGTGAAAGATTTGCTCATGAACGACAGGGTGAGAAAACAATAGGCACATATATAATCTTGCACATACCTATTCTGAACTTTTATCAGCAAATACAATTTTTAGCGATGGGGTGAACGCAACAGAATGGATATTACTGGGTTCAGCAACCAGCTCAGGAGGTAGAGCTGGTAGTCTAGTAATCTAAAGGTTGCTGGTTTGATCCCAGGCTCCTCCTGCTAGCATGCTGTAGTGTCCTTGAGCAAGACCCTTAACCCCTAATTGCTCCTGATGGCTGCGTCCGTCGGTGTTTGAATAATTGTAAGTCGCTTTGGATAAAAGCGTCTGCTAAATATAATGTAATATCTAAAAAGTTATGTATAATGATAGTGATCCTCTGTCTCCAGTCAACAGGAAACAAGAATGGGAAGCTGTGGTCGGCAGATGATGAAGTCTCACCCGAGGTCCTCGCGAAGGTAGACGGCTCTTCATTTTTTCTCCATTTCACCCCTATGCTAACACCAACAACTGTTCAAGTTTTTTTTGTTTTTCCTTCTACCTCATGTTAGTTTGGCACTTGGCTTCTCCCAGTTTGCGTTCTTGTATGATCTTGCTTGATGTGTTGTCTTGATTGAAAACCTTAAAACGATTTAAGTGTTTGTCAGAGGGATTTGCCAATGCATGCAAAAAGCACACACAGTATCCTAAACCTCAAATAGCAACGTACTTGTTTTTTATATGTATATCTATCTCAATCTGCTCCCAGGTTCAGGCCATCAAGCTGCTGGTGCGCTGGTTAATGGGAATGAAGAACAACCAGTCCAAGTCAGCGAACTCCACCTTGCGCCTCCTCTCGGCCATGTTGGTCAGTGAGGGTGACCTGACTGAGCAGAAGAAGATCAGGTTAGCGGACGCATCTAAGAACCATTTTGCATGAGCTGTGTCTCCCACTGAGGCGAGAGGATGGAGGCCCATGTGAAATATGTATGGAAAGCATGAGAAGGGTTTGTTGTGGGGCTGGGCGATATTGATTTAGTCAAATAGGACAATATGTTTTGAAGAGTACCACTATCGATCTCATTTGAGGCAGGTAGCAGGTAGAGGCATTTATTAGAACAGTCTGAAGTTCAGGAAACTGCACTACTTGACTGTAACACGGCCGTAAAGACCACATTTGACCATATCACAAATTTCTGACAAAGAAAATCCCAGACAATCGTGATTGTTTAGAGATATTGCCCAGCCCTAGATTCTTGCCTCAATCAGCTGACAGACAATTCAATATGTGTAGCTGGTATAAATATAAATCCTTAAACTACTGTGCATGTTATGGTGTAATGCCTCTTTCACAAATTTGCTCTCGTCGCTTGTCCTTTGCAGCAATTGCTTTGGCCAGCTTTGCTTTTACCTCACTGCATTGGATGCCTTTTTAACCAGGAGTGATTACAGTGCCAGCTGGACATTTATGCATAATCTTTTCTGACTGGAATATGAAATGTCTCGCTCTCACAGTAAATCAGACATGTCTAGACTGCGTCTGGCGGCCGGCGGCGCCATCATGAAGCTGGCACAGGAGCTCTGTTACCATGACATCATCACGCCGGAGCAGTTCCAGCTCTGTGGCCTTGTTATCAACGTTAGTATGTTTATGTATCTGCCCGTCCCTTACCCTTTTCAAAGCAGTGGTAAGAACGCTCTTTTTTTTTTAGTGAATGTTGCTGCCTGGACATTTCTCCAGAAAATGGTGGAACCCCTTCTTCCCCCTCCCCACAGGACGAGTGCTACCAGGTCCGTCAGATCTTTGCCCAGAAGTTGCACTTGGCACTCGTAAAACTCATGCTTCCGCTGGAGTACCTCGCCGTCTTCGCCCTCTGCGCCAAAGACCCCGTCAAGGAGCGGCGTGCCCACGCCCGCCAGTGTCTCCTCAAAAACATCACCGTCCGCAGGGAATACATTAAGCAAAACCCCCTCGCTCATGGTTGGTTCAGATTAAAACATTTCTAGCAATAAAACACAAGCACTTGTTGTGTTCTTTCTATCATATTTGTTCCTGTTCTGTTTATTCTTTTTCCTCCGTCCAGAAAAGCTGGTGTCCCTCCTCCCTGAGTACGTGGTTCCCTACATGATCCACCTCCTGGCCCATGACCCGGACTTCACAAAGCCACAGGAGTACGAACAGCTCAAAGACATCAAAGAGTGAGGGTGTTGTCAACATGGGTTCAAGTGGGCTTCCTGCAGCCTGGAGAATCTTTTTATTTGATTCGATTTTCTTTTTTGGTTTTTGTTATTGTTTTGAATGTCCGGACGTTAAATGAACATTTGTATTTTATGTTTGTGTGCACGTAGATGCCTGTGGTTTATGCTTGAGGTGCTGATGACCAAGAACGAAAACAACAGTCACGCCTTCCTGAGGAAGATGGTGGAGAACATCAAACAGACCAAGGACGCGCAGTGTCCTGAGGACATAAAGACCAATGAGGTAAACACACACACACACACACACACAGAGGAGGACTAAGTAATAAGAGTTTAAAAAGACGCTACCTGGATTACCTAGTACTCCCTTTTTAAAATTTGAACGCCAAAGCAGTCTCGAGATTGAGGCACATCCAAATAAGTCACTGGCTAATGCGATATTTGCAAAGAATTTGCAAACTTGGTTGAGGTATTGTAGCAGAATATAAACTACGAACTGACCGATTACTAACTGACCAACTACTAACTGATATAAACTAAATACAATGATGTAACCTATAGGTATTTAGTAGATTGAGTCTCTAAAGAAAAAATCATAAAGAAAGACTGAAAGAGTTTTGTTTTGGTTTCGAGGCAGTGATCGTTTAAAATTGGTCCGATACACTTTGGCCTGGTCATCTTCTTTTCCACTCACCTTTTCCTTCTTAATATGTTGCCTGGTGTTGTGCTGTGTTTACAGAAGCTGTACATTGTGTGCGATGTGGCTCTCTTCGTCATTGCCAACAAGAGCACAGCGTGTCACCTGGAATCTCCCAAAGACCCCGTCCTACCTACCAAGTTCTTTCTCATCCAGGACAAGGTAAAAAAGACAAACACACACACACAAACGTACTGAACTTTAGTGTATTGTGTTAGCCAGTTTGACAGGCTGCTTCGGCCTAATTTCCTGATCTCCCCCCAGAGATAAACTGTTTTCTTATTTTAATTTTCCTCAACAGGAGTTCAAAAATGACAAAGACTATCTCTCTGCAGAGAACAGGCAAATGCTGCTTACTGGCAAGGTAATCATTCAAACACCTGCTTGAAACAGGCTCTTCAGTAGACTGATCCAACTGATTCATGATGTTGTGTTGTTGGGCCTCTTTATTACACGAATTATGTAAAAAAAAAAAAAAAAACAGATGCAACTGTTGTCTCACTGAGTGCTCACTGAACCATCAATGATAGTTTGAGGAACACCGAAACGTCCCTCACGTCAGCCAGCTCATGAGTGTGAGTGTTCTCCACCGCAGCCCAAGTCCACACCGGTGCTCGGAGCCGTGAACAAGCCCCTGACGGTGCCTGGGCGGAGGATCTTCACCAAGACCAACACCGGCTCGGACACGGCGAGCAACGCCAGCACCAACTCACAGCTGAGTTCACAGACGCTCAACAAGAACAGGTACGCCCGCGCGCACACACACACACACACACGCGGCTGGATTATAATGGAAGAATATACAAAATAATCATGTGGAATTAACGTCACAATATCTACTTATGCATTCAAAATCCCATGTCAAAAAATTGAATTGCAGTTAATTTTATACAACAATATGGTTATAAATGGTACAATATCAGACTGAGAAATTCTCGTTTGTGTCTTTACTTTATACTCTTAAAATATCACTTTGTTTTGTAATTTCATGATACCACCACCAAAAGACAAACTATAACATCTATTTATAGCCCAGCCATATTGTATGCGCACACACAGTGAATTATTTTTGTCGTGTTTAATGCTTTTTATTTCCCCCCTAGTAACAGTAACGCAGTAACAGAGTCGTCAGAGAGCGGCGCTCGGGAAAACAACGAGAACCCTGTCATCAAGAACGAGAGCGGGAAAAAGGTAAATTAGAACCGTCACATATGACATAATAGCCTGATTGCACTAAGTGGAGCTAATTTTGTAAAATTGCTGGATTCCGCAATCATGTTTCCATCCAAATATCAGGAATTATAAACACATTTTTTTATGTTCTATGTCAACAGTTAGCTCTTCAAAGTTAGAAATGTATTATTACACTGTTTTAAGAATATACCGACAGTGGCATAAACTGTAAATAAACTGAGAACAATTTTTATTCCAGGCGGAGGCGGGCCAGAACGCTCCCCCCAACGCCACGACGGAAGCGTCTCCCGTCAAGCGGCGCGGCCGTCCGCCCAAGTCGGCGGCCACATCGGCTCCCGCGGCGGAGAAGGAAGGAGGGGGAGGGGGGGCAGCGGCGGGGACGGGGGGGGGGCCGGGGGAGGAAGCGGGCGGCCGACACCGCACCCGACGCCTCGGCGGAGTCCGTCAGCATCAAGACATCGAAGCAGCAGCTGAAGGATGAGGACAAAGGAACAAAGAGACAGATCGATCTGCAGAGGTGAGGGGCGGGGCCGGGAGGAGAAGAGGGGCGGGGGCGATTCCGATGGAGAGTGAGGATGAAGGTCGGCAGTAAGCTTTCTGTTTAAAGCAACACTAACTTTTTTTTTTTTTTACCTTAAAATAACAGCTTCAAAATCATTCTGATGGTGCACTGAAAAAAACAAAAAACAAACCGATACGAACAAACCGTATACTTTCATTGCGCCGCAGGGTTCGTTTCACCCTCTGACTCGCGAGTGTGAGCCGATCTGTCAGGCCGAGCACATCTGGTACCTACGCAGGGTGCAGGTCCCCCGCGCCCGTGGGCCGAGTGCTCGCTGAAGCGGCGAGGTCCGTGCAAGGGGCGCTGTAACCTAGGTGTACATCATATTTGCGTTTGTAACGTAGACTGTTATTGAAACGTGGCTGTTAAGATTCAAATGTCAATCAATTATTTTCGGACGCTGGACCGACTTTCACAACAGTGGCGTAAAAATGCAATTGCACTCATTAACTGTAGGGGCACCAAATCTCAAATACCGAAAGCTGCATAGAGCTGCTTTAGACATAGTTCCATACAATATACATAGTACGGAAGCGCATTGCATTCACAAAAGAAAGCCTTATCTCGTAATTACAAAAGTTAAGGACCCTCAAAATGGGACGTACCGCACATTCATGCACGTGCACCTGTATGTCCTTATGCACGCACCCAAAGGCATTTTCGTCAGGATGGCAGGCAATTATTTCAGCGCTTAGTTGTTATCATTATTTATATGACAGATTTATGCCACTCTCTTATTTCGCTTGCGGCAAGTTTGTCAGGTTTGCCCCTCATGTATTGCCGTAGGGCGGGGTTGGACTGCTTGGGGTGAGGTGAGCGGTGGTGTGTTCTGGGAGCGGGAGGAAAAAGGAGAAAATAGAGTGGTGTCGATACCGATCTCCATCCCGTGATCGTATCTGATTATTCCCATCATGTATCATTCAGTCGAACCCGTACGGTCGGCGGTGGAATTACTTCCGCCGCGCGCGTACGAAAAATGTGCTCTTGGTTGCCGGCTACTTCACGAGGAAAAGAGTAAGCCTTCTGGAGGTCTTTAGAAAGGACCGACATCCTCTTCGGCACGGCCTCTAACTGTCGGCGTACTGACAGATTCTCTCAGACAGAGCCACAAGCGTCATTAGCAGCCTGTGATGCTTGTGGTGTGTGATAAGGTTTTTTTTTTTTTTCTCTCTCTCTTTTGTGAATGTAATACCAGCCGTACCACAGCACCAGACAAACGTTATAGTTTTCAGGATCATACTCAATGTTTCGCGTTGTATATTAAGTGTTGGTTAAATGCTGAGGGGAATGATTGATATTACAGGGCGTGGACAAAATAACTGTCCGTGCTTGGCACATGCTTCCACCATCTCTGAGACCGTTCCCCTTGACACACAGAATAATTCTGCAGTTGTTGTCGCTGACCCATGTCGGTCATTGGCAATAAACATGATATGACTCCGCCCTGTAGCTGCATTTGTAATTGTGATTTGGTCACTTTAAAGCTAAACCCCTCTCCCAAGTGGTGTTGCCGTTATTTTGTCCAACCTCTGTTCTGTGCCAGTGGTTCTCAACGTGGGGTCTTCCAGGGGAGTCCAGGGGGTCCTCAGCAAAACGATTTAACCATTAGAGAATGGACAATAGTGACTGATTTGATCATCATTTCACTGTTATCTCCCTAACTATATTATAGACTGGGGTGGAAGTTTGAACTAAATCACATCTAACAATAAAAATGAATCCAAATCTTATCAAATGAAGTCTGTGGCGTAATGCTTGTCAAATCAAGGGTCCTTGATATGGGAAAAAGGTTGAGAATCACTGTTGTATGTAGTGCAAGTTTCTTCCCACGAAAGTTTCACACCAAAGCAGTCCTGATAAGCTGCACTCTCTCAGCAGGCGGTCACACCTGAGGCAGGTGGAGGCTAAAGTGAGAGAGGGAGAGAGGTGGAAGAGAGGTGTAGAGAGGGACCCCTTCCTCCCAGGCAGTGAGGGCGACACTCGGAGGGCGCTGGAGTACAGCCCGGTGTGTGTGAGCTTTGGCCGAGAGGATAGAGAGAGCAACCGCTCCAACAAGCAAACCTGGTCCTCCATGTTCAACCAGGGAGACGCCGGATGTGTGATGAGGGCGGTGCACCCTGGGGGGCAGGGAGAAAACGGCGGTGAAGAAGAGACAGGGACACTGATAGTGAGTTTATAAACTCCAGGGTGACAAGTGGAGGGCTTCAACATTTCCATGTTCATCACAATATGGTTTCTCCTTGTAACAAAACATTATACACCGATCAGCCACAACATTAAAACCAGTGACAGGTGAAGTGAATAACATTGATCTTGTTCCAAACGCACCCGTCAAGGGGGGGGATATATTAGGCAGCAAGTGAACAGTCAGTTTTGAAGTTGATGTGTTGGAAGCAGGAAAATTGGTCAAGCGTAAGGATCTGAGCGACTTTGACAAGGACCAAATTGTGATGGCTAGACGACTGGGTCAGAGCATCTCCAAAACGACAGGTCTTGTGGGGTGTTCCTGGTATGCAGTGGTTAGTACCTACCAATAGTGGTCCAAGAAAGGACAACCAGCGACAGGGTCATGTCGCCCAAGGTTCATTGATGCTCGCAGGGAGCCAAGTCTAGCCTGTCTGGTCCGATCCCACAGAAGAGCTGATAGAAAGGTGTCAGAACACACAGTGCATCACAGCTTGCTGTGTATGGGGCTCTGTAGCCGCATAACGGTCAGAGTGTCCATGCTGACCCCTGTTCACCACCGAAAGCACCTACAATGGGCACTAGAGCGTCATAACTGGACCATGGAGCAATGGAAGAAGGTGGCCTGGTCTGATGAATCACGTTTTCTTCTACATCATGTGGATGGCCGGGGTGAGGGTCCGATCCAATGGAGCATCTGTGGGATGTGCTGGAACAACAAGCCTGATCCATGGGGGCCCCACCTCACAACTTACAGGACTTAAAGGATCTGCTGCTCACGTCTTGGTGCCAGATACCACAGGACACCTTCAGAGGCCTTGTGGAGTCCATGCCTCCAGGGGTCAGAGCTGTTTTGGCCGCATGGGGAGGGGTTTATTAGTGGTGGTTTTAATGTTATGGCTGATCGGTGTATTATAACGTTGCATATGATAACACTTAATTCACTCAGGTGTTGCACAGCAGTGAAGTAAAGAAAAAAAGAAAAATCGTTAAATGCTTAAATATGTAAAATATATGTACATTTAAAACGCATTGAATTATAACATTTATCCTGAAAATGTGTAAACGGCAGGGAACATAAGAACCACTACATTACGAGACATTATGTTGCTAAACTACATATTGTGTTCAAGATGTTAATCCCAAAATGCAGGCACAAGGACAAATTATTTAAATGTTTGGCAGGTTATTCCATCATGTGGCGTTATTACATGAGTGGTTACACTCCTGAACCCACAGAAAAAAAACTGGATTTTTAAAGTGGATAGTGCAGCAGCAGTGTTTACTTTAAAACAATCTTTCAGGTTGTCTCTGATTGTGCTTAACTCATGCCAGATCACGAGACAGATTAGAATTCAACGTCCGATCAGTCGTTCTGTTATTTTTGGATGGAAATTGACGTCACTATGATAACCAGCCATGTGTTGGAACGCCATGTTTATGTGCACATCCTCACTCCCAACCCTTTTTCTTTTTAGGTAAAGAGGAGATCGGCCAGGAAACAGCCGTAGAGAATACGTCAGACTGTCCTCATGCCCCGCCACCCTACACTCCTGCTACTCTGACTCTAAAGCTCTTCTGGACACAATGACGGACCTTTCTTACACACACACACACACCACTGATATAGGTTTTTAACACCTTTTAGTCATCATTTGAAACTCATTGTATGTAGATTAATCTCAAAACATGTTTTTTTTTTTTTTGTGTTTGTTGCTCTTCTTGCTTCTTTTGTGGAGCCGTTTTTAAGAAAAGAAAAAAGGTTGGACATTTTACAACGTTTTAATCTGGATATGATTGTTGCTTATTAAATTCCCTGGGAAAAAAAAAAATGTTGCTGTATGTCTCCTGACTTTTTATAATTCTGCATTTTGTAAAAACCCAGTTGAGGAAACCTCTGCCAAATTTTTGTAACCTAAAGCTGAGTGAGAGAATAGCTTCAGCCTGGACTAATTTACAATATTCGAATGCCAATCACTTAGATTGAAAAAATAAGGCTTAGGTTAATAAAAATATTCGTATTTCTTTAGTAGGTGAGTTATAAGGTTACCGTTTATGCTTCCAATGGTACAGTTCTAATAGTGAGGAACAGAAATTTGTAGACCATTTATTCTCGGACGTTTCACTGCTGTTCATTACTGCCACAGCGAGTTGAGTTTGCTTTGAAAGAAGTGATCCTCTGAGTTCTTCATGCCATCTCACTGCCCTGGGGCTGGTTCCTGGGTTTGCATTTCGTTAAATGCAGAGACACTTTGGTCATCGTCAGCAGCTGACATTGACCAAAATGTCCGACCTTTTTTATGGGAAAGTTGCGAACACGTCAGTTTGGTGCCAAGAGAGAAATACTTTTTCTTTAAAGGACAGGTTGATTATTTTCCAACCCTCTCACTCTGCGTATATAAATGCAGTCCAACAGGGAAAAAACACGGAGTGGAGCGAAATCTGAGTGGATGTCAGGAAGATTTGTTTAAAAAAAGATGGAAGCAGATACTTTAACCTCCCCTGCATCTCAAGGAACGTCTGACAACGGCACCGGTTTAAAGTTTTGTTTGTTTTTTAATCAAAGAAACATGACACTGTCACAATAAATAACCATGCTTCGTACTGCTGATGCCCGCTTCCGTAGAAGCTTAGAGGGGGGAAATAAAAGTCAAGCTGAGAAAATAAAGAGATGCAACAAACCCTTTTTCTTATGCTTTGTCATCGTGCAATATTGTACATGGCGAGAAGTTTTGTTTTTTTTGGGGGGTTTTTTTTACTCCTTTCGGTTTCTTACAAAATATATAGATCCAGCCATCAATGGTGCTCTCTAGTGATCATGAGAGGGCTCTTCATCAAGAACCAGACTATTTACAAGTGAAGGAGATGGTGACTTATACACTACACCGCTGACCACACAAATACTTGTTTTTTTGGCTCCGGGATGAAAGGTGGTCAGCTTCTACACCATGACTCCTCGTGATGCATGACAAAGTCGCTAAGGGATGAGTGCTTGAGGAGGAAGGCGACGCCAGGACACACGGATGCCAAAACTCTATATGCTGAGAAGTTGGCTTTCATTACAGTCTGCCAGGATAAAATTTAAATACTCTACACACTGTGCGGCCTTGCCTTATGGTTGACATACAAGAGCAACAGAGGAATTCCAGCCTCTTATTTTATTTTCCTTTGTAAGATTAAATTAAAATAACAGCCATTATGACCCATCTGTCAAATCAAACGGTCACAGAAACTTGGAAGAAATCAGTGTTTGGGTTACGCATGGCATTACCTAAAAATAACACACCATAGAAATGGTTCATGTTTTGATTGCCTACTGCAGGATTGGGTAAATGGATTGCGATGGAAAGAACATCACCAGTTACAATATCTCCCCCTCCATCCTAATGATTTCAAATAAGGAACCGCGGGAAGGTGCGTAAATACTCAATAACTACCGAGAAGAAAATTGTGCCTGTTGACCAAACAGATTTTCTGTTCAAGTAAAAAAAACAAACAAAAAAACAACTCATTCTGTATTGCAGCACATTTGCACAAAGTCCTTGCTCGTCCATCTTTAGATATCCAGGTCTAACGGGGGCAGAATGAGGTTTTATCAGCAGCATAATCAGGTAAAACTAAAAAAAATAAAATAAAAAGGTATAATAAAACATACAAAGGAAAAGAAAATAAAACAAAAAGGTTTGTATAAGGTGATCGAGGATTTAAAAGTTGAAGGATGTTCCAAGTACCATATTCAGTTTAGGAAAACAATAAATAAATAATCCGCTTTACCGTGCCCTACACCACACGTTCAGCAAAACAAAATAGTTCCAAGGGCTCTTTGAGGGGCAGGCATGACGAGGTCAACTTTGGATCACAAGCAAAATAAAAGGACATCTCTTCATATCATGTCAACCGCGCAGAGTTAATATTTAAAATAATTTGTTTAATAAATGCTCAAGGAAGAAAGAGAAAAAAAAACCAAAACTTATATTCCCGCTTATTTTTCCAAATGTACACACTCGTCTCTATGTACAGATAACTCCTCTGTTGCCTCTCCTCTAGTTCTAGAACGTTGACAGGTAAACGCTACGGCCACACCCACACCGCTGTGGGTCCAATGCACGCGGCGTCCCCTGCACTGCACTTGGACACACCAGTTGATGTTTGTGATGGTTTCTATGGAGACATAAGTCTTCAAATGAGCCGGAGGACTAAAGGGTAACGTGTACCATGAGCAATGAATGGGATTTGCTTTAGAGTTTGTGCCAATTGACCGAATGACTATTTTCAACCTGGGAGGGGGTGGCGGCGGCTTGGCACCTCGAAAATAGCCGACGCCAATAGGGCGTTTGAGAAAACAAATTCACTTTTGGTTGGGGTCAGAGCAAATGTCATGCTTAATGGACATGAGGGTGAATGGATGGAGGTGGTGGGTAGGGTGGAGGGCAGTAGGCAGCGAGGTGGTATCCATAATGGCAATGGTGGTGCTATCGGTGTGTTGAGTTTATGGCATATTAAAAAAAAAAAAAAAAAATCGTGCCAACTCTCCCAAAATCAAAGTCTCAGTTCAACTGTCGGGGAGGTGAGCGGCAGGTTGGATGGAGGAGCGGAACCAGGCCGGGGGGGGGTCGATGCCGTCCCCAGCGCAGTGCGGGACCCTCAAGCCAAGTCTCAGTTGCTAAGGAGAAGTTCTGTCGCCGCCTCCACGTCCCAGGATTTTGAGGACAAGGCCGCTACTACTGCGTTCTAGAGGAAAAAAAAAAAAAAAAGGGGGGGAGAAGGGCAGGGCAAGGCGGCGTGAGGCAACAGTGCGGACGTTCTTCACCACGCAGAACCCACTTGAATACCTTCGGACGTAGTCTTGCTGGTGTAAAATATTCAGAGAACCCCATATGGCTCACAACGCCAGAGGAGTGAGCCCCGCATTCCTGCCCCGCCCCTGGAATCTCAAAGATGTGAAACCCGGCACAATTTACTACCTGTGCTTCAATGGAGACACTCTCAAACCCCAGAGGGTCTCAACGTTTATCATCATATTTGTTGACCCAAAGGAAAAAGCTCACGGCGGCCCTGACCTTGTCGAAGCCCATGGCGCAGAGTTTGTCTATTTTGCGGTTGTAGTCGGGACTCGAGACGGGAGCGCCGGCGTAGATGTGGGACCACAGCCTTGACGTCTGCTTGAACATTTCCTGGTTCTGTTTGTACTGGTCGGGTGCGCAGAGAGAGAGAGAGAGAGAGAGAGAGAGAGAGAGAAGAGACTTGGTGTGACAAACATGGCTGATACATACGGAGCCAGTGTGCACAAAGAGAAGAAGTGATATCGTGCCTTCGGAGAAAGCAGAACTAATGGATGGAACGGAGCGGCTCGGCGAGGAGCCACGGGAGGAGCGGAAACACGGCCCGGCTCCACTTTCTGAACCCGGCATCGTGCACCGCCACGCATCAGAGCGTTGTGCCGTGGCGCTGCACTCCGTTGGCTGGTGTTTATCTGGCTCCAGTTCAAATACTAAAGAACCTGTGGCTTGCCATTGCAAGGGGCGTTCAAGGCGTTCATTTTAACAAGGATAAAGTCGATTGTGTGTTCATGTTCCCTATCTGCGTGCGACTAGTAACTGTGATGGTAAACAATGTCCTCAAACAAACTGTGTATGTACATTAGACGGTATCAGGGTTCATCCTGGCGTTACAAAATGAAATTCAAAGACTTTAAAAGTATTTTTCTGACGCGCTATTTTTTTTCCCCATTTTCAGGGACTTCACGCGAAACAAATATAATCCATTTTCAACGTGATCTTTATTAATTAAAATATAAATCGATTTTTTTTTTTCCCTTTTTTATTATTCTAATTATTATTATTATTATTATTATTATTCTTAATCTCATTGTCAGCTACGATTATAAGTGTCTCTTTTCAACTATGCTGGATGAAATGTACATTTCCTTCGCATAATCAATGTCGTAAAAGAGATCCTGGAAATGTTTTATTACGTTACAATTTTAACAATATAACCAGGGGGAATATCACAGGTTGCGTGTTTTTTCAAGGACCTTTCAAGAACTTCGACACAAAAGGGGCTATTTTCAAGGTATTCCAGTCCACTTCAATTGCTGAGGATGAAATTCTCGCACTTCAAGCGCCTCGCAGGAGCCCCGTGGTATTCGGTGACCTTCAGATAAGAGAGAGATGCACGCAGCAAACGTGCGGCTATCAGGAAAGGATAACTCCTCACCTGGTTGGCTACTACTGCGTCCTGGGGGTCGTCGGGTTCTGCTGCAGCCAGCAGAGCTTGTAGAGAGAGCAGCACCGTCCGCAGAGTCATGGCCGCCGCCCTGAGACAAGGCACAAAGTTTAAAAATGACGAGAGAGAGGAGAGGAGAGACCGGAACGAGGGCTGAAGGAATCGGGCTCTGCTCAACCACTCACCACTGGTCTTTTAAAATGTCCAGGCATATGGCTCCCGTCACAGAGCTGATGTTGGGATGCCAGATCTTAGTGATGAATCGCACCTGGGTGGGGGGGGAAAACCAAGTGAAACTGAAACAAGTCCACAAAAACAAAGCGGCCCGGAGGTCGCGTTGTGTCGCGTGAACGTTTCGATAACAAGGTTTTAGAGCAGGCGAGGAGCATCGGCGCCCGTACCTTCGGAGGGTTGAAAGGGTACGTCTCTGGGATTTTAATTTCGAGCTGATACCTGCCGCCTGGGGGGGGGGGGGGGGGGGGAGTGAACGTCACAGGGCAAAGCGTTAGAAGGGTTCTGAGGTAAAGAGTGAGGAGACGTCTGATTCCAGCTGTGTTACCTTCGTACGGTGTGTCTGGAGGACCGGCTATCTCTCCTCTGAGCTCTGTGAAGTTTTCATCCACCAACTCGACTTTTATTTGGTTTTTACTCGTCTAACCAGGGGAGAGGGTGGGGGGAAAAAAGAATGAAATGTCATTAATACCACTTGTCGGCGTAAGCGTCTCAGTGGACGCTGCTGACGACCATATCCGTCAAACAGGCAACCTAACTGGGTGTTTAAAACGAGGGCAGGCGATCTCCATCCTAATGTCGCGATCTGGTTAAATGGTGTCTTGAAGGCTGCATTTTACTACGGTAACACAATATCAATATCAAGATCCAACACAGTGTGACACCCCCCCCCCCCAGCCCCCCCTCCATAAGATGTATGTGTCACAAGAGGCAAATGGTGTCATGTGTGAATAAACCATTTAAACGAAATGAAATGTTTTTCAGTGTCGAAAACATATGGAAACATATTGAATCACGTATAAAATATGCTGTTTATTTGTGAAACGTAGATGTGATTGTGTTTCTGTTTTTCGGCATTTAAAAAAAAAATAATCTTTTAATAATTAAATCTTGTATTTGTGAGTGGAGATGTACATATTTACGGCTGTTCTTTGCACAAACGCTCGATGCATATTTGTTGATTGGTGTATTTTGTTCACCCTTTTCCATTTGTATTTTCATGTGTGTCGACATGTTTGTCAATTGTGACACGCAATCCCTCCCGTAGTCAATGAAAAGGTCATGATCGTGGCAGCTGTAATACCGGCACGACATTATAATCCCCTGGAACGGCCACATTTCCTCCGCTCCTCTGCTAATGTTGGAGCAGACACCGGACCAGGAGTGTAGGGGGTGCTAAGCTAACGATGCTAGCTAGGTGGGAGGCAGCTGTCAAAACTAGTCTGGCCAAAACAAGGCTGGCTTTAAGTTGACTAACTTGTCCAAAATCTTCCAAGTAGTTTTCCCCACCGCTCTGTAGGACAGTTCGGTTTTCAACAGCTGCCCGAATTAATGTCGTTCGCGTTGTTTGAAGACTGACGGGGGAGCCGGAGGCCTACCAGTCCCCACCGCACCGAAGCCGCGGTGTTTCCTGAGCGCAGCGCCCGGCACACCGCGGCGGCTGCTCCCGCCGCCCGCCGGCTGAAGTTCTGCCACCCAGGCCCGACGCCAGCTACCGCCACAACCGCGAGACACGCCTCGCACACGAGCACGGGGCGGTTTGGCGTGCGCTCGGGGGGGGGGATCCGCCGCGCGGGGCGACACGGGCGACAGCTCACCTCCTCGCTTTTCAGAACTTCCTTGAACTCCCTCTTGATCCTCTGGACCGCGATGTTCGCCATGGCTCCGTCTGGTCGCTCTGCTGCAGGCGGGGGCTCGGGGTCGGCCTCTGGTGGGTGGTGGAACTTCCCCCTCCTCTCCTTTGACTTTCAGTTCAGCGCAATTCAAACCGGCGTGGGAAACACGTCGACGCGGCCAAGGCAAAACGCGTGACTCCTGTAAACGGCAATATGCACAGAGCAAATGAGGGACGATAAGCCAAAGTGAAAATATGATTAAAAGACAAATTCATTTAAAAGCCTAGTTGTAAAACTGAATTAAGAAGAAAAAAAAAAGATTTAGGTTTAAACGTACATATAGACGTATGAAGACGGCCTAACATTGGGGAAAAAAATAAATAAAAATAGAGACGTTCTCCTCTCTCTGGGCTCTTTCCGCCTCCAGAACATTACCCCCTGAACACCCGGGCTGCCCGCGTCTGGAAGCGTCGTACCCCGTGTGACGCTTCCAACGCAATGGAAGCGCCAGCGCTTTCATTGCGGGACAAGAGTGTTTCAGCGCGACAATGTCTTTCTCCGCCTTTATTTGATTCGATTCGATTTTTGCATTTTTTTCAAACGCATTGTCCGTTCAAACGACTCCGCCGACTTTGATTTTTTTTTTTTTTTCCCCTTTCACGACATTAGAAATACGAAGTCGATTTATTTGTGACGTCGATCTCGACTTTGATGACGCTCAAAGCGCCCAGGCGCACACGCACACGCACGCACACACACACACACACACACACACACACACACACACACACACACACACACACACACACACACACACACACTTCTTACTGCCCTTTAAAGGAAATAGCGTGCGTACAATTGGCTGGTCTGTCGTTTGATTTTAGGTTTTTCCTTTTTCGTTTGTTGCCATTTTATTTATTTTTTTGTCACTGAATACGATATGAGATATATATATATATAATAACCCGTTGATTGCGACGGAGACACCGTCACAGCACCGGCTCCACCGAACGACTGGCGGTCGTTCCGTTTGTTTACCACCCACGCCAAGCCGTCACGCTCCGCCGGGGGGGGGGGGGCGGCTCCGGACCAATCGGGTGCCTCCGTCGAAAAGCGCGTCCTCGCCTCGGTGTCCCGGATGTCTCGGGGAGCTCCGAGCCACCCGCAAGGCGGAGGGATTCGGCGAGGGCGGCATGTCGGCGGTGCTTCGCCCGCAGAGGTGACTGCACAGCGGCGGCAGCGGGAGACGTTCGTCCGGGGCGTTGTTTTAAAAAAAAAAAAGCCAAAGCGCCGGTAAGTCGCGTTCGTATCCGTCTGCACGGACGCGTCTGCGTGATAGTATTGTCGCGTTGTGACGCGGACGAATGTGGCAGCCACTCGCTCGTCCGTGGAAAACGAGGTGCGGTTGTTTTGGGGAAACTGGGCTGTGTTTATAAGGTGGGCGGGCGGACGGACGGACGGACGGATACTTTCTGCATCTCCGGAGGGAAATCACGGTGGTGCACGCTGGTTCCAGATGCCGAAAGCCGAATAATCGAAATAAACGTACAGCGACTCCGCAGTTAACGCATTTCAGGGCAAACACAACCGTACATTCAAACCCAGAATGCGGATCCGTCGTATGGGAACGTATACGGCTCTGTGCAATATCGCAGATCCGGGGTCAGTTTTCCGCGATACATTATTGACATAGTAGCCGTAAGATGTATCACCGGACTGGTTCCACGTCAGCTCCGCACCATTTCACTATTATGAGGAAAAAATAAGAACACTGAAACGGACATGTCGATGATCGTAAATGATCAATATACAATCAAACGCAATCGGTACGGTTCACAGAATAGAAAAAGGGTCTACATCAAATAAGCGTAAACATTTACAATCATTCCCTCTTTATAAACAATTCACTCTGTAAAAAAATAAAGATAGGAAAAATGTGCAGGTTTGCTTGCATCTTTTACATATACAATAAAATCACTTAGTATACGGTGTGTGTCAGGGTGGGAAAACAACACGCTTCTAACAGTATAAAATATACAGTGTCAAATGTAATTGTTTTTCATGGTGTATTGTATCATCTCTTGTAGTTTAGCCGTAGGGATCCTGCATTACCTTTTTAACTGTGGGACAGACAATTTATCCAAACATCAGGCGATCTGATGTAGAGATCTGTCATTGAACACACAATCCAACGTAGAACACGGAGGTGGGGACACTCGGTCCTTCGTTCCTGCTGAGCAGTCTCCTCCCCCAGCGGCACCCAGAAGCACCCACCTGTGTCTGGGACGTTCTTCTTCTTTCCCCCCATTCTCAGGTTGAAAGCCACTCGATCAGACATGGCGGAGGGAGGCTACGACCCCTGCGAGTGCATCTGCTCCCACGAGTATGCCATGCGACGACTCATCAATCTGGTAAGAAAAGTACATTGACGTGTGCGTCGTCTATTTCCTTGGAATGCACTTGCATGCTTGATCATACGTTTTGGTGTTGGGATGAATCAAAAATCAGTAAAGTCGAACTAAAAGTGGATGCCATGTGAAATCGAATGTGTTCACATTGAATAGATAGATACTTTATTCATCCCTAGGGGGAAAATTGTAGTGTCATAGCAGCTCACATTAAAAAAGGCAATAATAATAATAAGGCAATAGAATTCAAATAGAGAATAAAAAGAGAATTAATATAATGGCTTCTAGCTCAACTTGTAAAGTCACTTTAAGCTTTTACAAGTTATAGGGAGCGGTGACTTACCTAACCAGCATATCCTGGTTCCTGTTTGCTCTTTGTCTTGGCCAGCTCATTCAGACGCACTGAGACATTATAACGTTGCACCGTGTTTGTTTTTATTTATATATATATATATATATATATATATACACACACACACACACACACAGTGTGCACTTTATTAGGTACACTTGAACAATCTAATGTAATCCAATACACCAGCTCAGCCATAAATTTTGCTTTATGTTACCTATAATCATTATTTTTTATGCTGTTAATTAAGAGGTGTTAATTTAATGATATGTTTTAGCATAAAAGTCATGGTTGGTGGTGGTTGAGAGGTCTGTCCCCCTCGTGTATGTCAATAGGGAGGACAAAAACACCTCTCAATATAATGTAGCTGTGGCAGTTTCGCCGACCACCCGCCACCCAATTGGCGTGTTCAGGGACCTCCGGCACAGAGACACAGAAGACGGGGTTGTAGACAGAGTTTATTGTTTGAGAGTTGGGCCAGCTGGAATTATCCCAGGAGCAGATAGACATGTCATGACACAGGCTCCTCTCCTGCGTGAGTGTGGGGATGGAGGTTTTACCTGCTGCTTGTTAGACCAACCAAAGAGCAACAGGTATGCAGCCACTCCCTCGATCCACCAATTACCTAGATCCAGGTCAGGTGTGGCTGCCCAAACCACACCATCCCCACACCACAGTAGTTCAGTACAACACCACATTTAACTATGACCTCCGTCATAAACATATAACATTATAAACTTTGTAAAGTGTGTGTGTGTGTGTGTGTGTGTGTGTGTGTGTGTGTGTGTGTGTGTGTGTGTGTGTGTGTGTGTGTGTGTGTGTGTGTGTGTGTGTTGCAACAAGGGTTCGGATCAACAATGTCACTTTGTGGTTGCGCATGACATAACCAAAACACCACAGTCTGTTGTGGGAGTTTTTCTCTACGCAGGTGACCTCATTAAATTCTGGTTATAAGTGTGCTGTGCGTAGTGAACTGCGATTGGCTCTGAATAAACATTGGAGAGCGCTGATTTGATGATCCTGATGTTGTCAGGAGAATTTAATAGCACCTCGTATCTGGCTTACACTGTGTACTCTTCAGGAAATGTGACAGTTTTCAAGAGGCTTACACCCTCAGTTTGTAAACACCTGGCTACATTCCCTTCAAGCTGTACATTTGCCTCCAAGATACCTATGAAATCAGGGAGCGTAAAAGATAGATTTTAAATATGACAAAACATTAGCGCTTCCGATCCTCAGCCAAAGGTGCGGGAACTAGAAGAATTAATATGATCCTTGTATAATTGGAGTGGGAGGAATGACTATTTCAATCGGAAACTGTTCCGCCAGATACATTTACACTTTACAAGGAATTTGTTCTTGTGAGGTTTGGTGCATTACACTGCAGACAGTTAGCGTGAATACAAAAAATAAAACCTCAAAAGTCATAAACGATTTAGAATATAATGAAGTCGAAAAAAAAGGGTAAGTGAAAATTAAATTGTCAGGAATATACAAAAAAAAATACGAAACAAATGCGATACTATGCACAGAAATAATGCAATAAAATAATAGTGATAATTAATTCAGGCTACTGTGTTTAATGTTCTCTTCCAGCTCAGGCAATCCCAGTCCTACTGTACAGACACCGAGTGCCTTCAAGAAAGTATGTTCAAGTGCTGATGGATTTTGCTGTTGTTGTTTTGCTGAAGTTGTTAAAATTGTCTTGTATCAGATGTCTGCGTATATCTCTGTGTGATATTGTGCGTCTGTGGGTTAAGTTCCAGGCCCCGGTGGATCAGTAGGTGGGGGAGGGGATGACCTGACTCTCCCCATGGTTCTGATGGGATGGATGCTTCTGGCCCTGCTCCTCTTCCTGCTCCGCCCTTCCAGCCTTAGAGGTCCCCGACCCATAGGAAAACCTTCCGGGCCCCACGACGTCAGTAGAAACACACATGTATTTCTGTCCTCATGTTCATGCATTTCAATTGAATATATTTATTCCTGGGGTTTTGTTTTACTTTTACATAATAAGCCTTGTTTGGGTTACAGGGCCATAGCCAAGGGCCCCCGGCACCAGCCGTCGACTAGCAGCAAAGGCACCAGACGATTGTCCCACCACCCATGCCAACTGGGCCAACACGGTCAGCAAGTTACTGTAACCAGGACCATCCAAACACCCTCTCAACCCTCATCCAGTTCTCTTTTTGCTTTTTAAAACCTTGTTGATGTATCCTCTTTCCGACGTTCATCTGAAGGACGCCCGACCCCCCCCAAAAAAAAAAAAAAAGAAACCTGGTTCAGTCAGATTTGGCTGATGAATTTCGTATATGAAGTCATTGAAGTGGTAACTAACAGAAACAAAAGAAGTCAGAGGAAGCAAGCTGTTTTGATTTGTTTACAGAGACTGTATATTTCTGCTCTTGAGTATGTGGAGCAGTGCACAGGGTGGAGGGTTTGAATTGTTAATTCCATTTTTGGGGGGAAAAACAAAAAAAACAAAAACATTCCACTTTGGAAAATGTCGCCAGTGATCATGTTGTACTCCAGGAGCTTTAATTATTTGGAAGTGCTGTAGCACAAGGCCAAAATTGAATAGATTTCAAGGTGAGTAGACTCGACTCCTGGAACTACGAATTCCCACGATTAGATGTGAGACACAGTGACAACGTGTGGCAGATTTAGTTTCCAGACAGGCTGCGGTTAATTCAACCAGCCTGTGTAGATGTGTCCTTTAGATCTATTTGGAAATAGATCAGTTAAACGGTGCAATAACACATGTATCATTTAATGGCTCAATTAGATATTCCTTGGAGTTTGTTGACATGCTGTTTAGCTGGCCGTTGATGTGGTTAATATCATATTCCAAACAAAATCCCCTTTCGCGTCTGAAATGATTCCATGTACTGTATTAGAAGAATTGTATAAAGACCTTGTCTTAATAGCCCAATTTTTTTTCAAGCATTTTTCGTTGCCCTATGTTTATTACTTCTGATGGCGTGTTATTCACTTGTGTAAAAGATGGCCTTGAAGGGACCTGTAGGGTATACTAGGAAGAAGACTAGGTGGGTAGCAGGTTTTTATTCTGTTGTCTATGTATGGCACGGTTATTCCTGGTCCGCACCAAATATTATGACACTTGCGAACACAACTTGGGAGACGCAGACAGGCCATCCACCTAAGCCCGCTTCCTAATATCCTGCTGTGCTCGGAGGCCGTTTGAGAATACGTATCCTACCGGTGTTGTTGCTGTGCCAATGGAAGGGGAATAGTTCTGGTCTGGGTACTTAACTGAATTTGGCGAAGGGAGATGAGGGAAGACGACAGGAAAGAACACTTGCCTGAAAGCTTGGTTCCCACCGCAAGGTCATTTTTCACTTTATTCGATCAGCTGCTTCGACAAATTTCTAATTACATTTCCATCTACGGTAGATAACTTCACCACAGTCCTTAATGTTTAGCTATAAAACGCCTTTATTCTACACATGACTTTGGCTTTGTGTGTTAGTAATGAAACGTTTCAGCCATTAGAATCTACGGTGCTAATGGTTTGAATTAGCATGAGCTGAATTTTACACACATGTCGGACAGGACACAAGTATTGTAGCCGCTGTAGATTTGAGTAAAACAGTCGCGTCTCCTTTCTCGACAGTGGCATTTAGTCCTTTGTGCTGTGTCTAAATCCTCTGAAATCAATTCTTGTGATTGGGTTTCATGACCTTGCTGGGGAATAAAAGCTGTGAGAGGGCGTGTTCAGAAAGATTCTAGGGCTCTGGTTTAGAGGGAGGACCGGAGATTGAGATGGTACGACAGGCAGACTGTGTCCTGTTGAAGGCCACAGTTTGCACTGCGATTATTTATCTCAAAGAAAGGGCTTCAACTATGCACTTTTCCTTACCAAACAACAAATAAAGTAAGTAATTTAAAGGTTGTTTTTTGTTTTGTTTCTTTTTTGCGTTCGTCCTTGTTCTTTAAAAGGAACTTTTGTACTATTAGCGGTCTCTTCTAAACCTGATAGACTTCACACACAATCATATTAATGTCAATTTCTTCAACTTTTAAGATGGCATTTGGTAGAACCAGAACGCTTCCTATTATCGCTTTAATGCCTTAAATTAACAAACGTCCATCTAGCTTTTGCGTATCTCGTGTTAGGTTATTTGTTGAGTATGCTTTTCTAGGCTTTCTATTACTATATGACAAATACTGACCTACATATGCTTAAAATCAATGCACAGATTTAGGATTGATTTAGATTTTCAGGTTTAGCAGTAATTTAGGCACTGCTCAGATGTTTACACATTTTGCTGTTCGGTGAATTATCCTTAGTTGAGGCAACAAAAGGTAAATAATTTCCACACGGTTTTGGTGAAGCAGAGCATGTCGTCTCCAGCCTCTTTGCAGTATGGGGTGTTCTTGTCGGTAGTGTATTTGGGAAAATCTGTATTTGATCATAAAGTCTTACACATCATCCAGTCCTTCACAGCCCAAGTCATAGCAGATCTTCATCAATAATGTAATATTATGAATGACTTTGGTACCGTACACCGAATAATCCCTAATCCTAATAATCACGAGGTATCGATTTAAAAATAAATAAATAAATAAACAACCTCAACAATAAGCCTTATATTATTAAGAGGCTGCACTGACTATACCGAGAGGGAAAAAAAACAAACAAACAAAAATCATCACTGCACGTGATACACCATGTTGTAGTTCAAATGAATGGTGATGAGAATAGCTCACCTAAAATGTCATTGAGATTTTGATTCCGAAACTAGGAGTTCGAGATTTGGGATCAGACTTCGCACATCATGTGATAAACCCCATCTGAAATAAATGTATTTATTATTATTATTATTATTATTATTATTATTATTATTAATAATAATGATATTAATAAATAATAAATATCGCTAAAATAATGAATTATTATTATCATTATTATTAATAATAAGAATAATTATATTAATGATAAAATAATGAATTATTATTATCATTATTATTAATAATAAGAACAATGATAATAATAATAATTCATTATTTTAGCAAGATTTCGTGGTCTCTATCGACGACACGGACAATTCCGAATCGGTATCGCGATAACAACATCTTCCACGTGGCCAGCCCGACGTTATCGCGATACTTCGAAATAGTAGGAGTACCAACGGCGCGTGTCGGTAGTGCTTCTGGGGCTTTTACTCTGAAAGGAGCGCTCAGCCCTCTGCAGCTCAGTGGTTCAGTCTCGCAGCTAGGTGCAGGGGGCTAACTCCGTCGCTCTTGGGGGAAAACAAAAAAAAAGTTTTAAAAGAAAAATAAACCCCGTTTACATCTCGGCTGTCAAGGGCGTGCGTTTAATCCGTTTTCCCCACACCCTTCTATCGAAGCATCGGATCGGCAGTCCCCGGGAATCCGGATCTGGGAAGGAGCAAAAACGTCGCATTTTTCTTTTTGGGGTTTTCTTCGAGTTGACTGCGTCGCGTCGGCAGAGGTGAGTAGCGGAGCCCCGTTCGCATCCATTCATTAGTTTCCGGGGTTCGGATGGCTCTGGTTCGGTGTAGGCCTGGGTAGGTGAGTCAAATGGACACCCCCCCCCCCCCAAAAAAAAAAAGGAAATCCGAGCTGAATAGCAGCTCTGTGCGTTCGGGCTGGACGTGGCTCGCTCTGCTCGAATCAAAGAGGCGTTTATTCTGCTCCGGGCTCAGGTATGACTGCTGCTTTCTACATGACTGCTGCTTTCTACATGACTGCTCCTTTCTACATGACTGCTCCTTTCTACATGTCTGCTCCTTTCCTTTTTCCTGCACTTTGATCCCCCCCCCCCCCCGTTGTCGTTATTCAGCTTTAAGTTTTGGAGTAGACGTTAAAAACTTTCGGTGAGTAGATTGTATTAATCGCTTAATTAATTTTTTTTCCACCCCCGCCCCCAAAGTAATTCATACAAAACTGCATTTCGGGCTCTTCGCTGCGTTGTCTTTTCCCTGGGCACATCGAATGACATTAAAATGTTAATGAGTGGTTTTCTGTCGTGACTATCGATCTATTTGATCCGAATGTCTGTCTCAGCGGTGGGGGACCCCCCGTGGAGGTCCTTAAATTGGCTCCGCAGGGTCCCCAGCAAAAATGTTAAATAGTCAAACAACTCCACCGTTATTTAATTTCCAAGATAGGAGGATCATTTGGGGGGGGGGGGGCGCACGACAATAACCCCTGTGATCCCACTGTTCGCTCCCTGACTACAGCATCGACCGTTGTAGACGTTCTCACTCCTCAGATCGGGGACGGATGAGAATGGGGGACTATCCTAACCTCAACCTTTCTCCCCCGCTGGCCTCGCCATAGATGTTCCAGATAAAGAAGGTGTGTTGCATCGGTGCGGGCTATGTGGGGGGGCCCACGTGCAGCGTCATCGCCCAAATGTGTCCAGAGATTACGGTGACCGTTGTGGACGTCAACGAATCCAGAATCAAAGCCTGGAACTCGGACACTCTGCCCATATACGAGGTACGCCGCTGACGGGGGTTTTCCCAGGAATCCACGTGGTCGATTACCTGGCGCTTGACTCAAAAATGAGATGTTTGTAGGTGATGAAGTGGTTATGAACATTCATTTATTACATTTTTTCCTCTTTTGTTTGGGCACTTATTATCTCTCGGTGTAAAAATCGTTCTCTATAAGGACATTTAAGACCCGGGAAGCGTCGGAGGTGTTGGAACCGAGTCACAATTTTCACTTGGGGGAAGGTGAAAATGTTTAAATAATCTCCGGTAACCAGGCAACTGGTGAGCTGCGTTGCTGTGTGTTATTTCTCAACTCAAACGCATCAGGCTCAGAGGCGAAAAGCTGAATCACCGAAGCTCCAAAATGAGTTCCAGATGCCTCGATTTCCCAACATCTTGTTGCGTCAATGAGGGTTTGACCCAAAACGCCACAAAGTGTGACGTCACGAATGACTCAAAATGCAAAAGGGATGGGGAAAAAAAAAAAGCCTAAAGGGAAGCTGTTGACCCACCAACAAATTAATGGGATCTGGTTAACCTTTTGATGCCACGTGTTTGTCCTTAGCATTCCTTAACCAGCCCTGCCCTTTCCCCTTTCTTCTCTTTCTTTCCCATGTTGGTATTTTCTCTCCCTCTCCCTCTCTCCACAGCCGGGTCTGAAGGAGGTTGTTGAGTCATGCCGGGGACAGAATCTTTTCTTCTCCACAGACATTGACACTGCCATCAGGGAGGCTGACCTTGTGTTCATCTCCGTAAGTCGTCAAGGCAACTCATTCGCGCACACACTCACACACACAAATTCCTCTCCCTGTTGCACAGTCAACACGTTTCCAGTGTGCCGCCCGTCTAGTGACGGCTTCACGGCTCGTGACGATCACTTTCCACATGTTCTTGAGGGGGAATTCTTTTTGACATTACAGTGGAACTTGCTCCAATTTCCCGTCCTATGATCTCATGGTTATTTGATGAGACCCTCGCGTCCCTGAGCTCGGAGCTTTTATCTCCGTATGACATTCCGCGTACTTCACGCAAGACCTACATCTGTGCCCACCGTTTTCCACAGGTGAACACCCCCACCAAGACCTATGGCATGGGAAAGGGCCGCGCGGCCGACCTCAAGTTCATTGAGGCCTGCGCCCGACGGATCGTGGAAATGTCTGACGGCTACAAGATCGTCACGGAGAAGAGCACGGTGCCGGTGCGGGCCGCTGAGAGCATCCGGCGGATATTTGACGCCAACACCAAACCCAGCCTCAACCTGCAGGTAGGTGCACGCCTTTGAGTTTCAAGGTGCCGAGTTCCCAGCTGCCAGTTCAGGTTTATAACCTGTTATTACCGTATCGTGACCGTGTTGTCACCAGGTGCTGTCCAATCCCGAGTTTCTCGCCGAGGGAACAGCTGTGCGGGACCTGAAGGAGCCCGACCGTGTCCTGATTGGTGGTGACGAGACGGCCGAAGGTCAAAGGGCGATCAGAGCGCTGTGCGCTGTCTACGAACACTGGGTCCCCAAAGCACGCATCATTACCACCAACACTTGGTCGTCCGAACTCTCTAAACTGGTCAGTGTGTCAGTATTTTCTTTCTCTTTTGAATTTATTCAGTCCAACTCATCAATCTCAATCGAAATATCCAGGCAGCTAACGCATTCCTGGCCCAGCGGATCAGCAGCATCAACAGCATCAGCGCTCTGTGCGAGGCCACCGGGGCCGACGTGGAGGAGGTGGCCAAAGCTATCGGCATGGACCAAAGAATAGGCAGCAAGTTCCTCAAAGCCAGTGTTGGTAAGGCACACACTCATTTACCCGAGATTGACATTTTTCTATCTTTTTTTCTTTTTTTTTTAATAATTCCTCAAAACCGTGAAACTCCTTCCTTCCCACCTCCCCTTCAGGTTTTGGAGGCAGTTGTTTCCAGAAGGATGTGTTAAACCTGGTGTACCTGTGCGAGGTACTCAACCTCCCCGAAGTGGCCTCCTACTGGCAGCAGGTAGGAACTGCACAGCCCTTATGCAGAACCAGACGCACCAAGAACATTTTGTCTTGGTTATTAAAAGTTGCTCCTTTCCCCTCCTGTCCATCTTCCTCAGGTGATCGATATGAACGAGTACCAGAGACGGCGCTTCGCCTGCCGCATCATTGACTGCCTCTTTAACACTGTCACCGGCAAAAAGATTGCTCTTTTGGGCTTCTCCTTCAAGAAAGACACCGGTGACACAAGGTATCCACCTCTTCTCAGGAATCCTGGCATTTTGTTCTGTGCACCTCTGGTAAACATTCTCCAGAACTGCACTGCTCTTTGAAATGAAACCTCTACTCTCAAATGTTGACTTTGAAACTGCCCCATCATGTTAATCATAAAACTTGTACAAGCCTGTTGAGGGTGTTCATGTTTGCTTGCCTTTTGACACTTTAGCTATCTAACTATTTTCATTTTGTCAACATGTGTGCTCAGTGTCTTTAACCTAAGGAAGATTGAAACTGAGATGTATAAAAGTACATTTGTGACGCACCGTGGATTTTAGGTACATTTGCTACCCTTTGACTTTTTTTATACATCATTTGAAAGTAAAGAATCAGAGCTTCAAAACACGGTGTCACAAGTGTAAATGTTTCTATTTTTTAAGCTATGGCTTGTTAATGATGAGGGCACAGCAAACTGTGTTTCTAAGATAATCACCCTCAAAGTTTTTCCCCACACTTGGCTTCATTCAGCCAGCTCCCAGAAAATCGTTGGAGGACCAACAAAGGCACATGGCCGCTTGACACCTTGCTGAATGGGTCAATCTCTGCATTGTTCTTGTGTTTATAGAGAATGTTGAACAGGGTCATCGACACACATCTTTGTTTTTAAAAAGTTAAGTTGTTTATTTAACAGTAAGAATATACATGTTTTACAGAAGCGGAATTATTTAGGAGTTTAAAAGTGCGGACGACACAACAAAATGTCTGTCAAAAATATTAGTCTCTTTATCAACCTTGGTGTGTCATTTAATATATAAATGTGCGCATGCCAAATATCTTCAAAGTTCTTGTAGTTATAATGTGGGCTGACCCCATCCCTAATCTAATAATGGACCCTAATCTGGTCGATTGCTACTTGTTCATAATCTGCATCACCAACCTCAACGGACTTCATCACGTCATCAACTTCTTCCGTTGTAACAACAGGCGTATCGTCGGTCTCCTCTGGTGGTTCTTGGACATTTTCAGTTTCAGCGTCACATTCAGGTTGAAATCCGCTGTTTGAAATGTTCTCCATGTCTGGGATAAAGCCGATATCAGATTTAGCATTGCTGTCGTTCTCTGTGTCGCTGTCGGAGAACTATCGTTGCGGAAAATGTAGTCCAGTACGCGCTGCTTACACTGACTTGGATCTATCGCACTGGTCAGATTAAGGTCCGCGATATGATTTAGAGCTTCTGCCACCCACTTCTCGTAATCCATAACAACATCGAGATTTAAGTTTTCACAGACAAATGAAACCTAAGGCTTCTCGTCCTGCGCTTTATCCATCTGTTAACGGAAGTGACGTCAGCTTTTCTTCTTTGCGGCTTACGCCACCTTCACAATAATTAATCCAGGTGTGTGTATGAAACACGTACGATTTAAAGGTTAAACTCTATCAAAACCGTTTCACATTCTGACTTCACATCACGTGGAATATGGAGGAATGATCTTCACCTGACGGTCACTTTAAAGGAAACGATCGATCAGCGTTTGTGCTGTTCAGCGTCTCTGTGAGTAAACTGCGTTTCCCTATGTTATCTAACGGGAATATTTAACTCGACGGTTTAACATTTATCTATTTATAAATCAAACTCGGTTTTGAAAATACGTTGAGATTAAAAAAAAGGAACATGAATCCAGGAAAAGATCGAATTTTCCTTCTAGAAAGCTCTTTTTAGCTTATTTGGCGGCTCGTGGAGATTTTAGAAATGCGAAACAATACAGGTTTGGCTGCAGTGGGTCACATTTATTGGGTTGTTTTTTACACTATCAACAAATTGTTTCATAGTGTAATCTGAACAATGAAGACTAGTCAATCTGAGCATTATTACATGTTTAGGGATGTATCCCTGTGGTAATAGTGTGGTTAAGTTCCATGCTGAACGACGGCCCAGCTTTTATTCCTGGGCTTCGTGCCAAACCTATTTGCTTTGCAAAAGTATTCTCCAAGAATGTTCTCTTTAGTCTTGGAGGCTTTTTCATGTACAGGCTCAGTCTTAAAAGGACTGGGAAGGTTCTAGTATCATTCACAGACTGCTCTTCACCTTGAGAGTGCTTGACTGTGCTAGGTTGTATCATCTCACCGATAGGAGACACTTTTCGTGTGTCGTGGAGTTCTCCAAATTATTCCAATGTGAGAATCCTGGGTTTTGGAGTACAGCAATCCTCTGTACTGTTCCCTTTATCTATGAATGGCACCTATTGGACACTTTTACTGTCTTGCCCGCAGGGAGTCCTCCAGTATTTACATCTCTAAGTATCTAATGGACGAGGGGGCCAAGCTGTTCATCTACGACCCCAAGGTGCTTAAGGAGCAGATCATCCATGACCTCTCCCAACCCAACATCTCTGAGGACAACCCACAAAGAGGTAGCCTGCTTGTGCACATGTAATTTTTATTTCAAAATATTTTCAATATTACATGAATACCATTAGCTGTTGCAAATTATTGAAACTATATTGTGTGTCCCCCCCCCCCCCAGTCTCTGAACTTGTCACCGTGACAACAGACCCCTATGAAGCCTGCCAGGGTGCACATGCACTGGTCATTTGCACCGAGTGGGACATGTTCAAGGTCATATCAAATTTCTCTCCTAACATCTGTGAGCTTTAAATTGTAAATGACGCAAGGCGAGCTGTGTCATTACAGCGCAGCAGTGTGTGAAATCACAGCTCTTCGTTCCTCTACAGGAGATGGACTACGAGAAGATCTACAAGAAGATGCTGAAGCCAGCCTTCATATTTGATGGCCGGAGAGTGCTGGACCACCTCCACGCTCACCTCCAGGACATTGGCTTTCAGGTGAGCAGACAGATCCTCACAGCATATATTCACTCTCCAAGGAAATGCAATATTTTGTGGCTAGAAGCATGACTCTTGAAGTCTATCAATACCAGGGGTCAGTGTCTTATAAAATAACGAGTTTAGAGGCCACCAAGCTATGTTTTATATTTTTCTTGCCATTTTGTCCTCAGATTGAGACCATCGGTAAGAAGGTCACATCGCTCCGGATCCCCTACACCCAAGCGGCGGTTTGTCCTCGCATCAGCGTCGCCGAGCCTCCCCCCAAGAAAGCCAAAGCCTGAGAGTCACCAACCCCCCAATGTTAAACAACCACCAACACATTCCTCCCCACAGCTGGTTCAAATAATTTCAGTCAGATTACAAGCCCTCCCCTGCTGGTACTCGCCGCTGACCACCGCTACAAAGTGGTCATTTGGCTTGGGGGGAGATGAGTGGCTGGTCAGATCCACAAATCTACAAGGTTGTGTGAAAATGCTCGGTGACTTTAAACTCTGCAGACGTGGACCCCAAGCACATTTCTGAATATTAATTGCTATATTTCAGGGCATCCGCTAAACATTTCAAGTGCTAAAACAAAAAAGTATAAACACACCGATCATTGTGGATTTTTTAATGGGAGCATTATTCATAATTCTATTTAGGAACTGATATTTTTTGTATGTACTGTATTATCAAACTGTCAAACCAGAAGCATTTTTATACATCTTAATATTTTTATAAATCATCTCCTGCTGTATGTGTTATCTGTTGTGAATGTTGTGTGCGAATGGGCCAATGCAATAAAGTGTTTTGTGTCCTCTCAGACCCCTGTGTCTTTAGTATAAATCAGTGCTCTGCTTAAACTACACCCAGATTATAGAAAATGTGAATGGTAGAAGTTGGATATACGTATACCAAAGCTGGATAAAACTCTTTAATACTATACAAGGTTCAGCTGAGTGATATACAAGTATACAATCCTTAAGGTGCCATAAACGAAGATCATTCCGTCCCCTATCTTTTTATTGCATGGTATTAACCATGAGACGGCGGACACAACTGTCTGAAAATCTCACTTATCAGCCTTGTTGGATTTTTAAAGATCAGTAGTTCTGTCCCTGGGGCCAGTGACGCCCCGAGAGATGGGTGGGTGTGGGGAGAGTGATTTAGGGGGAGAGGCGCTGAGGTATAAACACTGGGAATCACAGCTGGAGCTAATTCATGAGCCACTTAAGCCGAGACGACCACAGTCCCACTGTCTGCAGGACTACCGAATATAAAGTCCGGCTTTGATCTATTTCCTGTTATATCAGGGAATTCTTCTAGACATTATAGTGGAACTTGCTTCCATTTTAAGGTAGGTTTCCCACCATGTCACGTCTTCATTTAAGAAAGATTAAACGGAGCCGATGTGATACAGCAAAAAAATATGAGCTATCATCAGGAAAATGCCCCTTGTAAAATGTGAAACTATCCCTTGAGTTTGCTCCCCACACATACTTCACATCACTCACCAAAGAGTCTTGTTTATGTTCATGTCTGCCTTTTGAAACTCCCCTCGTGAGTTAAATAGAAATAATATAATAATAATACAATATATAATAAAAATAACCTCAGAGCGCCTGTATTGTGCGGTGTCTGTTATGACTATACTGTATGTTACTGTTGGATAAAGCTGTGAAAGCAGGTTAACTACAAAGGACGGAATGGAGCATTTCTGAGCTGCTTGTGCACGTCTGTTACTCGGCTCTTGTGGCTTCTGCTTTTCTCTTCTCCAGCAGATTCTTCAGGAAGAACTCTCCTGTTAACGTAAAAGGATAAATAAAGCAGTTAACATACGTACAGAACAAGAGCTAGAAATTGAGTTGCACAGTCGGTGGAGCCTAAAATCTAGTGTGTGTGTGTGTGTGTGTGTGTGTGTGTGTGTGTGTGTGTGTGTGTGTCCCACACCTGCTTTGTAAGAGGATCGCACCAGAGGCCCGCTGGCCGTGTAGGCAAAGCCCATGTCCTTTCCAACCTTCTCCCAGTGGGAAAACTTCTCAGGTGTCACATATTCCTCCACCTTTCACACAGTAAAAACAATTAGCCAGATAGCAAATGGGTAACAGCCAAGGAAGCGGTGTGATGTGCGCACTCCTCTCACCTTGAGGTGGCGTTTGGTGGGCTGCATGTACTGACCCAGTGTCAGACAGTCCACCTCCGCCTCCCGCAGCTCTGCCAACATCCCCACAGTCATGCGTTCAGGAAAATAGTAATAATCGATATAAAAGGCCAATTAGTGAGTGTGTGTGTGTGTGTGTGTGTGTGTGAACACACACCTGTTAAGGTATTCTGTATTTGCTGGTCCGTCTCCCCCAGCCCCAGCATGATGGAGGTCTTGGTGAGGATGGTAGAGTTGACCTTCTTCGCGTGCCGCAGGACGCTCAGGGTCTGGTCAATGTTTGCTCTGGGGTCACGCACCAGCCTGGGGGACGAGGATAAACAACAAAGTTTACTGGAGAACCAAAATTGCATTTTACTTCGCGTCACACCAATTTTTTTTTATAGCTATATACCATCAATAGTTCCTTTTGTGCCCCCTGCTGGAAAAAATCTGTAATGACATGCTTTGCTCAAAGCTTCCAGTTCCACTCTGATTCAGCCTTCATTATTACTTCCCTCTTGTGGAAAATCTGTATCGGTACTGGCTATTGTCAAGTACCCAAGAGTGAGTATTCAGTACTCATACTTTGTCCGTCTTTTTTCATTAAGCCCCTCAAATCTAGATGGGGGATTAATAAAACAAAAGGTGAGAAAAATAGGTGTCCTCTACATGCCTAAAAGCCTTAGAACAAATAATGTGTTATATATGCCATAGTCTCTCAGTACCTTTGCAGCTCACGGACTGTCTCCACATTATGGGCATAAACGTCGAGCCCAGAGAGAGCAATTTTCTCCACTGCTGCCAGGTCACCACGGAAATCAGGGGTGAGGCACTCCACCAGAATCCGAGGGTTCCTAGAGAAAGGGAAGGACAGGATGACATCAGTGGAGACGGTTTGTCACGGCTGAGAAATCCATCTCACTGGTGCAATGGGACATACATATATATGACATTATAGCAGCATGTTTATTTGTATAAGGCTCTAAAAGGCTTGTCTTACATTGTCTTCAGGTTGGACACTGTCCGAGCAAAGTGCTCTGCCCCTCCGTCAGCGATATCTGCAAAGAAACAGAATTATCCTCGAGAACATCTGTTGCTGTCGGTATAAGGGTTAATCTGTCAAACACAGCTTGTACAACAAGTCATCTCAACAAGACCACGATGACTCCATGAGAGTTTGGGGACAGAACAACCCCACCAGTCATTCTGCCCGTGCTCCTCAGCTGTTTTTTCGCCTCATTCTGTGGAGCCAATTGCTATGATGTTCATATAAAAGGACTAGGGGAAACAGTTAATTGCCTTGTTTCAGACTGTATTTTAAGCCTTCTTCAAGAAACACCACAAGTATATGACCGACCGTCTTGGCAAATGACAGGCATCCCGACCACTCAGGCCATTTTGGCCTTCAAGTGTGTTCTTTTCAGCCAAAAAGGTATTTATTTTTTTACCCAAACAAAGCTGATAGCAAGCAAATGTACCGAGAACTACATTAATGTACTGTAACTGCCCCAACAACTCATTTTAAAGACGTTCCAGTGAAGAGTGTAGCTGGGTAACTATAGCATCATTTATCACACGTTCCTTTAAGTTTCATTCCTGGCTATGGTGAGGAGTGGCGTAAAACCAAAACGAGGTAAGATCTTTGTGCGATTTACCATCTCTGTCTACTGAGGTGAGGACCACGTAGTCCAGCCCCCATGCAGCGATAGCCTTGGCGGTTTTGTAGGGCTCCTCTGGGTCCAGAGGGGGAGGCTGGCGGGCCGTCTTCACAGAGCAAAACCTGCACCCACGAGTACACGTGTCCCCCATCAGCTACAGACAGACAATGATGAAAAGGAAAGAAAGAAAAAAAAGAGTTGCGATTCCAGAGATTTGTGAAACAGAGACCTTTCCATACTAAAGTGGCCTTTAGAATGGTAGCTTTTATTTTTTTTTAAATAGAGAGTGCTTTTTTTCCCCACGCATTCGTTGACAGTGAAACCTGCTCTATTATACAGTTTGTACGGATGGTGGTTATTTACCATGATGGTCGCTGTGGCAGTTGCGTATTCTCCTCCTCCCCAGCACTCTCCGATGTTGGGACACCTGGCCTCTTCACAGACCTGGTTTTAACATGGACATTCTGATTAGATACATGTCCAGAGAAGATTAGCCCTGGTGGACACGCTTGGGTTCATGTCACCACCGGATAGGTCGCGTAAGGAGTTACTGGTACTTAGTAAGCACAGAAACACACACACACACAAATAAACAAACATAAAACCACATTTAATTTAGCGACACATTTTAGAGTCACACGCCACTCTTACTGTGTGCAGGTTGAGTTCTCTTAGAGTGTTCTTCAGCCGGTTGTAGTTCTTCCCAATGGGGATCTCTGTCTTCAGCCATGGAGGAAGCCTCAGTCTGCAACATGAATAGTACTCAATCATCTATGCTATGAACCAAGGTTTTATGGAAATGTAACTTTATTCCTAGATTTTTTTTCCCCCCATATTTTTTTGGTTGCTGCGCTATTGTTTGACATATACATCGGCCCACTCGCCCCCTTTGCTCGTCTGAACATCGTAGAAGAGGGATCGAAAGTGTAATCAATCACAGTACAACATGTTTATTTCGTACCTCTCTCCCTTCTGTCTCTTCAAGTTGCCTCGGTACTCTTCCCACTTGCTCTTCTCCGAGAGGTCCCCTGATATGAAGTCCTGTAGGTCGAGGCCATCGTTTATCAGCTCATTCTTTCGCTCATTGCGCCCCGGGGCGGATTTTTCCACAGTTTTCAAGCCACTGGCATACAGCACCTGGATACAATATATATAAATAGTCTGTTACCAAATGATGACGTTTTCGTAACACTTACAGGGCTTTATTCACTGCATCCATTGTATAATACAGAGTAAATACAAACGGAAAAATATGATTTAATACTTGCAATCGAATAATCTGTATGAAGGCTTTTAGATGCAAAAAACAGAATCATTACATTTCTCCACCCATAAATAAAATGTAATACATGTGTTTTGTAATGTAGCATGATTCACATGTGACGTTTTTATAGCTTACATCTTTCAAACGCCGAAACATATTTTTAAGTAGTTGATACATCCTCTTTTTTGGGGTTTTTAATGGCGGCTTGCCTCCTATTTTGTTATATTACTTCCCTACTCTTGCCAGTTATCCACTCTGTGTCATGAGTGGACCTGACTGAACACATATGTCGAGGGAAGGTTGTGGGGGTTGGAGTGGATGCATGGAATGGATCCTGGAGAGGATCCTGGCATCGCAAAAATAAAATGAAAAATAAAACCTAAAAGCCTAATCTCCAAATTAATGTCAAAACTTGATGGAGACACGTTAAAAATTGACAGTGTTGTCATGTTGGTGACTGTAACCAGGTGCAAACATGGCACTTTGTGGTTCATGGTAAGATACCCCACAGTGAGTCCACTCCACTCCAGGATCCACTCCATGCATCTGCTTTAACCCACTCGGAAGAGACGTGTGTCACAAAGCACAAATATAAATACATACGTCCACAAGTAAATCAACCACTTAAGTGCAGGTTCAGGCATTTCAAACTAGTAAGTGATAAAAACATGAAAAGGATACAGCTAAACCTAAGTAGGTCTCTTTTTGCTGATGATGGAGCAAGAAGAGGAAGAGGGCAAGAAACATTAAACATGTGATGAAGGAAGTGCAAGAATGACAATGATGAGGATGTAGAAAGGTTTACCCTGAATTGGATAAAACTAAAGTAGTTATATTACCTGAACAAGAGTGGATGACAGTTATGAAGCTGTAAATGTATGGTAAGAGAAATAAGGGCGGGGTGGGAGGGCTTTTGGTTTTTAGGGGTGGTCTTTGACTTAAATCTCACATAGGCTCAGCATATAAACCGAGTCATAATACAAAGTAAGAAAGTGATGCCTGAACCGACTCCATCAGCTGTGTCCTGTGCCAGATACTGGCAGAATGACATCTAAGCTTGCAAAGGACTCGAAGAAGAAGAAGAAGAAGAAGAAGAAGATGAATGGGATGTCTGGCAGGAACAAAATCTGGAGCAAGGCTGTCATCTTTACTACAAACGTATATAGCCCTCATTTGGTCAACTTTAGATTATGAAAATGTGTGTATGGTGCAGCATCAAGATCTCACCTAGAGGATATAGACTGCAGGCTGTGGCCCATAAACTACTCACTGGATTAGCATACAGGGATATCTGGATTTACATCACCCAATTCGGTTGGGACTACAGACATGCTGGGAGCATGGGAAGGGACATAGGATAATCTTTGGGTTGGCAGACAGAGAATTGCAGGAGAGATAGGAGTGAAAGGAAACGCAATAAGTCCACCTGTTCCATTTTCAGTGGTACCGGCCGGGGTACTGAATACCCGGTTGTTTGATTTTGATTTGCAGATCAGTTTCTGTTTCTAGTGGGAAAGAGACAGACTAGGAACAGGCTTACAACATTCCAAACTCACGTCCATGACAGATACCCAGAACATTTACACAAATACACAGATGGAGCAAAAGATCCAGCAAGAGGTGGAGCAGGGTCAACATTTATAGTCCCCAGATAGGGAATATTAAGAAGTATGCATATGACAGACAATCTGAATGTGACTAGAGTGGAAATGGTTGCTGTTTTAATAGCATTGGAGTGGGACTAAAACCATGCAAGAGGGACAGGGTAAAATAACAAAGGAAGAAGATGAAGATGATGAATAGTTGGTGATTGGACGCACACACTCATATGTAGAAGCAGCGAGATCACACAAACGGCAAAAGGTGGCGGTGGTGCAACAATACAGAATACAGTCATCAAAACATCCCAAAAAGAAAATATATCTAATCACACACAAATGATGCTACTTTGATTTGTAAAATGACACCCACAACACAAGTAACACATGCATTTATGGAGGAAGAAATATATTAAGGTTAAAAAAATCTTAATACAGATCTGTGGAATCTATTCATTGTTTTTTCTATTTGTATTTTTATATACAGTATGTTATTCTATATATTCTATATAACATGGCAAAGGCTCCGAAGCCACCGCACAGATACAACCCACCCTCATGTGCAGGCACGAGATGCAGGCACAGAACTTGGGCCGTGGGTGCCAGGCAGGGATGGCAGGCCCGGAACCATGTCCTGCGCCAACAGACCAACACCAGGCCCCCACCGCCCACCCTGCAGGTGAGCCGGCAGGGCCCCCATGCCCACCCGTGCCCCACGCAAGAATGAGGCCCGAGACCACAGCCGACCAGACGCCCCACCCGGCCGCGAGCCCCAAGCACCCATCCATGTAGATGAGGGTGCTCAGCGCAGGGCACCCGGACGTCCCCCTGCCGTCCCAACAGGCCGCCAGATATATGGGCCCTCCACTCCCCCCGGCATCCGCAGCAGAGAAGCCATGCAGCCCCCCCCCACACACCCACAACAGCAAGCGGCCCCCCGGGGCCCTGGAAGGCACCCGGCGGCACTCTCCACAGCCCCGCCAGGTCGCAGCATGCCAGAAACCACCAGGCGCAAACCGCCAGGACTCGAGCCCAGACGGCAGGGGGCCCACCCGGTCGCCCCCAGTCAACCACGCCCTCACACCAATCCACCAGCGCCCCGCCATCCCAGAAAACCCCAGTGCTCAACATGTGCTGTTGGCAATTGCAGTTAAAATTGGGGGTCTTCCAAGCAAGTCAAACCCGAATCACTCGCACCCCTCCTTCCCCGCAAACCCTGTTCTGGTGGAGTGTTGTTCAGAGTAAGATTTGTCTGCCAGTGTATGTGTTCTAGGCTTATATGAGAGTGTGGCAGTTTTGCCTACCACGCACCACCCAAGTGGCGTGTTCAGACAGACCTCCGGCACAGAGACACTGCCAGCACCCCCTCTCCACGGGACGCAGAAGGACACGTAAGCCCCACCACCCCTCCTACCGGGTGGGTGACCCCAGCTGCACGCCCACAGCTGCCGGGCACCCACCTAACCGCAGAGCCCCGGTGAGACCAGGGGGAGCCCCCCATGCCCCAAAACACCACAACATTTTCCCGACGTAAGAAGACTGAGGTATTAATGGATGGACTTATGTCAGTGATAAAAGTAGCCCATATTTCATTAAATGAATGAACCTTGTTTTGGGATACTGTCAATAGTTTCTCCGTTATTGCTGTTTTTTCAATTGAGTAATATTATTTTCTTGGCAATTGTTAAGGCGATCAAAATGGGCTGGTGGTGTTTGAGTGGTGGGTCAACTGAGGAGAGGTCACAGAGGAGACATTCAGACAGGGAGACCGGAATGCTGTGACACAAAAGGATTGATAGCTTCTTGGTGATGTTGACCCAGAATGCTAGGATAAGTGGGCAGAGCCATATGGTATGAAAGTAGTCATCTCTGGTATTAAGGGAACAGTGAGAGTAAACGTCTTTATCCACAAAATCCATTTTGAACATTTTTTGTTGGGTGATATGAGCTCTGTGCAGAATCTTATATTGGATGAATTGCATTTTGGAATTGCGGGTCATAGAAAAGGTGTTGTTGCAAATAAGATTCCACGGGTTGATATAGGTGGAAACAGTAAGGTCTCATACCCATGGTATTCCATGAAATTGTTTTCAAAAATGTGTTCCAGGGGAGTAATTCCTTGTCTTTTCCAAGACCCGAAGATTATTGGTCTGTTTTTAAACCAGAAAATCAGGGTTGTGCCAGATTGGGGTGAATTTGTTTGGAGATAGAGTATGACCACTTAAGTTTGAGGAATCTCCACCAGGCTGACGGAGTCATTGGGATTGATTGTTTTTTAAAGCAATTATGTTTCCTTATTGATTCAGTAAGGAATGGGAGACCAGATATTGCTAAAACCTGACATACTGTTTATTCAATGTCTTGCCATCCATGGCCCAATTGTTGCTCTGGTTGTAACCATTTAATTATAAATTGAAGAAGGTTTGCTAAACAGTAGTATCTGAAGTTTGGGGGCTGCTAGGCCTCCACAGTCTGTGTTTTTCTGTAGTGTTGACAGTTTAATTTTCGGGTTCTCGTATTTACAATATAATTTATGAATTGAGTCTAGAGCATTAAACCAATTTACTGTTGGTTGGACTGAGGTCATTGAAAATATCTAGTTTATTTTTCACTGCTGCTTCCACATAAAGTTAGGTAAGTAGCGGAAGACGAGTCGTAATGAGGCAGCGGCAGAAGCAGCATTGGATTCAAGGCCGATCAGCAACTGAGAAGGTGGATGGCGTGAGCTGGCTAGTTGGATAACCGTGCTCTACACTCTCCTTCCCGATACTATAAGCGTTGTCAGTGTCGTTGCGTCAAAATACTCACATACGGATTGCCTTTGGGACTCAGCCAAAGATGGTTGTTCGAGAGACGACCAGCGACAACGCAGCTCCGTTTGACCAGAGCCATGGCTTCTCCGCCCCAGCCTGCCTCGCTAGCTAGCAGGCGGCCGCAATGACAACAAACGTCGATAAGCGACTACTATGGTCTGAAAGTAAAAAGCGGAGGAGCTTTAATCCTCTACCGCCCGAATTTGCGCAAATATCCAGCTTGTTCGTTTGACTAATGCAAGTGACGTAGAGCGTCGCGGGATATAACGCGTATTTACCGCGAAAGATCCGGAATACAACTCCGTATACATCGATAGTCATCTAGCAATGCCTGACGGCGACTCGTATAGGCCCTACAATGACGTCATGACGTCCTTTCCTCCTTTCCTCTACCACCGGCGAGGTAAGCGTCCTGCCTTCGTACTACGTGCCTAAAAAAAATCTAACACCATCCGCCTTCAGCGGAGCCTTAATCCAACATACGATTCACCGCGTTGCCCGGGATTCCTTAATCTACGTCTCCCGAATTTGTATTTTGTCATTTGGTGAAGTCCGTTGCTATTTATAATGATTTGTTTTCGGCCCGATCCCCTGCTTGCCGTCCCAGGCCTCGCTTAGCGCTAGCAAGCAGCGGTTTGGCGTGACATGGCCATGTTGCACTTAAATAAGTCACTTTAGTAACAAAGTGTAGAGTGATAGCCAGTGGTCTACCTCGAAGCTCGTAGTTTGTGTTCATTTATTATTGTTCACTTCATTCTGCGGCTGTTTGAAACTTAATATTTGACACATTAGCCAGGTTAGCATAACGTTGGCATGGTAGGAAATAATTTTTAAACTGTGTTCCATGGATAACATCACCCCTGTTGGAGGTTTAATTGTAAGACCTGCTGTGATGGAAGCTGCTTGAGCTGCCAATCAATCGTGTTCGTCTGTTCTGTCATAAGTTTTCAGTCATCAACTTGAAACCCTCGGTGTTGTCTATCGAGCTTCATTTTCAAATGGCTCATGTGCACTGAAGATCATTCTCAACATGGGAGGATTCATATGCCTTCTTGTTCTTGCTAATGATTTAAAATCTTGTCAATTACAGAATGAAGACCATTCTCAGCAACCAGACGGTCGACATCCCTGACAAAGGTGAGAATAGTTACCTGGAAGTTATCTGTTATTGCTCAATCATATAATCAGTGGTGGTTCTTAATTGTTTTCGCTTCTCTCGCATGTGTGCACGCCCAGTCGAAGTGAGGTTGAAGGGGCGGACGGTCATCGTCAAGGGCCCCCGTGGCACACTCCGTAGGGAGTTCAACCACATCAACCTGGAGCTCAGCCTGCTGGGCAAGAAAAACAAGAAGGTGAGAAATATCAGTGTTTGTCTAAATTCGTTGTATGCCTTAAAGATCAAATATTTTTGGTGTTGTGGGGTTGACTTCGCACGCATTCCCAAGTTATTCTTCTGGAAAAAGCCTCCTGTGATTCAGAATGTGTCCCACTAGTGTGGAATGCTCCTCAAAGTAACTGTCTAAGCGATCCACTAAACGCTATGTTTGGTATATGCATAAGTTAATTCAATATTTTTTTCCCCTAGCTCCGGGTGGATAAATGGTGGGGCAACAGGAAGGAGCTCGCCACAGTCCGCACGATTTGCAGCCATGTCCAGAACATGATCAAGGGAGTCACCATGGTAAAGCACTTCTATATATGGGCTTTTAGTCTGAAACCATGGTTTTACTTTTGATGAGTTTGATTTTGGCATGGAAGTTATGTATGGAATGCCTGGTCATTGTCAGGTCAGTTCCATTGTGGTCCTGGACTGAACACATTGTTGGTAATTGTTGAAAGGGATTTGGTTTGACTGCCTCCTGTCTCGTTTACCATCCTCTAGGGTTTCCGATACAAGATGCGTTCTGTGTACGCCCATTTCCCCATCAACGTTGTCATTCAGGAGACTGGAAATTTGGTGGAGATCAGGAACTTCCTGGGAGAGAAGTACATCCGCCGTGTCCGCATGAGGGCTGGTGAGACGTAACAGAAATATGGGGACTTTTGAATGATTGTGGGACTCTTCGTTGGGATTATCAACTAGCTACGTTCCTTTATCAAATTCACAAAGGCTGCCTTTCACTTCTTGACCCATGAATAACAATGCATTGGAATTTTTTTTTTTATATCTAAAAATAATTGAACTATCAAAGTAGTTTCTTTGCTTTTGAGACATTTCATAAGGATTTATTTTATTATTTTTTTTAATCCCGAATGAAGGCACTTCTCCATTGTTGAAATGCACATTTTATTTTTTTAATATACACTAAACTCCCTCTTCTGCTCCAGGTGTGACATGTGCGCTCTCAGCAGCCCAGAAGGACGAGCTGGTGCTGGAGGGTAACGACATTGAGCTTGTGTCAAACTCAGGTGAGGTTAATTATCCTCTCAACTTGTGAACAGTCTGTTTTAGATAGTGTTTAGAAAAGACCCTCATGTTGCCACACCATAATCAGTGATGGTAATTGTGTTGTAGGTGACTTATTAGAGATTTATTTAAACATAACTTCACATTTTAGTCTAATCTTTGTTCTATTGAAAATGTTCATCCATGCCAACACTCAAACAGTTCTTCATACCTCAGTTTTTCTTGAGTGCCCATGAAACTGTTCAGAATATCTACACCTACATTTCTTCACATCTCAATATTACGTTTATTTTTTCTTGGTGCCTAATTTCACATTCGGTTTCATTTAGCAATCCAATCCGTATGTTTGTCATATATTTGGGATAGACAAATTTGTCGTTAAAGTCACCCAGTGTTCAGAACCATTCAGGAAGGTGCAATTTAACTTGAAAACTTGTGTGTAGAATAGGGATGGTGAGGAATTTTTCCCACCACCGGTGTTACCGGTAACACGACAGCGCAAGTAATATAATCTGTGTATGCCGAACACCGGGTAATACAGGTAACCGCAGCGACCCCTTGTAGTATAAATTTGCTTAACTACATGCCCATAATTCTGTCACTCAATGTTTCATAAACGATGCCCATTGACATGTTCAGTTGATGGAGGTCTTTCAGTCCTACTAGTTTTTCCCCCCCAGTAGTCCCACAACTGATCTCTTCACCTCGGTATGAACTGTTTTGGCAGCATGGATTGAAATTAACCAAAATGGATCCAAAGGGACTCCTGCAAGATCAGCTTCTCCATATGCTCTCCAGCTTTAATGGCCATACTTTAATGATTGAATTAACCACAAAGTCCACTCGGACTTGATGTGTAAATATATACACATGCTACTGTGTGTTTGACTGGCAAGCAGCAGCTTCCTACCCCACAATACATACAATATATATTTCTTTGACATACTATTTCAGTTTAGTTTTAAATATAACCAATTGTGTGGTGTAGTAACTAGAGACAATTTATCTTGCCCTCTCTGTCCCTGAGCCGTTAATCATAATAGAACAGCGGATTCAATGAAGGGTTATTAGACTCTGTGACTTGAGGACTCTATTGGGGAAACACTATCTAGACCATCCTGAATGCACTATCCTCATCTTCATAGACTCTCATATAGTCATGCTTTTATATCTATATCTGCTATTGGAGGTTTGCTGTCAGTAAACTGTACATTCCTTGTCTTGGATATCGGTGTGCCTTTCATCCTGCATCCATCTGTGATTCCTTAGCTGCACTCTTCCCTAAATAAAGTTCTAGACTAGCTGTGTTTCTTCCTACCTCATATGTTGCCACTTTCCAGCTTCATCAACTAGGCATTATCTCTCCTTATGCCACTCCTGCTATTTTGCACTCTTTCCATCATTCTTGGATGTACTTTAAACCTGTATTCTTGTGGTGACTGACATTTCCTGTCGTTGTGCTTGCTGCTTATATCCTGGGCGTCTTTCTATTCCAGCTGCTCTGATCCAGCAAGCCACCACAGTCAAAAATAAGGATATCAGAAAGTTCTTGGATGGTATTTACGTGTCTGAGAAGGGAACAGTATTGGAGCCAGATGAGTGACACTTCAACATCACTCATGGAGGTTAGAGAAAACTGTTTCCGAAGCCTCCCTGTGGTTGGCAAGGGGAGCCATCATCTGTGATACCATTTGTTTGTCTGTTATGGTGGCACCATATGACCAGATTTAATCTTTCGCCTTCTCAGGCAGTTTCTTTTCCATGTGTAACTATGCGCTGCAAGGTGGTTCTATATATTGATGTTGGAATTGTAAAAACCTTTTGGAACAAGATGTCTATATAGACATGTACATTTCTAAATCACTAGTCTTTGTCAAGAGATATTGTAATTCACTTTGGACAAAAGCATCTGTTAAATGACATAATGCAGACCTGCCAACCTGCACGCATTTTGTGTCCTAGCTACGCAATTCTTAGTCAAAATACACTGGTAGAAATGCCAGCTGAAACTATGCCAAAAAAAAAAAAAATTCTATATACTGTATATATTTGTAATTGAATGACTGAAATGTATCAATACAAAAACAATACTGTACATTTATTCAGTATTTAAACTACTTCCCTTGGATTGGACCAGATGCTACAACCTGTAAGCCCTCTCCTCTCAACATCCGCTGATACGCAGCGGTACTTTATTATCCACCGAGGTGTAACGCTGCATTTTGAGATAAAATGGAAAGTTGGGGAGTAATAATCAAGCACAATAATGCGAACGTTATGTTAACATAACGTGAGATGCATCAATGTGTCGGCCGGTGACCGGTTTTCACTGGCAGATCAGTGTCAGATAAATGATTCTGTGACGGTCAAATTTACAGCCCAATACTGTACTGGTAAAAATTCTCCAACTCCAATGTAACGTAGATGCTCAAAGAGTGAAAGAAAGAATGTTAGCTGTAAAGATTAGATCGATTATTTATCACCTGACAATATTCCAAAATTGTGCAGACTGCATATCGAACGCTGTCACAGCGGAGCTCCGTTCGGGATGAAAGGTTCAACTCTTTTTGAGACTGTTCTGGACGAGTCACTCAGTAAAACGAGTTGTTCTATTTGATTCCGTTGATTTAGCACACAGTGAGCAAAGGAAGATGTCTGTGAACAAAAGCGAGAAGAGTCGGCCAATAAATTCTTGTAATAATTGCAATTTATTTGCAAAGTACTATATATTATATAAATGTGTATTTGCACTTAAAGTGAGAACTTCATTTGAAGTTTGAACTGGATATTTGCATTTTAGTTATGTTGTGTCCTAAAACTGAGCACTATAGGTTGAATTATACTGACACTTGGTGAGTCCCATTTTATTGGAACTCAGTGACAGTTCCATGTTCTATTATTGTTTTATAGTGAATAATGAACAATCATGAATAGTGTCAAAATCTCGCTATTGTGGTAACTGAAAATAACAGCGTTGGTCCGTATATGCAGCTGTCCAATCACGTGAGCGTAATCAGATCACCTGCTGTATTTGCCATCGACATACAGCAGATCGGAAATTGTCAAACTTTGGGTTATATGGTTTGAACTGCCTGTGTTGAATATATTCACAAGCATGTTTAATTTTTGACAAAGTTTCAAGATGTTGAGTGTTAAGTTGTTTCGATAATATAACTTAACAAAAGGCTTATGTCTAATAGTCCCACGTAGTTAAGTTTCCCCAGTGAACTGCCTTGTGACCTCATCGGTTTCTTACACTGTGTTCCTCTTCTCTGCCTGAAGCTGCCTTGATCCAGCAGGCCACCACGGTCAAGAAGAAGGACATCAGGAAGTTCCTCGACGGCATCTACGTCAGCGAGAAAACTACTGTGATGGAACCAGAGGATAATTAAATATTGTTTCCTGTCTCGACCAATAAAATTCCCACCCCACTTTTACAATCAATCTGGCTTCTGTGATTCTCTATAAAAGTTTTGCAGTTGTCATAAATCTTCAGTTTATTACGGTCTTGATATCACTTTAGATGAACATGTAATCAGGACTCTATTAGTGCTACTTGAACTGATACACTGGCAAAATATCCGTAAGTCTAGAAATACATGGTATGGTATTTACATGCATTTTGGTTAAATGGACAGTCAGAAAGCTGATTGTGTAATTGTAGAGTTTTTTTTCCAAAACAATCACTTGATCATAGTTAAGTGTAGATGTTTCATACAATGAAGTAGTTGCACTTTATGAGGATGAGCATTTAAAATTGGTTGGGATGCTTCACATCTGAACAACAGGCAATGTAATCATATAAAGTTGAAAGGAAACTAAATCTGTAAAACACATGACGACTAAAAAAACCAACTGAAGAGGAAAACCGGCTGAGCGTTACATAAACGATCGTTTTAAGTTAACACGCAGTTCTGGAGCTAGACGACGCAGGGACGTGTTATGACGCGGCACGTTCTTGCAGCACTCGGAACAATAACAAACGGTTGTGCGCAGGATGTGACGTCATCACCATGCGACACAAACCCAACAATCGTGCTTGGCGCCAAGGATTTGCTGGATTTGCTGTCGGTTGACAATTAATCTGACACATCTTTCAGGGGAATCCACTGGGTTTATTATGGTATGTCCCTGAGCCTCACTCACATTCGCACAAACACAAAGTGCGTTTGGGTGCACCCTTTGCATTAAGTGAAGATATTGCGTTTGGTGACTTTTGAAACTTATTTACTTTTCAACATGCTAGTTTTAGCATGCACTTCAAAATATGTGCCCAGCAGCTAGCCAGTTAGTGAACCAGCTCTGATTATTTAGCACGTATGAGCTACATTGCAGGATATATTGTATCGGGGGAATATAGTATATGTACGTACAGATAGAGTACACGCGGTGTGTACGAAAGTAAAAGTTGTTTATTTCAGACATAAACGTTAACCTGGAACCTACTTTGCAAAATATATTAAAAATAAGAGTTTAAGTGAGTAGTTAAGTAATAAAAAATGGATATGTAGTGTCCAGTGACTAGTACCATGGAGCAAATGCTATAAAAGTATAAATAAATAAAAAAAATCAAACTCTACTAATGTTATTTAGGTGACTGTGGCCATGATATACAGTGGGTTTGATACTATCGACAGAATGTCCTTGTTTTCCTTTGGACCACAGCGTTGAAATGTAAAGTAACATTGTCTGCCGCCTCACTGCTAACACAGGACATAAGGCGGTTCTTTGCGCCAACGTCGACCAAACCTGCATCGCAGAAACCAGCCCACAATGGAAACGTCAATAAAGAAGAAGAGAAGAAGAAACCAAAGTCTTTGTCCTCAGATGAGGACTTGAAGAAGAAGAAGAAGACGACAAAAAAGGCCATTTCCAAGGCAGTCATTTCAAAAGTTTCGGTCTGTCTGGTTGTTTATTAATATCCCAAGATATATCAATCCCAATCAAGTGTTCATGTTGTTTTTTTGTTGTTTTTTTCCCTCCAGGTCACCAGCCCTAAAAGGGAACAGGAACGGAAGGGTAGTGACAAGAAACGCAAAAAGCGTGCAGTTATAGAATCTGGTAATGATGGGGCCCACTTTTATATAATCTATCTAAGCTATGATCGAATGAGGTTGTGAAACCCATTTATCCGTATTCCTGCTAACTGTTATAGTCCGCAAGCTGTTCATCTCCTGCTCTCTGATTTACCAATTGTAAACCTATTTCATCTTAACAGATACAGATGAGGAGCAAGACAGAAAACCTAAAAAATCTTCGAAAGAGAGCCAGAAGGCAGAAACACAGCGGTCTCCCAAAAAAGACCCAGTGCAATATGTCTCTGAAACAGGTGAGGGTGACTGAGATAAACAAGCACAGGACAAACCTTTAACAAGTATATATTGTATTGGAATCATTTATAGTGTTTTCACACCAAAATTAGCGGGTTGACCAACCCGGTTCAACTGGGTAAAAATAGGCGCATGGCACATGGCATTTCCAGAAGAAATGCCATTTTTTTCTGGCGCTTTACGTACGACGCAAACACGCTGGAAAAGGGGCGTGTTGTTGTTCCAGTATGATTGGGAACAAACCAGTACAGGAGACAGAAACTTAACAAATAACAACATGAAACTGTAAAACTCCTAAAAGAAAAAAAAATGAAGATTTTGAATAGTTCAAAAGAATTGGATCGTTCATGAACGACCCAACACTACTACTCTGCTTTACTCCATGCTGCCAGTGCGCACCGGAGGGTGGGTGCAGCGGTCCTTTGGCGGTGAGGACTGGGGACCAGCTATTCATATGCGGTGGCATGGTGGAGGTTGACTTGACCTCTGTAACCATTCTGATGAATAATGGGGAGATAAGTGGCCAGAAGTGTTTATAAAATTCCACCGGGTAGCCATCTGATCCAGGTGATTTATTGTTGGGCATAGAGAAGTGGTTGAGCCAAGGCGGTAGCCTGCTCCATCAAAAGTTTAGGGAGGTCATTATCATCAAGGAATGAGTGAATGTTTGATATATTCGATTAATTATCCGAGTGATATAGGTTCTTATAAAAGTCTTTAAATATGTTATTGATGTCGTGCAGAGAGTAAGTTATTCTACCCTGTGAATCTTTGATGGCTGTAATAAGTGATTTTTCTCTATCATGTTTCAATTCATTGGCAAGAAATTTACCTGATTTGTCATTGAATTCAAAATAATTTGCTCTTCATTGCTTAAGGAATTGTGTCTTTTGATGGATGATAGTTTCAAGGTTGTCCTGATCTCATTTCGTATTTGCTCAGAAGATGAGTGGGCTTGTTGGGAGTGCAACTCCTTTAGTCGCTGTTCGTGTTTATTTTGGCATTCTTGTCCTTTCTTTTTCTTGTGAGTGGAGAATGAAATAATAGTACCTCTTAGAACTGCCTTAGCTGTTTCCCAAAATAAGGATGATGATATTTCTGGGGAGTCATCCAGTTCAATGAAGGAAGTCCATTCTCTTGAAACAAAATGGTTAAATTCTTAATCTGTCAAAAGTGAGGTGTTAAACCGCCACCTGCCGGGAGGGTTCCGGTTTGTTTCATGCACAGGTTGAAACTAATCGGCCCGTGATCGGAAATTACAATAGGGTTGATTTCTGGATTAGTGATTTTGGACAGTGCAGAGTTACTTGTCAAGAAAAGATTGATTCTAGAAAAACTTTGGTGGGGTGGCGAATAATCTGTATTCTCTAGAATGTGGGTTATTTGATCGCTAACAATTCCCAAGATCAAGATAACCAGTGTCAGTGTTAAAATCAGCAATGTCACTATTGTGGTAACTGAAAATTGCAGCGTTGGTCCGTATGTGCAGCTGTCCTATCACATGAACGTGATCAGATCACGGGATGTATTTGTCGTTGACGTACAGAAGATTGGAAATCGGAATCTGCAGGTCAGACTTCAGGTCAGAAAATCAGTAAAAGTCATACAAAGTTATCAGAATTCGGCTATTATACATAATGTCACTATGTCATGATAATTAGGGGTCCAGCCCCTAATTATCTATGGCTCTATGGATGGATCTATGGATCTCATGGGTCAGCCGCACTCACAGACAAGATGAATAAAACGTGTATTAGGCAGTTCCAAAATTCTGTTGTCCAAGTTTGATCCAGATCAGTCCATTATTGTGGAATAATTCATTAAAAGATTGTATTTTTTTTTTTTTTATCACCACACACATGCACTATTGATGGCAGGCATAGGTCACATGATAGCATTGCAGTCTAGTGATTGGTAAACAAGCGGGAGCTCACCAAGATGCTGGTATGTGCAGATGTAATTGACATCAGAACTTTATTGATGTCATTGATCTGATGAACCCACTGACAATCTGAATAAGATTTGTATTCGGGGCAGTTCCAACATGACGTCGTTTGAGTTTCATCTTGATCAGGGGTTCAGTTTTGTGGATGGAATATGTGATCAACAATCATCACCTCACCAAGATGGCACCATGCACATGCACATAGCATGCGCTATTTGAAATACTACACACATCACATGTCAGATATAGTCACGATTTGACTTAAACTTAAAAACTTAAACTACACACAATTAATTTCATTGTATATCCTCTACAGTTGAAGTCAGTTAAACCACTTACCTTAGTTCATTACTTTATGGGTTTATATAATAGGTTATCATTGTGAAGGCAGTTTTCTATTGATTATACAAAGTGCCAGAACATAATTATGTTCCCCAAAATGGATGAATAATTATGATAAATAATCATGATCACAATATTGACTTAAATATTTGTGATTATATTTTAAGCCATAATCATGCAGCCCTACTTCAGAATGATAACCGCCATTAGTTGCCGTGTAGGAAACCCACCCATAGCTGCAAACACTACCCGATCATGGAATTACACCGTCACCAGGCCGGAACAAATGAACTTCTGCAGTCACAAAACACAACAGAACAGAACCAAAGCACACTCGTCCATTGAATTATTAACAAAGGGCAGACTACCCTGGACTCTGTGTTTTGCTGCCTGCAGCTATATTTGTATGTATTTTTTTAAGTCAAAATCAGGTTATTCACCAATTGATCTAGCCTTGCGGAGATAATTACCATGGGATCTCGACTCAACGGACATAAAAGAAGGTTCAAACTAGTTTACTTCAGCTTGAGGAATAATCTTATGAGTTTTTTTTCTGTTTTTGTCTCTTTATGTTTGCAGACTCTGATAGCGACAACTTCCTGTCCTTGAAGAAGACCTCCAAACCCAAGGAGGACAGTGCCGGCAAACCGGCCCTGAAGCATGCGGACAAGGCCAAGAAGTCTCCTGCCAAGCCGTCCCCGAGCCAGGGGGCCAAACGTGTTCGGTCCCCGGCGACGGCCGTAACGCCCAAGTCCAACCCTCCTGCTCCTCCGACCAAACGAACCCCCACCTCAGTGCTGGACTACTTTGGCAGTGGCAGCGTGCAGCGCTCTGACAAGAAGCTGGTCGCCAGCTCCAAGAGGAAGGCTGTGAGTGTCAAGGCTAACCGCTTTGAATTGAAGAATACAATTGATCTGCTTGTACATTTGCACTTAAATTTAGAATTGACGTAATGAACTCTCTATGGTTTGTATATTTTTGCACTTACTACTCAACTAAATATATTCCGATTGTGCTTTATAATGGCGTACAAACACTCTCAGCCAAGTCAGGAAGAAGTCGACCTGCTGAACGATGAACTGATCGCCAAACAACTGCAGATGGATGAAGACATGGAGGTCAGGCCAGTCTGCACTAAAATAACTGTCTATGTCTACGTTTTTAAGCACTGCATGTGGCTCATATTGTCCCATCCCTTTTGAACCCCACAACTACCAGCTGGAGCAGCAGGTTCATGGGGATGAAGACTTTGCCCGGACGCTCTCCATGCTGGATGAGGAGCCGCACGCCAAAAAGGTAAAAAGAAGACAAAAGTGATATACAGTAGATTTTAATGGAATTCCTTTTCCATTACTAGTATTGCAATTTCATGGACGGCTGTTATTATTTATATGACTCTGTTCTGTGGGAGGGTGGAGTTTTCCCCAATCCGAACAATGTGTTTCACCATATTTGAAACCACCCACCCAGCGAAACGAACCTGGAACATACGCCTAAAACCTGGATAACAATATGACTAAAAAAGACAACTCCTGTAGTTTTACAATTTCACTCCTTTATGTTGCAACTGTGCTATGAAATAGATTAATAAGTCGGCCCGAATACAGTTCTCTAAAGTGTGTGTGTGTGTGTGTGTGTGTGTGTGTGTGTGTGTGTGTGTGTGTGTGTGTGTGTGTGTGTGTGTGTGTGTGTGTGTGTGTGTGTGTGTGTCTGTGTGTGTGTGTGTGTGTGTGTGTGTGTGTAGGCTCGTAAGGCCCCTCCGTTGATTGAGAAACCACGACCCACCACGTCACCTCAGAGGAGCATGGCGGCCTCCGTCCCATACACCAGCGGCGAGCACAGCTTTGCAGAGGATATAGGCCCCTCCCCGAAAAAGGTCTCCGCCTCCATCAAAGCCAGCTCCAAACTGGCCATGATGAAGAGAAAGGAGGAGGTTGAGACAAAGAGAGAAGAGAGGACCAAGAGTAAGATCTCTCCCAAAAAGGAGCCGCTCACGCCCCCGATGACAGAGAAGAAGTTCACCCCCAAAACAGGAACCACACCCACCGCGCTGAAGACGTCCCCCAAGAAGCCGGAGGTTGTTGTCGCTATTGTTGTTGTTGTTATTATTATTTTAAGGCTTTTTCTGTGGAAATAACACCCCCTGTTCCTCCTGTTAATCTCTAAAGAGCACCAGTACAAGCCAGGATGACGCAGAGAAGAAGAAAGGCAACGCCTCGGCCTACAGGAACTACCTGAACCGGGATGGACCACGAGCACTGGGCTCCAAGGAAATACCCAAGGTGAGTCACACGCTCACCATTGGGTATTGAATTGTGGTAGGGTTGTTATCAGGTCCTTCAGGTGCTTAAAGTGCTTGAATTTCATCCTCAGAAATGTAAGTCCTAGAATACCTTGAAAACAGTCACTTGTGTTCTGAACTGCGTGAAAAGTCCTGGCGAAATACGCGATCATTGAAAATCTGTGATATTCCCCCTGGTTTTGTTATTGAAATCGTAACATAATAAACATTTTCCAGAATCACAACACTGAAGATTGCAAGATTTGTTTACAATAGAAGGTGACGGTGATATAAATATTATTATATTTCACATTAAAAATGGAGGCTATTTGAAAGTCGGAAAAATAGTGCTTAAAAAAGTACTTGAAGGACCTTGAATTTCATTTTGAAATGCTGGAATGGACCCTGTTGTGAGTCGACAGACCATCAAGATTCTTCTTTTTGTCTAAGTAGGAGATATGTCAATCTGTGCTCATCATCTTCAAATTACTCATACCATTTAAAACCAAAATATAATCTGTAATCTAATCTGTAAGCAATTTGATAAAAAAAAAAATGTTGGTGTGTGGTGATTTTCAGGGCGCTGAAAACTGCCTGGAGGGCTGCGTGTTTGTCCTGACGGGCGTCCTGGAGTCCATGGAGCGGGACGCCGCCAAGTCCCTGATTGAACGCTACGGCGGCAAAGTAACGGGCAACGTCAGCAAGAAGACCACTTACCTGGTGCTGGGCAGGGACAGCGGCGTGTCCAAAGCCGAAAAGGTATCAACCTCAAGCAAAAAAGTTGTATTATTGGACTTCTTCCTGAAACCCGAGCGCTCACAAGCTGATATCCGGCGTTCAAAAGCTGCCGTTTGGGAATGTTTGAGTTGGCAGCATTTGGGGAGTTAAACTCTCCACTGCCCATGTTTTGCCCAACACAATCTCCCTCTGCGTCCAGGCGGAGGGTTTCGGTACCAAGATCCTGGACGAGGATGGCCTGCTGGAGCTGATCAGAACCAAACCGGGGAAGAAGTCCAAGTACGAGATCGCTGCAGAGACCGAGGTCAGCGCGCACAAGCCTGAGTTTCCAATGCGATCGTCCTAGAATGGGCAAAAGTTGTTTTTATTTAAACCTACACTCGGTGATTTTGGAGATAGACAAGCAAGTGGGTTGGCCAAACGACTTTGACGGGCGTTTTTCTTCAGGAGCATATTTTGAATACTCTGAAAAAAGCATGGAAATGTCACATTTAGCCTTCAAAAAGTGATGCCACGTGTACTTAAAAGGTAAACCTGTTTATTTCACAGAACAAAGCCTCTAAGAGCAGGACTCCCACCAGCCAGCCCTCGAGGACGACCCCCCGGGCCCAGAAAATCTCCCCCTCCAAGGGCAACTCCAGGTCCCCTCAGACCCCCAGCCCCTCTAAGACGGGCCTGGCCCAGGGCCGCAGCAGAGCGGGCGCCGGGGGAAGTGCCACCCCACCAGGGCGGGGCTCCGTCTCTGAGGTTCGCCGGGGGCTCGGCCTCTCCTCCTCCTCCTCCCCTTCCTCCACTTCGACCCGAACCCCATCCTCCCTGTCCACGGACGGGGAGGCGGCCACCCTGCTCTGGGTAGACAAGTACCGCCCCCGCAACCTCAAGACTGTGATTGGTCAGCAAGGGGAGCAGAGCTGTGCCAACAAGCTGTTACGCTGGCTACAGAACTGGCACCGGCACCACGCCGGAGGGGCCAAACCTCCAGGTGGGTGTGGGGCGTACCTCTTATTTACCCTTCCCTAATACCAAATACTGGGATTGAGATGAGGAATTGAGAATGTTCTCATCGGGAGACACAGAACTTTGCGTAACGTAGCTTTCATTTCTGTTCGTTCTCTGCAGCTGCGAAGTTTGGCAAGTTTGGCGGCGGAAAGGACGATGGTTCGTCGTTCAAGGCCGCCCTGCTCTCCGGACCTCCAGGGGTGGGGAAGACCACCACGGCCGCCCTGGTCTGTGAGGTCGGTCCAGGAGCCAAGCGCACAAAACATTATTTTTGCTTGCTTTTGGTCTTTTGACGTGTGTGTGTGTGTGTGTGTGTGTGTGTGTGTGTGTGTGTGTGTGTGTGTGTGTGTGTGTGTGTGTGTGTGTGTGTGTGTGTGTGTGTGTGTGTGTGTGTGTGTAGGAGTTGGGCTTCACCTACGTGGAGATGAACGCTAGCTGCACACGCAGCAAGAACAACCTGAAAGAGGTGATTGCAGAGTCGCTCAACAACACCAGCATCAAGAACTTTTATACAGGTACGCGCTTCGTCTCGCTTTATTTTTATTTCTTTTTTAGATGTGTGATGAGTTAGCAGTTGTTCCCAACCTGGGGTGCTAGAAACCCACAGGGGATCGCCGGAGATCACAGGTGTGGTCGTGAGGCCTTAGGCGATTTGAGGCGTATGTTTCCTAATTGTCAAATATTGGTACAAAAATCTCTGAAGAGGAAAAAGTGAAATAACACCACTGTCTTGTGCTTCCTCTCATTTATATTTTTTATTTCTTTACAGGTGCATCCCAGACAGTGAGCAATAAACACGTTCTGATCATGGACGAGGTGGACGGCATGGCGGGCAACGAGGACCGAGGAGGGATACAGGTGTGAGAACCAATTCCCCGGATGTGATGTCACATCCTCCTTTGGCTTCCAACAGTCACCTCACACAATGTCCAGTTAATTTGACCCCTTGTGCTGTGCCATCCTGACGACCTCTGACCTTTCCGCCGCCTCCAGGAGATGATCGGCCTGATCAAACAGTCCAAGATCCCAATTATCTGCATGTGCAACGATCGCAACCACCAGAAGATCCGCTCTCTGGCCAACTACTGCTTCGACCTGCGTGTCCCGAGGCCCAGAGTGGAGCAGATCAAGGTACCCTGTACATCTGGAGATTAGAATTTAGAATCTTCATTTTACATAATGAATATCTTAGTGCTTTGATATGGTTTTTTTTTTTTGGTTTCCATTTACCAAGCCTGTGTAAGCCGGTCTTCCACTTATTTTCTCCTCACTCCTCCTCTACCAGGGAGCCATGATGTCCATCGCTTTCAAGGAAGGCCTCAAGATCCCTCCGCCGGCCCTCAACGAAATAATTCTCGCTTCCAATCAGGACGTCCGACAAGTAAGGCTCCCAAAAAAAACCCCAAGCTCTGGATCCTCTCGTCCGGACGTGCAACATTCTCATTCAAACGAACCCCCTCGCCCCCGCCCAGGTGCTCCACAACCTCAGCATGTGGTCGGCCAAGGACAAGGTGATGTCGTACGACCAGTGCAAGGCGGACGCCACCAGCGCCCGCAAGGACATGAAGCTGGGCCCCTTTGACGTCTGCAGGAAAGTTTTCTCCTCCGGGGACGAGGCGGCTCACATGAGCCTCATCGACAAGTCTGACCTCTTCTTCCACGACTACTCCCTGGCGCCACTCTTCGTCCAGGAAAACTATGTGCATGTGCGGCCGGCGGCAGCTGGGTGAGCACGGGTCATTTTGATCCAGAGTCAGTTGACGTGTCGTGTATGGACTTGACCAGTGAATGAAATATAACAAGTGTTTTCTGTGTCTGTAATCCAGAGGTAACTTGAAGTCCCATCTGGTTCTGCTGAGCAAGACGGCGGACTCCATCTCGGACGGAGACCTGGTGGACCGACAGATCCGCTCCAGACAGACCTGGTCGCTGCTGCCCACCCAGGTGGGCTCCAACCCCTGGGGTTGAAATGGGCAGGGGAGGATTCCCGCTCGGTCGTTGTTGCGGTGTTTATTTTGACGTGCGGTTGTGTGTCCAGGCCATCTACGCCAGCGTCCTGCCGGGGGAGCTGATGCGCGGCTACATGAGCCAGTTTCCCACCTTCCCCAGCTGGCTGGGCAAGTTCTCCTCCACCAACAAACATCAGCGCATCGTCCAGGAGCTCGCCTCGCACATGAGCTTAAAGTGAGTGGAGCGGGTGCGGCGGTGTTTATACAAATACACACGTGCCGCCTCATAGAACTGAAGGATCAACACAGGACTTATCAGAATGTTTGTTCCCATTGTCGTTTAGAGCTGTTGATAGCACAACCTTAAACATTTGCCCCAATGCACCGCATTAACCAATACCCCACCAACCAATGTCTTTGAGAAATGTAATTTTCAGTTCTCAATATCTGTAAACTTTCTCCTGATATTGAAAGATTTTGTGGAGCTTTTAGACCAGAAGAAACAGAAAGGAGACTTGTTGTAAATTGTGACCCACAGTCGCTGTAATTGACTGCAGATTTATGTCGGCTGTGACGTCAAAATAACTGTTGCCCCATGGACCGTACAAATCTTTAAAAACAGACTTCTTTATTTGTCCTGTTGTTCTACACTAGTCAAAGATGATCTCTTTATATTTCATTCCCATTTGTTCTGTTTCTTTTTCCAATATTTTTTTCCTCCCTTTGTCACAGGACACTGAGCAGCAAGCAGGCGGTGAACCTGGACTACCTGCCCTACCTGCGAGGAGCGCTGCTGAGCCCGCTGCAGCGGCTGGGGGCGGAGGGCGCCGGCCAGGCCGTGGAGCTGCTGGACAACTACCAGCTCATCAAGGAGGACGTGGACAACATCATGGAGATCAGCGTGTGGGGCAGCCAGCCGGACCCCTACTCCAAACTGGACCCCAAGGTGAGCAGTAGGGCTGGATATTATATATAATGCCAAAACTGATACCGAAACCATTAGAGTACTTCATTCAATACCTTGTTTTTTTTTTTTTTCTCCTACTATACCCATCATGTGAATGGAAGCATTCAGATGTGTAAAATGCCACCACTCCTCCCCATCCAAATTATTTTTACACAAATACATTGTGAAAGTGTTCAAGTTATTGAAATATTATTAAATAATTGTACTATGACGTATTTGGGCAGTGTAATTTCAACAAATAGCCAATACAGTAGGAACACCACTTTTACTGTTCACATGGCCTGTTGTTTTAAGACAGACAAATCGTGAACCCATCCTTCAGCAGACTCTTGTAGCTGCTGCTGCGGTAGTCAGCCAATCACATGTCGCATTAAATCGAAGAACGCTTGCTGTGATTGGCTGTGAGTGAAACTATACAAAAAAAAAATGTTTTTTTCTTTTTAGATCTGGGTACAAAAAAGGTTGAATACAGGTATTGTTTAATTGGGGAGGTTTCAATACTACTTGGTATTAAGTTATTTCAATCAATACCTTAAAGGTATCGAGTACCAATACCCAGCCCTAGTGAGCAGGAACATCATTGAAGTAACTGCTTCAAAATAAAAACATTGCACTATGAAAAATATTTATGGAAATATTTTTTAGTCGTCAGACACACCCATGACCCCAGTTTACCCTTAAATTATACTCCCTAAAATGACAAAAGCTGCAGAAAAACTTCATTTTTATTTTTTATTTTATCTTGTGTGCTATTCAGTGGTATATTTCCATGAAAATAAGCTGTCATATCACAAACATAATTTTGTGACTTAAAATTCCTCACAATTTGAGGTTTCAAATATTTAGGGGGCTTTAATTTGAAAAGCTGGGTTTTGACGTTATCATCAGGACTGGGTTAAAGCAACACTGTCACAAATCAATTTGATGGTACGTTGACTTGTAATATGGAGAATGGCCCCTCTTTCATTCCCACCCTTCCCACCCGTTCTTGCACTATGTAACTTTGGTGTTTGAAGCCGCGGGAAAAGTACATTAGGGCACTTCCTTGATGTTTGGCTCTGGTAATTACCGTTTTTTTTTGTTTTTGTTTTGCCTGGTAAAATGTATAAACTTGTCACTCAAGTGCCTGGCTGTCACTTTCGTTGAGTTTTTTTCACCCTCTGACTGGTGCGTACGAGCACATCTGGTACCTGCACCGGTAGCAGAGGCCGATCCATCGTGGCGCCGTAACCTAGGTCTACGTTATTTTTACGTTTGTAACCTAGACTGTCATTGCAACGTGACCGATCAGATTCAAATTTGTCTGGTAGTAAAAACTGTTTTAAACAGTGGCATAAGAGTGCAATTGCATTCAGAAACTGTGGGGGCGCCCAATATCTAAAATTACATACAGTAGTGCTGCTTTTAAAAAAACAAAACATTTTTTTGCAATTTCTGAATTGGTTTGAAAATGTAAACATTCAGTCACAAATGAATTTAAATATGTAATTACTGTATTGCGCTGAATTAATTCCATTTTTTTTTTTTTTCTCCCCCCCAAAGGTGAAGGCGGCTTTCACCCGGACGTACAACCGCGAGGTCCACTTGACTCCCTACTCGCTACAGATGGTGAAGAAGGGCCGTCGGGGAGGTGCTGGGGCGGAGTCTGAGCTGGGAGTGGAGGAGGGCGGCGGCCATGACTCGCAGGGACCAGAGGAGGAAGAGGAGGAGGAGGGTGTGGTGGCGGATGGCATGATCAAAGTAAGAACGCTGATGCGGTCAAGAGCTGTTTTTTGTTTTTGTTTGTTTTTTTAAGAAACTTTAGTTTGGTTTGAATCTGACGTTCTTCTCTCCCCATTCAGCAGAAAAAAGCCAAGGCCACCAAGGAGACCAAGGAGACCAAGAAGGAGAAGGGCAAGGCTAAGGATTCTGGGAAGGGGAAGGGCAAAGCAAAGGCTAAGAAATGAGCGTAAGAGTGGATGACTTCTCCCGGACTCGGCTGCACTTTCTCACCAGGCTGGTATGAGCTGTGAGGAAAAACACTGATGTTGTGTAGTCTCATATCATGTTCGCTGGAATCTGCGCCTTTGTGGTGGTCGCTGTAAATAATGTAACTGCAGTGTAGAAAAAAAACAAAAACCTGTTAAGACTTTTGTTGTACTGCTACAAGGAAAGTCAGTGCATGAACAAGACTTTCCTCTTTGCTCGTTCTCCATGAAGCACTTTTGATGTTGCAGTTCAGCAGCGATGCACCGCTTTCTGTACAGGATACTTTTGTAAAAAACAAATAGATCATGGAAATGTCTCCTTCCTTTTTCCTGTAAGAGTCCTTTCTTTTGGCAGTCAGTCTCGATTGTTTTACAATTTCATATCAGGGTTTAGCAGTAGAATGTCTGTTGATCCACCAAAACCAGGTAATTAAAATAATTTTTTATTAAAGGCTTAGGAGAAAAAAAAAAAAAAACACGCTTGACATTTTCAACAAAATAAACCATGTTGGCTACAGGTTTGAATGCCCTCTGTTCTCTTTCCACATTAAAGTACACAGGGCTGTCAATGGTAATACATTTTAAATAGGAAAATCTTTCTTTAGGGTAAAATTTTCCTAAGTTGAAAAATGATTAAATAAGAATAGCATGTGAATAATCAATTTTTTTCATCTTTGATAGCCCAGTATATACACAGCAAATAATAATAATAATAATAATAAAAAAAAAACTATTTACACTTGTGTTTTTACATCATTGCTCCAGTTGGTCAGGTTGCAGATAGCTGGAACAATCTGAAATCTTCTTCACCTGGTTCGTACTGAGAGGCTCTGAACACATGGGACACACACTCTCCGTCTCCAGCAGCCTGCACGCAGAGGAAACAAAACAAAACTCTGGTTTGAATTGAGAGGGTTTTTTTTTTTTCCCCGGCCTTTACCAAAACAGCAATCTTTCACACTTATCTGGTGAACTTACAACATGAACTGTGAGTAGAGAGCAGGGAATTCACAGTGGGGACACACAGACCAATCCTCTTTCAGCATGTGACGACCCTGGGAAACGACGGGGAAGCAGTGGAGTGAGAGCCTGAACAGACTGAAGGTAAAAACACTTTGAGATGTTAATGCGTGAGCAACCTCCGAACACAGTCTATCGACGATAGACTCTGGGGACAATGGTCAATATTTCTGGTGTTCTGGCACAGCCAGCGGACATCCGGCCCGAGACTTCATCTTCCGTGTGGAGAGCGAGAGGCGGAACGCATTGGCCGAAATGCCACCTCGGAACCCATCGGCTGACGACGATGTAACTTTTGTTTTAAATGTGCGACTTGTGAAACAATCGTAGACGTCGTCTAATCGGACTGAGAACTATGGCGGGTGCACGGAAGAGGAGGTCCCGGCCCGGACATCCGCCGGCTGCACAGGAACCCTGTGTGAGCACCGTGGCGATGCAGTAGGGCAGGTTGTTCTTGCAGGAGATGCACAGCAGTTCGTTCTGAGGAAGCTGGAAGCCGCAGAAGGGACAGGGGGTCGTCTCCTCGTCCAGCTCCGAGGTGTCCGGACGTCTGCGGGGGGCGTAGTTTTGTTTTTAATCACGATTTCGATTTATAAAAATTTATAAAAGGGAAAAAAAAAAAACAACAACCTAGAAACCTGTTCAACTGATTTAGGATTTCTCATCAAATGTCCTTGTAAATCGTAATCAGAAAAATGTGGGCGTTGCTTAAGTATGCTCCTATTCAACTTGCAGTGGGCGTGGCCTAGCATTGTTCCTTCACTCTGTAATGGGGGGCGTGGCTTAAATATCAATCATCTAGAAGAGAACTCAGCTTCTGGAGTTCCTAAAATAAAAAAAGTGCTAGTGTAGAAGTCGAGAGGTAATCAGGGCTGCAGAAGGAAGAAGCTGAAAGGGTATTAGATATTAATACTCAAAGAGAAAAAAAAAAAACAATATTTTGCTTGTCCAACAGGTGTTTATATTTATTGAACAAATACTTATGTCATATATAGTTTTATCTATACCAATTATGTTCTAATAAAATGACATGCCAATCGTCACGACGACAACTAACAAGTAAACTAACTAAATCCATACACATGTAGTTCAAGACAGGAAGTGTGTTTGTACTTCCTCACCTGACCATGGCCTCCAGCTTCTTCCTGTACTTGGGGTCAATCTTGTTGCGGTACTCCGGCCTCATCAGCATGGCGGCAAAGCTGAAGGCAGAATTCTTCAGTCCGGCACGGTGACACTCGATCACTGCTGAGGTGAGGATGGGAACGATGTCTACGCAGACACAGACGTCAGCACAGTTTGAGTCCTCGTTTCTGACTGGAAAACGTTTTTTGTTTTGCGGGGGATTCAACTCGTAGACGCGTCACAACTCACGGGAGGGAAACTTGCTGATGTTGTTGCTGACGCGGATGAGCATGCGTGCCCCCTTCAGGTGGTCGCCCCTCTTCACGTGGATCTAAGATAGATATAACACCATCAGGAACTACATCACAACAATATATGATGGAGTAAATAGTCAAAAACAGGAACTAAAATGACACCGTAAAGATACAATGAGTGTATTGCAAACCTTCATTTTCTTTCATTATTATTAAGGTCAATCAAATCAAGTCAGTCAAATACTGACGGAGTAGATACTCAGTCAAATACTCCTCATGACTGAGGAGGCGGAGTCTCGTAACAAAAACCTTTAAACGCCTTTCAGCTTCTGTTTCTCTGCAAATTATTTCTACCAAGAAAAATACAAAACATAAGAGGACCCTTAGTGATCTCACTTTTTTAAGATAAATGCCTTTTTTTTTTTTTTTTACAAAATTCCTAATTTTAAGCCAAACGTTGTTTATAAACTTGATGAAATTTAAATGCTGGAACGTTCCTGCAGTATTCAGCATCTCCTGCGCACACAGTGTTAGTGAAGCTCTAAACAGAGTGCCGGCTCAGAGGACCTTGACCAGTATGTAGGAGTGCAGGATCATCAGGTTGGTGGCCATCTCAGCGGGGATCTTAATCTTCTGCGTCTGCAGCTCGGTGTACATGCTGAACAGCACGTCGTGGGCGTTGCGGTAGTTCCCTGTGTGTGTGTGTGTGTGTGTGTGAGAGAGAGAGACACACAAACAAAACACTGAGGAAATGGAACAGGCTACAACCAAGAAGACAGCAGTTTGTACCTAAACCACATGTAAGGCCAAAGCAACCTAGAAAATTAGTCATACACAAATCATCAACTGGATGTAAGGAAGATTAATATTCGCAAAAAATGGCGCCCCAGCCAATCGGAGCACGATACTTCTTTACAACCTTCAATACGCAACTGGGACGTGGGCTTGTTTTATTCCTTTACTATGGATTATGATTTTGCTAATGAGTTATGGATTAGGCTATGGCCTAATCCCATAATTTTGTTTCCCCTCACCAAATTTACAAAATATAAATATTAAGCTAAAATCCCATTTGTCGTTGGACACCATCACAAGTCAACAGAAATGAATAAAACATTCTGGAGTGTCACTTCAAGTGTATATCTTTTTGACCGCGTGTCAAACCTGCACACTGCTCCTCCCTGGCAATGACGATGGCGGCGCGAGCAGCTTCTTGGTACCTCTGCAATGCCATGTACATACGGAAGAGGTATTTGGCATCCTGTGGACGGGGAGGGGAAATCAAAATCACAATACAACAATGGCATCAATAAACTGAACATGATAAACTGTCTGGTC
>NC_137191.1:23128546-23138546 GCF_960531495.2 Zeus faber
AAAACACTTCCAAAGCGGTAACATCTTCGCTATCATCTGTCCATGTGTGAACCGACCTTCATGCTCTCCAGGATGGCGCCGCAGTCCTTCTTCAGCGTCCTGCTGGGGTGCTGGATGGCCTGGCCCACGCCCCTCCTGATGTCTCCCATCCGGATGGACATGCGCGCCACGCCCGCCTGGCACGCCTCGTCATGCTCCTGGAACTACAGGGAGAGAGAGATGAACAAAGAGAAGCGACACATGCTTTCAGAAGTTCTTCAGCAGCGAATCGGCTTGTGAAGTTTATCAACAGCCTTAAACTCAGACGTGAGTGGAGCAGCGTACCTCGCCGGCCTGCGTCAGGCCCTTTTCATAGTGCGCTAGAGCGTTCATGTATTCTCCGCTGCGAAGACAAGAAGAGGGAGGGAGAGGGAGATGAAGACGCCGCCTGCGGCTCAAACACACAGACAGAGAGGTGTGGAATGTTAACTCACATAAATTCCAGGTGGATGGCGTATTCCTTGGAAATGAATGGGATCTCGTCTTCTGCAAGGCGCTTCGCCAACAGCAAAGCACTGTCCCAATGCAGCAGGTCCCTCCTCATCTGACACACACACACACACACACACACACACAGACACACACACACACACACACACACACACACACACACACACACACACACACACACACACACACACACACACACACACACACACACACACACACACACACACACAGGCTTTAGAGAACTGTATTCGGGCCGTTCATTCGATATTCAATATGCTGAGTGAAGCATTGTTGTAGAACAGACTCAAAAACAAATTTTCTCTTCAGGCCTGAAGTTACAATGTGTGTGTGTGTGTGTGTGTGTGTGTGTGTGTGTTACCTCTAGAGCGGCGATGGGGCGGCTTGAGGACAGGTAGAGGTCCTGGGCCAGGTTATAGTCGTTCAGGAACATGGCCAGGTGTCCCGCCAGCAGATTCCTGTCCTCTATCCCCTGGACAGAGAGAGGTCAGCTCACGCACTGAGAAACAGTGGTGCTAAATAAACTGTGTGTGTGTGTGTGTGTGTGTGTGTGTGTGTGTGCGTGCGTGCGTGCGTGCGTGCGTGCTACCTGGATGTCCTGCAGGGACATGACCATGCCCACGTTGCCGCTCATGCGATACACCTGGATGGCCAGCTCCACCTCCATGTGGACCAGGCAGGCTCGGCCCAGTTCGGCCCACTCTGCCACGCTGCCTGCCGGCTTGCACAGGTCCCACGCTTCAGGGAACCTGGGGAGGGCAGTGTATACAGGTGATTAAATATAAAATTATTTTTTAAATTTGAAGCTAGTCATATATTTTGGAATTGAATCAGACCTCTTGAGCAGCAGAGCCTGGGAGAGCTGCTGGCCGGGCTCCTGGCCTACGGGAGACTTGGCGTTGACCGAGGCCTTGAGGAAGGCGTGCGTGCCAAGCGCCACCTCGCTGATCTTACCGCTGGGCGTCTGGCACTTCAGCTCCCCGTTGTACAGCAGCAAAGGCTTATGGGAGAAAGGCAACGCCGTGCTGCCGACCAGGACCACCTGCAGTCCTGGACATGGACACACAGAGAAAGATAGAATAGACAAAAGGGAGAAAGCAGGAGACACGAGAGATACCTGGAAAGTATTTAAAGGATACTTAAGTTTATTGAGAAATTTCACAGGAGCTAGGCTAGGTGAACCCCTCTGCAGCCTTGTATTGAGCCAACACAGTTAACATGCAAATCATTGCTATTTCTGCACTGGACTAAATTAATGATATAGTATTAACTATCTAAGGGACTCTTGAGACAAATTACAGTTGAGTTAGATGTTGTGGGATGTCATCGTCAAAATAAAAGGGCTGCGGTCCAAAACAGCCATAGTGGGCTGATAACTATAGACCACTAACCAGGCCGGTGAGCAGATAATTGTTAGAATTCACATTATGGAGGATCAGCCGAAACAGTGTCAGATATGATCTGCTGCGGATCAACTGTGCAGAGGTAGTAGGGGGTGTTGTACGTATGTCCTACATGTCTCATCGATTCACTGCCTAAGGAGGAATCTTGACGGGTGGAGTGTTTGTACGTATCCCTACGTGCTTCCTCCAGCATCTTGGTTGAATTATATTTGTTTGTGAAAAAAGGGAAACGTCCCCAGAGTACGGGGTGCAGTCCAAAACAGCCACGGTGGGCTGTGTGATAGTCAGGCGCCAGCTGCGGTTGGGCAGATGAGTTCGATTGCGATCGTCCCAGAGCACGGGCTGCGGTCCGGGAAGCGCTAAAAATGCCGAACAAATCGGTTCGAAGGTACATATACGGCCACGGTGGGCTGATATTTGTGTAATTGTCTGTCCGTCTGTCTGTCTGACCCTAAATCTATCTGTCAGCCTGTCTGTCAGTCTGTCTATCTGTTGTAACTTGAGTTCTGATCCGAAGTCATACGTGTCCTGCCGGCTCTCCACCCAATAACGGGTCTTAATAACTGATGAATGAGAGGTACGGCGTGAGTATATACGAGTTCCTCCAGTACCCTGATCCGAGGGCTATTTAGTGGCTGTGGTCTCGAGAATTGCGGTGTTCTGTTGTGCTGTGTGTTAGTATGTGTGTGTGTCTGTGTAAAGTGTTGTGTGAATCGTTGTTGTGATTTGTGTGTAAACTAAATCTGTAAGAGTATGAAGGTTTGTTGTAGGTAAGTTAAGGAAAGTTTAATTTAGGAGGATTTAGATCTATATTAAATACAACACAGACAATTCATTATATTATATAATTATAGAACCCAGAATCGCGATTGTGGCACCGCCCCCTGTGGCCACCTGCGCGGGCACCTCGCGTCGATTATGCACATTTTTAGTATTTTTAGAGCTTATAGAGCTTATTGTGCGTAATCACTGGATGTCATGACATTTCACTGCATACTGTATATGTATGACTGTATGTTTATGTATGTGACAAATAATCTCTTGAACTTGACATACAGGGATGAAACTGGACCTTTTTGTCTGTATCTAGGTAAGATAAGACAAAAAGCTAATTTCCCCAAAAGAGCCAGACAGCATAACTCATGTTCCTCCGTACCGTAGATGGTGGTTTTATGGACGGCGTAGGTATAGACCTTGTCGTCATCGTAGGCCACGAACACGCCTCTGTCGGCCGGCCAGTTCTCCCACAGGACGCCCGTGATGGTGGGGGAGAAGCTGGGGAGCTCAAAGCAGGAGTCTGTCGCCTGCGGTTACAAAATACATGTCAAATAATTCACTTTTGAAAGGTAGCCGTATATTTGCGTGTGTGTGTGTGGGCGTTAATGTGTGATGTGTGCACTGACGTTGCCGGGGGAGAGCAGGAAGCCTCCACTCTTGTGGTCGATGAAGAAGAGGCGCGTGCCGTTGGGGTCGGGGAACACCTTCCTCACTCCGACCGTGTGGACGTAGCTGTTCACCTCCTGCCAGTCCTTCAGCAGCACGCACACCACACCACCCGCCTAGGAGAGGACAGATAGAAACAAAATGTTCTGGGGATGTACTGATTCTGGTGTTATATACAGAATATACCACCAATACCACCAATACCAGGCTACAATAGGGTGTCAGCAACGGAGAATAATAAAAAAAACAATACCAAGAGCCTTATCAAACATGTCTTTGGGGACGCTGCCACCCAGTATAAATGTTAGTTCATTATTTATTTATTTATTGTAAATTTTGTAAACCCAAAACTTGAAAGTCTCAATCTGTTGTAAGGGATAGTATTGGTATTCAGGATGAGCAGTGAGTTTAGGACTCAGATTTAGAAGTGTTGACAATTGCCATAGACCGTGAAAAAGTGGCACCTTTAGAAGCTTTGTCCCCCTCTAAAGTCCTTAAATAACTTGCCTTTATTCATTTCACAGTCTTTAACTAAATCGTCTGCTAATTAAAGGACATGACTGACTGAGGCTAGGGACCAGAACCTTACATCGGTGCCGTAGTACAGGAAGTCGGCAGTGAGGGCGTGGCACAGGATGCGACCCTTGCTGTTGTCGTTGGGAAAGAGCTTCATCTGCTTCTTCTCTTCCTGCTCCTCCCCCTCGATCTGAAACGCACGCCACACACAACATCTCAACATTTTTGGTACGATGCCTGAAAGTACACCAACAGGACCCCTTGCCAATGATGATGCAAATACATGCACAGACACACTCACCATGTGCAGCTGCACTTTTCCCTCAAAAAGAGCTGCTGCGTACTCGGAGTTGAGGCACATGCTGGCAATGGTCCCCAAATATTCAATGTCCTTTAGCCTGATGAACCCTGAGCAACACAACAACACGGCATGCTTCACTTACTGGGCTTGGACCATCTGGAGGAGTGTGCATCCAAAATCCTATCCATCCTTAAAGAATCCACCTACTGTTCATTACGTTGAATTATGTCTTTAAAGATGCATTCAACGAAATTCAAGGAAATTAAGCTGATTCATTTCATTAGCAGAAATATCGCTTAAAAGGATCTTGAAATATGATTAGAGACCAAAATTACCTTGAGTCACATGCTCACATCATATAATATTTAATAATTATTATAATTAACTATAACGGAAGGAATCTGTCGCTCTGTCTTTCTGTATATACAGTATGTCTGTCCTTCGATTATCTAGACAACCGTTCATCTGATGTACTTCATACTTGGTGGGTGTATTGTTGGGGACCCAAGTACGTGCAGTGTCCAATTTTGTGCAATTTTGACACGCGACATGTGTAATATTAATAAGCAACCAACAACACAAGGTTCGTTTAATGTTAGGTTTCTTGTGAATCACTGTTTTTTTATTGTTAATTTTTCCTGTTAGGTGTTAAGTTTATTTTTTTAGTTGCTTATTTCCTGTTATTGTTATCTTCAAGCAGACACACACACACACACACACACACACACACACACACACACACACACACACACACACACACACACACACACACACACACACACACACACACACACAATAAGTTAAGCAGGGTGACCCACTCGTGCCGTGGTCCAGCACGGCGTAGAACCAGGCTCTGTTGTTCATCCCCACGGCAAAGTGGTTCGGTCCGACCGCGATAAACGTTGGCTCCACCTCCACCTCTATGGCCACAGGCGTCTCCTGGGAACACGAAGTAAAGTAAAGTGTGTGTGTGTGTGTGTGTGTGTGTGTGTGTGTGTGTGTGTGTGTGTGTGTGTGTGTGTGTGTGTGTGTGTGTGTGTGAATGCGCACTGACCTCCTCAACCTGGTTGGACACTGTCACCTCCAGCAGGGAGGTGAGGTAGGCCAGCCGGGTCCCAAAGCTGTTGCCCAGGATGGGGAGCCGGGTGAGGAAGACATGCAGCGTCCCGCTCTGCGTGGAGATCGCCAACAGCTGCCCGTCGTCTGTCCAGTTCAACTGGTCCAGACCTGGAGTAAAGCAAAGTAAATCTTTATTTATACAGAATATTTTCAAACAAACTGGTCCAAAGTGCTTTGCAAGTAATCGGGGGTGTATACAAGAGACAAAATTGAAGAATTTTTATTTATATATTTTAACCAAAAGACTGTAAGAACAAAAAACAAAACTTAAGTAAAGAATATAAAAAAAACAAGGAATGCATCGATTGTGAAATTTGGCCGATAGCTGATGCCCATAACTTTGTTTTCCGAGTTCCCATAAATGCAGCATCCCATCCTGCTTGGAGCACTGCAGAGAGTCGTGTCAATCGCGCATGGTGTCGTTTTCTCGGAAGGATGAAATAAATAATTAAATAAATAAAAATGCTATGCTAAAATGGGTCCCCAAATATACTTTGACGAACGTTAATATACTTGGACGGCCCGCCCAAGTAAAGTCTATGTGTGGGAAACACTGGATAAACATCGGCCACTGCCATCGGTGACTGGCATCTTATTTACAGATAGGCTGATGGCAGTCAACAAGGTGAATATTGGCCGATATCGATGAACGGCCGATAAATCGGTGCACCCCTAAGTACAGATTAAAAAATAGTAAAAAATAAATAATTATTATTAAAAAAAAAAAAAGAAATGTAAAAGAGCGAGACAAAGAGAGGTCAGAAAGAGGGAGATCATAAATGACGAGAGAAGAAGGGATGGAAATTTAGAGAAAGCTTGACAGAGATCGGGTGGGTTGAAGACAACAAACCTCAATGAAAAGGCGAACAAAGAATGAGGAAGAGGATGAGAGAGAGAGAGGAAGGGGTTTAACATCCCAATGAGGTGATTTGGGGCTGAATATGAGCAAACACTTTTTCACCTTTAGTCTCATCATCCAGATGGACAACGTTGCTGATGTCTTTTAGCTCGGACAGGTCGTGAATTTTAATGCTGCGGACACACACACACACACACACACACACACACACACACACACACACACACACACACACACACACACACACACACACACACACACACACACACACACACACACACACACACACACACACACACACACACACAGAGAGACAGATTGGCATCACAGTCCAAAGAGTTTAAGTGTGTGATCTCTTTCTCACAGCCCCAATAATGTGTGTGTTTACCTGTTGTCCCCGCAGGAGGCCGCCTTATTCAGCGACTGTGAGATGGCCACGCTCTTCAGACAGTCCTTGTGGTTGTGAGCCTGGTACAGCTCCTGGCCGATCTCCCGGATATGAGTGGAGATGACCACGAAGTAGCCGTGTGAGAAGCCAATCAGAATGTAGCCGTCGCCGTACCTTCACGACAGAGAGAGAGAGAGAGAGAGAAATAATTAAATTAAATGCTGTATCATCATTAAGAGAACATTGTGTGTGTGTGTCCTACCAGCGGTAGGAGACGATGTTTCCGTAGCGGGGCTGAAAGGCCAGCTCTATGGGGTTGTCGGGGTCGTTGAGGTTGAACAGGAAGAGGATTTTCTTCCCCACGGACACGCTCACCTGGTTGGGGTCAGAGGTCAAAGTTAAATAGGTTTTTTTTTTTTGTTTTTTTTACACATTTCCAGACATAATCAGGGTCACGGTCTGTAAATGTAATCATTAGATCCAATCAGTGTTAAAAGACTCACAGTGCTCTCTCCCCCAGACGACCGCTCATCCGTCTTCATCACAGAGAAGTAGACGTCAGCTGGCTCGCCACGCAGCGATGTCTGGCACAAAGACACACGCAGGGAGAAAATGAATGTAGTACAAAGTATTTTATACTTAAGGCCTTTGGCCCACTTTTTGTTTTGCCAATACAGTGCTATTTTTCATGAACTCTTTTACAATAACATTGCACAAAATTTAAGGTTATAATAAAGACCACAGTTCGACTGCTAAAATTGAGAATCAAATATTACTCGCGTTAACAACCGTTGTCTCCAGACATGCATAAATGGAAAAAATATTGTAAAATTTTACTAATTTTACAGATTTTTGATCAATTAACTCAAATATTTGTGAGCGGGCAATTATGTAGGAATTGTGCTTAAGCAACTTCTCCAGCAATAGAGGAGAGTTCCGGAGTGGAATGTCACTTTAATGCGCTTACCTGTCGGACGGTGTCGCCCTCGTGGTTGCTGATGCTTAGGGTGCGGTCGTCACTTCCCAGAGCCAGAAGATTCTGAGAGCTCCAGCAGCCACATGTGATCCTCTTGGTGTGCTTCCCTAGCGTATGAGGAAAAATGATGAACCACAATGAGCCAAATGAATTAACCGGGTACTAATTTGTGTGCGTGCGTGTTTTACCCAAAACAGGAATCTTGCGTGAAGTTTGCTGGTTGTAGATCAACAAGTTTCCTTTCACTGTACCCACAGCCAAAAGTGGACTAGTCTTTGACCACAGAATGAAAGACATCTGATCTCTGTTCCAATAAACAAAGGTAAAGAGCACAAAACAATGTTTTGTACCAAGCTTTCAGTTTTCAGTTTGATTAGCATTCAGATTTTGATGATAACGTTCCAGGCAAAACCACAACCTGGAAATGTCCTAACTCCTAATTATTGAGATGATTGAATGAGACAAATAGCAGAACATCCCAATATATTTTAAATGAATAAGGCATTGTTATATCCTTCCTACCTCATGCCGCTGTCTATCTGGGACGTCTTGTTGACGCTGGCATCCCAAAGGTAGATCAAGCTGGACTTCTCAGCAATCACTGCAAGGATGTCCCCGTCCTTATCCCAGTCCATAGCCACACAGCGCCTTCAGGAAGCGAGAAACAGCGACTTTTACAACAAGAACAAGCGATCTCCAAAAATGGTTTAATAGTATTAATCAAAATCCATAGGAGGGGGACATGTTTACCCTGGAAGGCTGAGTTCATTCCTCTTCTGCCCATGTCGATCAAATATCTTCACTGATACGTCGTTTCTAAATCAGAAACAGAATCTGGTTGCCTAATGACTCTCCATTTCTGTACAAAACAATAGTTGAGTGAAGATACTGTACATACACTAAGCAAAGCAGCATATCCACTGAGGCAGAGGGTGCAATTAGTAATGGTGGATGGAGATGAAATGCAAAGATGAATTAGTCAACTACACAGTAGATGGATTTGGGGGTTTCAGTCTCTTGTGCTGCACACTCACCCTGCCACAGCGATGTAGTTCCCCAGTGTCTTCTGCCATTTGTACAGTAATGAGGAACCTTCCCACGCCCTTTCGGAAAGGGTGAAAACACACTGGAAGTGGGGGAATAAATGAAGACATTATACATGTGGAGGTTGTATAACCGTGAACAGGGTTCATTCTGGCATTACAAATTAACGTTTTTTTGCCCTTTTCAAGGACGTCACACAAATCAAATATAATCAATTTTCAATGTGATTTATATTTATCATTATTATTATTATATAATCTTAGTTTCATCGTTTATTCTTTATATTAGTATATCTGTTATATCTATATATCTATACACTGATCAGCCACAACATTAAAACCAGTGACAGGTGAAGTGAATAACATTGATCTCGTTCCAATGGCACCTGTCAAGGGGTGGGATATATTAGGCAGCAAGTGAACAGTCAGTTCTTGAAGTTGATGTGTTGGAAGCAGGAAAAACAGGCAAGCGTAAGGATCTGAGCGACTTTGACAAGGACCAAATTGTGATGGCTAGAAGACTGGGTCAGAGCATCTCCAAAACAGCAGGTCTTGTGGGGTGTTCCCGGTATGCAGTGGTTAGTACCTACCAAGAGTGGTCCAAGGAAGGACAACCAGTGAACCAGCGACAGGGTCATGGGCGCCCATGATGCGCATGGGGAGTGAAGTCTAGTCTGTCTGGTCTGATCCCACAGAAGAACCACTGTACCACAAATTTCAAAAAAAAAAAGAATGTTGCAATGATAGAAAGGTGTCAGAACACACAGTGCAATGCACTACTGTATGGGGCTGCGTAGCTGCATAACGTGTGTCCATGTTGACCCCTGTCCACCGCTGAAAGTGCCTACAATGGGCACGTGAGCGTCAAAACTGGACCATGGAGCAATGGAAGAAGGTGGCCGGGTCTGATGAATCACCTTTTCTTCTACATCATGTGGATGGCCGGGGTGAGGGTCCGATCCAATGGAGCATCTGTGGGATGTGCTGGAACAACGAGCCCGATCCATGGGGGCCCCACCACACAACTTACAGGACTTAAAGGATCTGGACACCTTCAGAGGTCCTGTGGAGACCATGCCACCACAGGTCAGAGCTGTTTTGGCTGCACGAGGGGGATCCACACAATATTAGTGGTTATTGGTGTTGGTTTTAATGTTGTGGCTGATCTGTATAGATCTGTTATTAATCTCATTGTCATGTACTATGATAGTTGTGTATTTCCAACCGTGCTGGATTAAATTGACACTTTCCTGGCAAAACAAATACGTAGAAGTGATTCTGTAAATGTATTTTATTACATTATGATGATGTGAATAACAAAACCGGGGGGGGGGGACTTTCAAGCACTTCAGCACAAAAGGGGATACTTTCAAGGTATTCCAGTACTTCAATTTCCGAAGACGAAATTCATGCACCTCAAGGACCTGGTTAAGAACGTTTTGTGG
>NC_137191.1:23143546-23158546 GCF_960531495.2 Zeus faber
CCGCTCATAGACAGGAGGGTGACCACCTGGCTCCCCGCTTCCAGTGCCAGGCTGCCAGCTGATGGAACACAATCTGCCGCAGGTGATCATAGTGCAGCTCTTAATGGCCATCATCGAGTCAATCTGTCTTGGACCGCCGCGTTCGGTGTCTCCGCTCCCTCTGCACACGAGCAGACCCCAGACCTGCATCATTCTGTCAGCGAAGAGCATTATTGGATCCAACTTGTCTGCTTTCCAGGACTTCTATGACCCCAGGGCTGGAAAGCAAGAGGATGCCTTCGCCACTGACCCAACCTCCCCTAACCCACCAAGACAATTCGCTCGATCACAGCTAGACACACGGAGCCCTTCCTTCCCAATGACAATGAGGTCATAGATATATGTACTGCACTACAGAAATCACCCAAACCTCACTTCACCAATTTCAGCAACGCAATAATGGCTTGCCTTACTGTACTGTATGTAGCATACTGTACTGCAAACTATATCACTGTACGGGGTTATAGCATACTCTACTGCATACTGTATCCCTGTACTGGGTTACTGCATACTGTGCTGTATTGCTGTTCTGTTCGGTGTCACTGTATTGCTGTGCCAGATTGTTGTATGCTGTACTGTATATCTCTACACACACTACCTCACTTTATTCACATGCCACTTTACTGCACATATCTGTATATACCATAATAGCCTATCCCAAATACATAAGTCTATTCCCTTCATTTCTATTTTGTTCCCCCACTCTGTATTACTTTCTTGAGTTATTTTATTATATTTTATTTAATTTTATTCTATATTATTCTATTTACTTACTGCATTACGTTTTAGGAATCAGTTAATTTCAGTCAGTTAGTCAGTAGAAATTAGGTAGCTACTGTGTTCAGTCTAGAACATATTGTGCATAATCTGCGTTGCAATGACAATTCACTGCATATATGTATGAACGTATGTATATGTATGTGACGAATAAACCTCTTGATATACTTGATGGGCACAGCTGCAGTGTGCTATGTACAGTACTTACGTACTGGCTAATTTATTCTATACATACCCAACCCAACTATACTACACCAAATTGTATGGCCCTCATATTTTGCTCATGCATGTTCACTTACATATTTAACTGTAAATGCATGGTGTTTTGACCAATGCCACTGTATTTGTCATCAACCTTCATGCACCAATCAGCTGATTTCATTTCCACGTTGGTGCAAAGTTATGATGTTCTGATGAAATAATTTCTTGTGAACCCCTTGATTAGACTCCCAGCAAATTGGGTAAGTCGGACGACTAATAAACCCTCAGGAGCATCCTCCGGCACTTTCTACTTCTCCCTTCCTCGCTGTCAGACGAAACAGACCGAGGTGTCGTAAAAAGCGGTAAGACAAGGTCACCCGCGCCATTTCTCAGCGCCACCAGGAGTCGTTTGTCAGAGCCGGTCATGATTTAGCGCCGCTCAGGTTGTAAATAAAAGGGTGAGTGACTTGGCGACCGGCCATGGACGCAGGGGTTGGAGCCTTTTGAAACACTGTGCATTCCTCTAAACACTTGCCTGGCTGTACGCCGCTCACCAAGCACTGGATGTGTGCGGAATCAAGGAATCCATGGCCTTTTCAGGATTACGGTATGGGGGTCCATATTACGTAAAACACCAGATTGGCAGATTGACCAGATTGGCGCAGGGAATTAATTCGCAACCATTGTTCGGCAATAAATGCAGCGTCAATAACATTAAAATCCATCGGGCCACAGAAGAGGAAGCTGTCAGAGGTGAGTGTTGCATGCAGCGATGCCTGTGCTGTGAGACAAATAAGAGCAATAACAAAGTCTGTTCCACAAATAATCGTTTCATACAGAGAAAAAGTAATGACAAATTCACATGTTGACTTTAATGTAAAAAAAGGCCGATATATTACAGCAGAATGTACACACATTTAAGGTTGAGCGACACTGATAAGTACAAAAACATTGGGGCGGGGGAAGGATGTAAGAGAAGACATTCCATCGGCTTCCCGTCCTCAAACTTCAGCCCAGTTCATGAGAGCAAATGAAAATATGACGTGGTTGTCGTAGAATGTGCAGCACGATACACTTACGCAGATTTTGATACGTATCTATTTACATGATTTACAGCGAATATATCGTTACGTTGAGAACGCCGTCGTTGTCTTTTCTTTCCATTGGGAGCAAGTAATCCGATGAGCGCACGCACGCTGCGGAGGTGACACACTTCGATGGCTGTGATCTGAAGAAAATTGTACTGTAAACAATCAAACGACTGGCAGGTTTAAATGGGAAACGAAAACACGGAGATGCCAGCGTATTAGGCTGAAATAAAAAAAAAAAACCTGCGCGGCGCTGGGGAATAGCTTGTCTCTGCCTTTTAGCTGTCATGCCGGGAGATTTCCAAGGCTCTTCAATCTCCGCTGGCTCCTGGGGCAGTTGGCTTTGAGCTGTGTGTGCCTGTGCAAATAACATGTGTGTGGGTGTGTGTGTGTGTGTGTTTGTGCTTGTGTTTGTTTGCTTGTGCAAGTGAGTCTGGTACATGTGTATCTGTGTGTGTACGGGAGTTTGTGTGATTCAGTGGTGCCTGCCATGCGCCTCTTACTGTCAGAGCAAGACACAGCCACGCACGCACACAAGCACGCACGCACACACACGCGCGCGCACGCACACACCGGCAACCAAACGCACCAAGACGGAAACAGGCAATTAACCAAATCTAAGGTGTGTAATTGACCCAGAAAAAGGCCCACGCTAGGGTGTTTCAATTATCGGAGGGGCTCTGGTTTTCTCCCTCAACTTTGATCTTTTGTCTGTATCCACAGTACATCCACATTTTTCCCCCCTCGAACACATCAAAAGCTTTTGATCCCAAAAAATCTAACGGAACAACCGCCAGTGTCTGTGGCTCAATGTGTAGGCGATATTCAATTTTAGTTTGTACCACATGGACTCTTCTCCGGTCCACTCGCTAACTTCGCTTCGAGAAAGTAAAAGTGTGTGTGTGTGTGTGTGTGTATGTGCCTTTGTGTGAGCAGTAATGAGATGGCAAAATGGGGATGAGGGGAAAGCAGCGGGGGAATTGAAAATGTAGAGAGAGAAAGGGGAAGATTCTAATTTGAGATAAAAATATCCGCCCCACAATCCCCGAACACTCAAAACACGTGGCACAGGCGTGTGCGTGCGCGCACCCACACACACACACACACACACACACACACACACACCCACACGCACACGCACACACACACATTGAAAAGGAGAAAATGAAAGGAAGCGGAGGCTGGTGCAAAGAAAAGTCCAACTAAGCTCCTTGATAAACAGAGTCCAGCCATTCTATGGCTAGTGTGTATCTGGAGGTGTAACACTAATATTCTCAATATTACGGAACACACACTTTGGCTACATTTGGTGAAAAGACAACCTCTTTTTGAGATTTGTAAATGAAGGGAAAACAAAAAAAAGATTCTCAGAATAGACACATGCACGCACACACGTGCACGCACGCGCACACACACACACACACACACACGCTATAAAAAGACAAGTTTGGTTTGACTTGCCGGGATGATAATGGAGCACACGCTACATAGTGATAGAACTGTGCTCAAACGTGTACTGATTATGTCAAGCCAACACCTTTCCTCTGTCAGACAGCAGGCCGGGAAGAGAGAGAGAGGGGGGGGGGGGGGGGGGAGTGGGAGAGATAGAGAGAGTGGAGCGCTTAAGAACCCCACAGTCGACAAATATCAGCGAATATGTTGCAAAAGCATCAAAAGCGGATCCCTGATATTGTTTGGAAAACTAAAATGGAAACAAGACGAGGTATCTGACACTCCCCCCCCCCCCCCCCTCCCCTCTCCTTCCCCCTCTCGTCTCGCCCGTTCTCGGGTGCCTCTGTCAGTGGAAACAGGATCTTGGGCGCTCTGATGTGTGTGTGTGTGTGTGTGTGTGTGTGTGTGTGTGTGTGTGTGCGTGTCTCACCTTGTCTGCGAATTCAAAGTAATAGGTCAAAATCAGGTCAACATGGATTTGTGCTGACATAAACGAGGCTTCTTTCCCCTTCGTCACAGAAGACCGCAAGGTGTGTCACCTTTTGTGGCCGATTTAACCAGAACGCTCCAATCTGTAGGCTCTAGAAATTGTATTACCTTTAAAACCTGATTAACTTCACCCAAACCATCTCCATGAATCTGGTCTTTTTTCACTTTGCGAGCAAGTTCCAAAACACACTCTCTCTCTCTCTCTCTCTCTCTCTCTCTCTCTCTCTCTCTCTCTCTCTCTCTCTCTCTCTCTCTCTCTCTCTCTCTCTCTCTCTCTCTCTCTCTCTCTCTCTCTCTCTCTCTCTCTCTCTCTCTCTCTCTCTCTCTCTCTCTCTCTCTCTCTCTCTCTCGATGGTCGAATGTTTCCCAAGAGATCCGCCATCCACCCTCCTCCTTGTCATGCCCAGGAGACACGGGGTAACCATGGCGATCGTGTCGGCAGTGACATGATGAGGGGTGCGTGGTCTCCAGGCGACCGGGGGGACGTTTGCGTCCTCACAGCTTGACGACCACCACGCACGCTCCGGCCCGGCCCAGGCACAGAGGCGCCACCTAGAGATGAGAGAGAGAGAACGGCATCACAAGACTGAAGTGACAAGGAAAACTGTACATTGTTGTTTTTGAGAGGTAAATCGAAACATATGACCCACACCAATCCCCCTACATTGACTGAGCAGGGACTCTGAAAACACCATAATTTTCAAACTTTTCAGAAGCCAGTCACGCCCAGCTCTTGGCATTTTTCTAGGTCTGATACCAGGCTAAAATAGGAAAATATTCCAAATGCAAAAATCTATACTAAACAGCCACATTTGGCAGGTCAGTGACTTGATTTGTGCTTCTTGTGACATGTAGACATCTCAAATTGAAGAGATGGATTCAATGTCTGTCACTATGCTCTACTGCAGCGATTCCCAACCTATGGGTTGGCCCACCAGTGGAGGGTATAGCTCTGAAGCCTTGTAAACTGTGCTGAGCTGAGCTGTGCTCGAGACAAAAGGACATGACCAAGCCGCTCTAATTTCTCGATTACAAACTCAAGGAGTATCAGGGCGAGAAGTAAGTCATCATAACGTCATGTGTGGGCACCGAGAACGCAAATCCCGATCCGTCCAACAGAGCTGTGCGATTTCTGATGCCTTTCCCGATGACGTATCTCTGTGTGACTGGCTTTTCAACGCTTGTGGCATTGAAGACGAAATACAGGAATAAACTGATTGTTGAGCCAGATCTTCGCCTGAGACTGTCGTCCCTTAGGCCAGACATCAAGCATTTGGTGTCTGCCAATGTGCTCCTGTTATTGTTGGTTTTATAAGCGCTGGCGTGAGTCGTGACTTTTCACCCACCTCTTTTTTTGTTTTACCACTACTGCCCTGTATGTATGAGAATGCATATTGACTGTTAAAATATACGTCCTTTGAGAACGCACTGTTTGGCTCCCGTATTACTTCTGGTCGGTTGTGGGCCGCCAACACTTTTGAGATTTTAAAGTTGGCCGTGAGTCCAAAAAGATTGGGAACCGCCGCTCTACTGCACAATCCAAACTAACTGTCAACGTCTATACTGCTATGGATCGAAGGTGGTTAAAGTTAAAGTTGGCTTAAAGTTTTGGACCTGGAATCAGTATTGGCAGTGGACATGGTGGTTTACTTGCCTTCCTACTTATCAGGCCAACAACATTGCGAGTGCACCAGCCGAAAATAACTACCAGCCATTTTCAATCACAGGCCAACACTCATTTGCGAGCGTCTTTTCAGAATCACTCATCCCTAATTGGACTGATGTGCAGCCTGTCAGTCATCTCATTTCAGACCTGCGCTTCGCATCCATCCACCTGATCGGCCTCGGTACGAGCTCCGATTTCTCTATAAGGGCTGAGGCGTGCGGAATCATCATCATTGGGAATAGTCTGCGGCGAGACTTAAGAGGCGTTTGATTTGTCGGCCCTCTCGCAGGGAACAGAAAATGCGATTTAGTCTGCCTCAATCATGCTCTCTAATGGGCATATTTTATCTTTGCAGGCAACCACCCCGCCGTGATTATTCGGATCTGTAGATCCCCTCTGTGTTTTCATTCACGCTCCCTTCCGGATCCCTGTGTGAGACTCTTCTCTGGCACGGCAGATGGCTCCAGTGACTTTGATAAGGAGCCCACAAAGGCCCCGGATGGGATATGGTTACATGAAACCGGGCACGTGTGCCAGAGACGGGAGTCCTCCGTTGTATTCCTTTAAAAACGCGCACCCAACCTCCGCCTCACCCCTGTGCGTACCCCATGGTTGTGTACCCCATGCTACACACAGTGGCAAGGGCAATATTTGCATGAAACAAAACACATATTTACATAACAGGAAGAGCAAGGCGCGGGATGCAGGGGACGGGAGCCTGCAGGAAGGTCAAGTTGCGTTCTGGGAGAATGACAATTTTATCAGGCCTGGTGCTTGTAAGGACGTGTTACTGAGTTCTATTGAAATGCAGACACTGTATCGTCTGTCTGTCTCAGCATGTCTGTGTTTATATTAAGAGAGTTCATTGAAATGTATGTATTTGAGTGTCATCGCTCATATCTATCTATCTATCTATCTATCTATCTATCTATCTATCTAGCTATCTACCTATCTATTGATCCATCTATCTATCCATCTATCCATTTAGCCACACATATATCCTTTTATTGATATAAAAGGGGCGACCATTCCAAATAGTAATTATCATGAAATAAATCTACTCTGAGAAGATTTTGGCCAGATTCTTTTCTGAACTGGAACTTCATCTGTCCATTGTTCACACCGCTCCGAGCAGAGATATTCTGCGAGCGAGTGCTGTTAAAGCGGCTGCCCTACAGTACATCCTCTTACCTGAATCTCATTTGCACTCGCGGATTTTAGCACTGATATGCCGTCATAAGATTGCTTCTGAAAAAATTCCTGCCAGCCTTCGCACGGCCCCGGTGGCCTGCACTGACAAAATAATGGAATCCGTCTCAGCTTAATAGAAAGATTTTGGAAATGCCAAATGACTTGCTTTAATGAATTTTGTTTGTTTATATAATAAAGAATTCTCTTCCATATAATAAAGAATCTCTTCCATGGCTGTTCTCTGCTGAGAACAGCCATGGAAGAGATACATTACAGGCAATGAACTTGGCCGCAATCTCGACTCAAATGATGCTGCGATAGGTCTAAAATGACATCAATCACAAACCAAAAATATTTATTTAAATGTATTTAATATAAACAATTATATCTTCAAGCTTAATCTTGCAGCAGGAGTGATTTTGTTGATTTTTATAATTGTTTACAACATTTTAACATTTTAGAGTTGACCGGTACAGCCCGGTCTGGCCCGCCCCTAATGCCAGGTCTGCTTTCACCACGGAGCTTGGAGCAGCGCGGGAAACGGCTGGGCTTGGGACTTTTTTGTTCCATTCAATTACGGAAAAGTAGAAAAATTAAATAAACACATCTACGGTTTTGTTTGGAGAAACACGGAGCGGATTACGGGCCGCAGCCTACAGTACAGGCAGTGGACACACACACGCACGCACGCAAGCACGCACGCACGCACACACACACACACACACACACAAACAAACAGAAAGAGACACACAGCAAACATTACATTTCCCTCGTCTGCAGTTTTGTCAAGGATAGTTGGAATTAAATCCTCTTTCGTTTAAAAGATTTGTGCTGGTCTCTGCAGCCAACAGAGCACTTACGAAGATTAGCCCTTAACTTTAATGCTAGTGGGTCTGGTCGCACTCCAGCCCTGGGTGGAGTTACTCAGATGGGGCGGTTCTATTTAGAATAATACCCCTGGTGACGTGTATCAGGGCAGCAAAGCTGAACGGCTCGTTTCACCACGTTTTCTGAAACAGACAGCTCATCAAAAACTGGCTTGTTTTATTTCGTTTGTATGTTAATAGACTGAGACCCAAATGTATGTGCACACGCACCGAAAAAGTGAGTTTTGCATAAAAGGATCTCCTTTAATAAAATTTATTATCCAGTTAAGACCTGAACTTTTCCCACAGATGAAAAGGTTGATATAATATATTTTTTAATTATTATTATTATTTTCTTTTTACTTTTTTCTGCGCCCATGTTTTCCCTGGAACACAATCAGTATAACACCACAGTTCACGAGAAGTTGATACATTATGAAAAAAATAAAAAATAAAATATAGTGTGCATTTTACCCATCCTAGCTATTTTGGAAGCCACAGTACAGTGCCCAAGGACCAACTCCAGTTCTGAAACCAATGCCTCAGTCAAGGGCATCGGCAGGAATGTATAACCTGACGTGCACGTCTTTTAGGGTGGGGAGAAACCCACGAGAACATAGGGAGAACATAGAGACTCCACACAGAAAGGCCCCAATCGGGTTTGAACCACACCTTACAGTGCTAACCAAAGAGTTTACATGTAGTATTCTTCCCATGTGTGTAGGTATGTATGTATTGGTGTGTTTACCTGTGTCCACTCGTTTGTCTGGGGGTCGTAAGCCTCCACGGTGTTCAGGTACACCTGCCCGTCGTAACCGCCCACTGCGTAGAGACGGTCGCCAAGGAGACAAACACCGACTGCATCTCTGCTAATGCTCATGGGAGCCACTGTGGTCCAGGCATCTGTCTGAGGGTCGTACCTACGTGGGCACACACACACACGCACACACACACACACACACACACACACACACACACACACACACACACACACACACACACACACACACACACACACACACACACACACACACACACACACACAAAGTGACTTAAGGATGTTCACACAACTGCATGAATGTTTGAATGTCAAGACATTCTCACGGTATGTCTTCACCCCAACGCTAGTTCTCTTTTGTTTCACACCCACTTACTCTCAGCGTGCTTCACCAAGCATTCAAATCAATGTAAAACATGATCCCACTCAAACAGAAACACACCTGCACAGAAATGTAAACCCAGAAACACACACACACACACACACACACACACACACACACACACACACACACACACACACACACACACACACACACACACACACACACACATATATGTACAAACACACACACACCTCTCCACGCAGTCGCTGAGTCGCGAGGCCAGGGACGAGGCAGGAGCATCATGACCGCCGATGGCATAGAGGAAGCCGTTCCACGTTGCCACGCCAACTCCACCGCGCCGCTTGGCCATGGGAGCACAGCCGCTCCACCTGAGGAAGGGCAACAACGAGAAGACAACAGGAAGAGGAAAAAAATACTTTTATGTTACAACTCACTTATATAAAGCTGGAATACACTATTATCGCGAAGGAATGAACAGAATTTGAAGGCTTTAGAGATGGACTTCAACTGCACACATTTCTTCAAACATCGATGTACATAACATTTATAAAGCCCATATCTCAGAGACCTAATGTTTAAATAAAATCTAAGAAAAAATGCCATCCAAAGAAAACACTGATCAATACATCAAAATAGAAATCCTTTCAAACCCTTCAAAATCTTCTTACGTGTTATTGTTTATTTTGTAGCGACCAATAACTCTCCATACAAAACACTGTTGAAAACTAACCACAAATAAAAGCTGTGTCAACACTCTCCGCTCCAATGCCCTGTGTGGCTTAGCCGCCTCCTTTGAGAAACAGGATGCAGGAATTTGATCGACAGGATTTGAGTATGGCGTTACAGGAAATCATGAAGACGGGACTTCTCTGTTTACATCCACTCAAATCAGGCTCCTCGGGGCTAACCTGTTTGTGTGCGGATCGAAACACTCCACCGAGCGCAGACACGAGGAGCCGTCACGACCTCCGACTGCATAGAGCCTGGAGAGAGAGAGAGAGGGAGAAAGACAGAGAGATAAATACATATGCACATACACACATATACAAAATACATTCACACACCTTCCAAACCAAAGCCTCTACAGAGCATCCTGGGATGTCCCTGGAAATTGGAAGTCCCACTACAATTTAGTGACAATGGAACAGATGGAATGAGGAGGGGTGCATGTGTGTGTGTGTGTGTGTGTGTGTCTGCATGTGTGTGTGTGTATGTGTGTGTGTTAAGGGGAGTAGTAAGGGATGAAGGTAGGTGAGCAAAAATCAATCAACCAGCACCAAACCCAAACCAGTCACTTTCTGTGTGTGATTTGTATGAATGTCTGTGTGTGCATGCAGCCACGGAGAGGCATTATTGTGTGTGTGTATAGTGTGTGTGTGTGTGTGTGTGGAGGAGAGGACGGAAAACTTAACCAGTCAAGCAAGTAATAAGTTCCATCAGGCAAGGTGTCAAGAGAATACACACACACACACACACACACACACACACACACACACACACACACACAGACACACAGACACACAGACACACACACACACACACACACACTAGCAGTACTGCTGGGCATGGTCAGTATACATGGCTGTTGTTTCTGTATTAATTACCATCTGCAAAGCCCTTGTCTGTTGCTCCTCTCAGAGGCACTGAATAATAACAACGGCACAATATTAGGATGCTAATATCTTGCCTTCTAGATGGTCTGGGAATTCTAGGAGCCGGCAAATAGGTCAGGACACAAGCCTGCCACTCGCCAGCGCTGTCTTTTATTACATTCTATAGCATGGGGGCAAAATGTGTGGACTCGGTGCAGCCTATGCGTGTGTGGATGCGAGCGTCACGCCCCCCCCCCGCATTGATTTGGCCCGACAATACATCTACTGTGGCCAAGAGGGGATTATATGTACTGCAGTGAAATTTACCAGCTGCAAACATCCCTCCGTCTCAACTGTATATTCTCCGGCCGTCCAGCAAATCTAGCCCTAGCGCTGTTCTCTGGCCCCTGCCCCGTCCTCTTATAGGAGGCTCGGGATTATAAGCACGGTCCCACATCAGTGTTTCATCAGCAGCAACACGGAGCCTCGGGCGGCGGAATTGATGAGCGCGTCCGCTTCCAATTACAGCTAGCATTTCATTAGCTTTTGTCGACTCTTATTGGTGTATTATATGGTTATGTGTGTGGTACGAGGGGAGGGCTGAATGTGTAGTTAATGTATTGTGTCATTTCTGAGCATAACAGTAAAACAACATAATAAAACGCTCTAGTAACATGGTTGATACGGCCATAAAAGCGTTATATATATACCTGTATACCATTTAAACTTATGTCTGTATATGTCTGCTTGAACATGTGTGTGTGTGTGTGCGTACACTTACTTCCCATTAAGCACAGCGACTCCCACAGTGCTCCTGGGTGTGGACATACTAGCAATAAAGCTCCACATGCGAGCCTGGGGGTCCCACCTTGCACAGAATGTTAAAAAAAAAACACCCACTTAGTACCACCACACATGGCTGATCTGAGCCCTACTGTAATGCAAACTAATGACGTAGACATGAACATCCTAAATAGGGTTCAAGAACATGCTCAAAACGTGCAACATGGAGGTTTTAGATGGCAGCTTCTGTGCGCAGGCTCTCATTTTCTTATCAGATGATACGCCTCAGAATAGCTTACGCCGGCAGGAAAACTTTAAGCAATGAAGCACCAATTACGAGGTCGCAAACGCATATAACTGTGTGACGGAATGGAATTGTGAATTGACGATGGATCTTGTATCCTCGGAGCTGTTAATGCATTACTTAGAAGGGAAATAGTCATTTCACCAGAATTAAGTGATGTCATTGTTTTCTACCGTGTCCTTAATCGAATTGGTAGCAGAGCTCCAGCGGTGTGCAGGGAGCCGCTGCAGCCAACATTACCTCTCCACTGTGCTGAGGTAGCTCCAGCCGTCGTGTCCTCCTACGGCGTACATGGGCCCCTCCAGCACTGCTACGCCTGCGACATGCGGTCAAACATGCAGGTTAAATCCTGGACACCAACTAAAAGGTTTTCCGCTTGAATAGGCCCGTGTAGAAGACTCACAGATGGCTGGAAACAAGCCGCACACACCCTGAGCCGCCGCTATCTGCCAGGCCATTAAGCATGCAGCCATGGCTTCCGGGATGGGAGAGTGGCACCAGATGTGTGAACCCCCCCCCCCCACACACACACACACACATAAATACAAAAAAAAAAAAAACAGTCCTCCAGAAAACACGCACGCAGTCACACACACGCACACTTATCTTCTCACACCGAAGGGAGCCTTATCAAACACTGTCATCAGCTCCAGTTTAAGTTTATTTTACCCTCCAGCCTTTTAAGATGCGTGTGTGCATGCTGTGTAATCTGGTTAGTGGGGGGGACGGGCTGGCTTACCGAGGCCGTGCCTGTGCGTGGACATGGGGGGCACGACGCTCCAGGTCTTGCTGTGGGGGTTGTAACACTCCACCGTGTTCAGAGTCTTGAGTCCGTCCCTGCCCCCCACCACGTAGAGGCGGCCCTCCAGGACGCCCACACCGAACTGTAGCCGCCGGCCGCTCATGCTGGCCACCTGACTCCACGCGTCCTGCCGCAGACAGTACTCCTCGATGCTGGTCGCACCTGGACACAAAGACAAGAGCTTGTATAAGATACGATACTTGTTACACAATGCTAACAACGTTGGCTGCAGGCTGGCCGTTGCGGAAGGGGGATCATTTCCTGTGTGATCCCTCCTGGAGGTTCCTTCCATTCTTTGCCCCGGGCTCCAAGTGTTTTTTTATGGGAGTTTTTACTTGCCTGGGTAGAGGTTAATGCTGGTGGATACCATTGATTTCTATGTGAAATGTGGGCTTGTGCAGCCCTTTGAGGGTGCACTGTGATTAAGGGCTGTATAAATAAACCTGACTTGACTTGATTCGGCTACCTTGACATTAGGTTAGTGTGCATCCAGGCTTAGCTTTTGTTCCCTGTGGCTAGAGCTAGATCCGATGTTTTTGCTTCTATCCCGACCTGTCGCACCACATTATTTTTTTTGGATCAAAGTCTTTTTATTTAGTTTTTCACATTAGATCACAGGTCCAAACACGACCGACAGAAAAAAGAAACTTCAACAAATACCCTACCCCCCACCCTCCAGGTACCAGGCGTAAACATATGAACATCATACACAGCCAGACATCAAAGAAGGAAAATAAATGAATTAAATAAATTAATTAAAAAATAAATTACACAAAATAGAGTGAAATGACAGAAGTTGGTTACATTGTTGTGCTGTTAGCTTCCATATTCTCAACAAAGGTTAAGAAAGGCTGCCAAATAGTATAAAACTTCATGGTAGACCCTCTGACAGTGTATCTAATCTTCTCCAATATAAGATGGGACATGACTTCCCCATATCCTTCCACTGAAACAATATCAGTGCGGTCATGCTCCTCGGGGCTGGGCGTGGGGGTTGTCTACGGCCCTCTGGCTTCTCTGGGGGCCCGGGGGTCTTCTGTGGCCGCAGGGCAGGCTACTCTGGGCTTTCCTGCAGCCACAGGGTGTCTACAGGGCTGTGGAGTTCGGGGGGGCTTCGGGGCCCCTTCCACTGCTTGGAGGCGCCGCAACATAATACCGACCTTCTACACCAGTACCAATGGGGATAAGTCATGTACACTCACTGGTGGACATCACACACACACACACACACACACACACACACACACACACACACACACACACACACACACACACACACACACACACACACACACACACACACACACACACACACACACACACACACACACACACATACAGGCGGTCTCATCACACATGCACACACCACCACACCTGCTTTGAGTGCACCCCAGCAGCCTCCTGGTTGCATTCCTCTCCTTTCCTCCCATAATAATGACAGGAAAAGGCCACGTGACCAGTTGTAGTTCCAGTTTTCCTGGACCTAATTCACTGGTTTTCAATACATGTTGTCATCCAATGTTCATGTTTTTGTGTAAATGTTGTTTGTTTCTATGTTTATTTGTCTCACCGTGGTGATTCTCCCCCTCTTGGAGTAGTGATCAGTTGTTTATAGACACAAACATGATAAAGAGTTCTCCAAAGAGGGGGGTTGGTGGTGGTTCTCTATAACCAAAAACTGTGCTCGTTCATTCTACAGGTCGTCCACAGGACAGAGTTATTGCAGCAGTTCATGATGATTTAAGAATTCATAAAGAGTTGCATTGCAGGTTGATAACTTGAACTCCACTTGCAGACTTACTCTGTCCTAGATGCAATAGCAAACAAATACTGTGTTGTATGCCCAGCATGCTGACAGCACAGGTTAAAAAAATAAAAACAAAAACAAAAGAGTGGCCCGCCTGCAACAACCACACGTGGGGTGTATGTTGGCATTGATCTTAGAAAGTGTACAATTTTGAATTGGATAACGGCATGCCTGAGACACCACATTATTTGTACTGTATGTGCATTGTAGCAGGAGTCGTTCTGCATAATATAGGATAATATAGGAAACAAAACAAACCAAATCAACTACAAAATATCTTCCTAACCAAACCAGCTTGATATTGTTGGCTTTATCAGATTAACTTCTTTAATTAGGCGTGTCCTTTTCGATCCTCTCATTCATGCAACGTGTGTTGCTTTAGTATTTGAAATGTACAATGTGTACAAATGACTACAGGGCAGGATATTACAAAAAATTTGATTGATTAATCGAAAAAAAATCTATACAAATACAATCTATTCTTATTTCAAAGCCCCTTTACACTCAAAATAGCAATAATATTATCAGGCGCAATTAAAAATAATGTTTATTACCTGTTTGACATAGTGTCAAACTGCATCTCAAATGATTCCTTAGGGTCTCAGCTTTCTGATGGTGTAATGTGCCCCCCCAAGAAAGGGACTCCATGCTGAACAGGTTAAGGTTAAGGTAATCGATGCTATGAGGCAGACGAGACAGATGAGCTGTCTCAATTTCAGTGCTGTACCTTTTGTGGCGTCCATGCCGCCCACAGCGAACAGGGCCCCCACGGTCGCCTTCCGGGGCCTTGTGCGGGGGCTCTGCAACAGGGGGCGCCGC
>NC_137191.1:23163546-23208546 GCF_960531495.2 Zeus faber
CCAGACAGAAGGCGAAAGCAAGTGTACCTGTGTAGGCGTACTGCACCAGCACCCATAAGGCATCCGGGTCCACCCCCTCCATCTTCACCTCATCCTGCTTTGCCTCCCGCACATCACTAGTGAACATGGCCGCAAAGTAATCCGACACTGAAGACAGGACCAGTCTGTGAGGGGACACAACGTACAAACAGTAGATACATTGGACATCCGGAAAGGGTCAGGGTTCAGGTATAACAAATAGGAACCTCCCCCCATTGGATGGACCGACACAAGGCAGAAGCTCACCTACGACACAACACTGCTACCATCAGTCCATTGGAAATGGTTCCACTGTGGTTGGTTCCACATTTCCAACCAACACTGGTTCCAGCTCGCCATTCACACACACAAACACACCCCATGTTTCCAGGACACAAGAACAACAATCACAGACATTGACAAAGGCTATTTAGGCACTCTCCCAAGTACCAACTCATCTGTATGCTGCACGCCCGATATTTAAGCAAATTATAGATATAACGAAATCTGTCACGACACTACTTTGACTAAGGCTGTTGAGCTAGACTGGGGTCATTTTCAAGTGTGTGCTTGATTTGCATTTTATGTGTCTTATTTGTATTGTATGTAGGCATCCTGTTGGTATTAATAACTGTCTGTATTCAGATAAACCGACCAGAAGCAACCCTAGGCTACCGTCAAGCCTGCGGTCAGCTCTGCCAGTAAAAAGTAATGCAAGACAAGGTTTGGCTGGACTGCTCTGTCAAACTATATTATGCTATACGAACTAAGAACACCAAGTCAACCCAAGCTCAACTCAGTGCAGTCAAACAAAAGCATCCCCAAACATGGTCTAATCTACGATTTATTGGCAGGAATCTAATAAACTAGACTACATTGTGTTCAAGCAGAACACGGCGTTAGTCTGTGTCGAGCTCAATGGCCTGCGATGGCGGGCTGCCGCGCTTTAGAAGACAGCTCCCCCCTTTGTGGCCTCCTTGGAAAGAAGAAACATGGAAGAGGCAGAGTTGGAAAAAAAGGAGGAGAAAAAAAGGGGGCCAATGGGTGGATCTGGTCAGAGAAGCATACGAGGGCGGGGAGAGAGCGTGAGTGTTGGCTTACACTGCCAGCACACGGTGCTGTAACTGATTAAAGAGCGGAGAGGAGAGACCAGAGGAGAAAGAGAACAATACACACGACAGAACGAGGCGAGTTAGCAATAGTAGAGAGAGAACAGGTACCACCTTCGGCCCATTCACACAAAGACAATGTAAATGGTGGAGTGAGGTGACGAGGATTAGAAAAAATGGAGAGAGAGAGAGAGAGAGAGAGAGAGAGAGAGAGAGAGAGAGAGAGAGAGAGAGAGAAAGAAAGAGTGTGAGAGAGAGAAAGTAACAAAGAGTGAAAACAGGAAACGAAGGAGGAGCATAGGGATAAAAAGAGTCAAAGGAGCTTATTATAACTAGGAAAGGCTTTGTTCGGGTTCTGTAGAACAAAGCCACCACACACACACGCACACACACACGCACACACAACTCTTCAAAAAAGGATTTGACTCCAAACTATCGTACTACTTGACTATTGAAAAGAGGGGACATTTTTCAATTTGCATGTGTCTATCAAGACAGTGACAGAGCTTATGGATGAGAGTGGGAGAGAGAGTGAGAGAGAGAGAGAGAGAGATAGAGGGAGAGAGAGAGAGCGACAGAGAGGGAGGAAGTGGAAGAAAAGGAAGGGCTTAATGTAAGGTCAATGAAAAATTTAGAGCCGAGCAAGGCGGAGAGAGCGAGGGAGGGACAGTATGAAGGACGGGGAAACAGATGAGCGAGAGAAGGGCTTAAATCTTGAGGTTGCCAGTGTAAAAGCCTGTTAATTAATTCCCCCGCCGCATCGATCCCTCATGCCCGTCCTTTGACCATGAAGCATGCGTGTGCACGTGGATCCACACCCTCTGAATCATGTCACATGCACCCACGCATGCGCACACGCACGTACACACACACACACACACACACACACACACACACACACACACACACACACACACACACACACTAAAAAAGGAAGAATAATAACAACAAGCAGATCTTCGACTCAACGTTCACTTCTCTTCACTTTTCCGTCCTGCATCATTCGAGCCAAGGTTCGGTTCTGTACCATGACTGCGTGAAAACAACTGATGATAAAGATGAACGCTCACATTTGATGGTGATTGTTTAGCCGTATAAACTTCATTATGTGTGTGTGCGTGTGTTATTTATGCATTTGTATAGATCTCATTACCGAGGGTGCTGCCAGGACCTGGAACAATTGGCTGAAGCAGAGACTGGGTGTGTGTATGTGTGTCGATGTGTGTTTGATCGATGTCAGAATAAAAGGATAGTCAGCAGGAAGTTATTCGGCACATATTCCAGTCAGGTATCTCTTCTTTTTGACCTGCACACACACACTGTTCCATTCTGTATTTTTTCCTGAGGGGCCAGAAGGGCTCTCTCCCCTGGCTCTGCGACACAGGCTATTTGAAGCTCAGCACAGGTTGTTTACACACACACACACACACACACACACACACACACACACACACACACACACACACACACACACACACACACACACACACACACACACACACACACACACACACACACACACACACCTAGAGGCAGAGACATGGCATGCAGAGATTGCACAACGGTGTGAGATGTTTCGCTGTAATGGAACGAGTCGCGAGACGAGCAGGAACCACAGGGAGGAGAGGAGAGGAACACAGCAGGAAAAGAGGGCGGGGCCTCCACGACGAGAGCTGGAGCTTGTTTGTGTGTGGAAGGAGAGAGAGCGAGAGAGAGAGGGGACGAGAGAGGAGGAATGCTGATCTTTCATTTCCATCTAAACAGAACAGAGTTTTGCTCAGATCGCACAAAACTCCACAAGAAAATCTGCGACTATGACCAAGTAGCCTATTCAGCATTTGCATGTGCCTCTGTGTGTGTGTGTGAGTGTGTGTGTGTGTGTGTGTGTGTGTGTGTGTGTGTGTGTGTGTGTGTGTGTGTGTGTGTGTGTGTGTGTGTGTGTGTTTGTGTGTGTGTGGAAAAGGCTTTGTTTGTGCTGGGTCGTTTTGTTCTCTCTATCCTGGACATGCCAAAAATCAATCCCACACAAAAACAACTGCCTTTAAAGGAGTCTGTGCATGCCTCCCCCATCAAACACACACACACACACACACACACACACACACACACACACACACACACACAAGAGTGTCTTTCTTTCCTTTCACAGCCCTTCTTGTTTTTCATCCCTAGTCCGTGTTTGTCACCATCTGTGCCTGAAGGACTAAATCAAGAAGTAGAGGACGAGGAGTGGGAGGAGAAGGGGTTTTGTTCCGTGGGTGGAGGGCTGCACTCCTGCTGCAGATGGCCCCACGCTGCTGCACCAGTGGCCACATGCCCAAAGAGGCACAGTGACAGAGTGGGGTCCATGAGTGTGTTTGTGTGTGTGTGTGTGTTTGTTATACTATACTTGTGAGGAACAGTCTCCCTTCCTTTGGTTAAGAAGTGCACCAGGAACGTCCTCACTTACCAGATGTATATTTACTCGGACGTCACTGTGTGTGTGTTCATTTCCTGGAGTGCCTCCTGTGTGTATGCATCATCACCAGCAAAGTTTTTTTTGTGCTTATGGCTCTCAAATCTTTCCGTCAGTGTGTGCCAACATGTGTGGGTGCAGATGTTGGTGTAAATGTGTCAGAATGTGTCTGATTGTCCATATGTTTGTGTGTGTGTGTGTGTGTGTTTCACCAACGGGGTGTGTTTATTTTAGTGCCTTTATGGGCTTGTTATATATGTGGTGGTGTTTATGTGCGTATTCCCATGTGTTTGTGAATGTTTCAGTGTAAGGGGGTTTTAAGATTTTACGGATGTTCGTGTGCTTTGGTGTTCGATTCATCAGGTAAATGATCACAATCACCATTGCGAGTTATAAGGAAAGGGTTGCACGGTCAATGGTCATCATTAAAATCTCGAAGGAAGCTGCATATCTCTGTTTTCATATATGAGCCCTTGTTATTAAAATTGCCTAGAAACCTCACCTACTTTGATAAAATAATGACTCCAGACCAGATTTCCAGTTAGCTGGTTAGATGCTTTATTGGACTTCTCTACGGGAAAGCTGTGGCCACTCATTCCTCTGGTTGACTTGAGATATTAAATTGCTGATATTTTTAAGGACTTGATTGTTGTTTTGTGTCTTTTGTGTCACTGTAAGTTTTGACTTTAACGTGTCATTGAATTGCACAAGTTTGTCATTTTAAAGATGTAATTTGTTACAAAATACAGTAGGTCATTCTTGCAAAATAGAGATACTGATCTAAATGTGGCTATCTGATGAAATAAATCAAATTATTACTATTCTAATACTCTCATGGATCACTCATACTATGCAAATTTTCTGTTTTCTGTGTGTGGATGTGTGTGTATGCAGTCTATCTGCATGCTCCCACCTGTGTGCAGGAATCCTCCTCTCTCCCGCAACCAGGGTGACGTCACACAGCTGTCGGGATCTCAGGTAGCCCTCCATATTGCGGAATGTGACGTCTGCATGGGAAAGGGCCGTGAACATGCACTCCTCGGGACAGACACATGGCTCCATGGACACGCATGAGGAGAGCGTGACGCTGCTGTTGGAGGTCCTGGGCACGCACGCACACAGGCACACACACACACACACACACACACACACACACACACACACACACACACACACACACACACACACACACACACACACACACACACACACACACACACACACACACACACACACACACACACACACACACAAAATGATAAGTGCACACAAAAGGAGGCGGATCAATTTGAGTGCGTGAAGCAAAAACGTATCATTCTGAAACAAATGAATGAATGAATGAAAACGACGACACCCCTCAATCCTTGTGCCTTTTTCCTCTATTCCTGTTTGTTTAAAAGTCTCCCTGAAGACCACACGTATACACAAACACACACTTCACTACCATTCACTCCCCAAATTTTAACCAGCGTTATTGTGTGTTGCCAGAAGCAGACAAAAGCCCTTGAATGGTCCAATTACCAGGAGTAAATGGCCAGATAAATTTAGCCCACTTAAAAGAGAGACTGTGAATTAAATAGCTTTGGGAGCCTAGCCATAGGACATGCAGTAATTTACTGTGCTCCCCAATTGCTCCCAGTTTCCTTATATCTATAGCAGCACAGGAACAAGCAAGCAGAATTTTGAGCCAAAATGGCTTTGATATTCTCTAGTCAATAGTGGAAGCATTGAAGCCGACGGCTGTTATGTCTTATTATTTTAGTTTGGGCTGATGAGAGTGTGCGTGTGCACATCAGTATTCACATTCATGTGTGCTCCTCTCAGATAAGCCCTCAGACTGTACATGGCTTCCCTGTGACTCATCAGCTATCATGGAGCCCAAACTGTCATTTGGTTTTAGAGCTGGAGCTATACTCCATTTTTTATTAAACAACAGGGGGCATGACTAGCCCTTACGCGCAGACAGCACAAGACAGACACCAGGCCTGATATAAGAGAGCGAGAGAGAGAGAGAGAGAGAGAGAGAGAGAGAGAGAGCGAGAGCAAGAGAGAGCGAGGGAGACAGAGAGAGAGAGAGAGAGAGAGAGAGAGAGAGAGAGAGAGAGAGAGAGAGGAGAGAGAGAGAGAGAGAGAGAGAGAGAGAGAGAGAGAGAGAGCATGTGAGAGCATGTGAGATACAGCTGAATAAAACACATTCAAATTCTGTTGTAAAAACAACGAGCAGAATTAATTAAGGATGACAGAATGTGTGTGTGCCCATCTGGCCATGTTTGGCCCCCACCTTTTTATACGGTCACGTTTCTAACTTCTATGTGAACGCTCACACGGAACCTATTGTGCACTTGCCAGTCCTGAGACGGTGGCCCACTCTTCAGGGTTCTTCCAAAAGGCTTTTTCCACCTTTTTCTAATAAGGTTTTCCTCATTGGCGCCTTTGTCCAGCTGAAGATTTACAGCGAGGGGGTGGCGTTCTAATTCTCCTCGGTTCAATGTAGGCCCTGTGAAGCCCTTTGAGACGCTGACTGTGATTGAGGGCTGTATAAATAAACTTGACCTGACTTGGCGTTTTCCAGTCAGAAAACAACTTTTCCACACAACACAGTTAACACAGACACACACAGACAGACAAACACACACACACACACGCACACAAAAATATCTGGTGTGTGTATGCTTGTAAACAGGAAGTTGAATCAAAATCTAAATATGTTGGGAGTGTTAAGTCAAATGGGAAACAACTTGGAGTAATCAACACACCATTGCTCTTTTGCCCAGAATTCTTCTCCTCCTCCAACATGATTCACTTTTTGGCGTTTGTCTTGATTTACCTTGCATCCCTTGCATCGCTGCATATGCCTCTGCATATGAGTGTACTGTATACATACTGTATATGTATGCACATATGTGTGTATGTACAGTATGTGTATCTATGTGTGTGTGTGTGCTAGAATGTATGTCTGTGTGTATGTATGTGTTTGTGAATCTGAGTGAATGTGTGTGTGTGTGTGTGTGTGTGTGTGTGTGTGTGTGTGTGTGTGTGTGTGTGTGTGTGTGTGTGTGTGTGTGTGTGTGTGTGTGTGTGTGTGTGTCATCGAGTGGTGTGTCTAAATGGTGCCAAAGGAGGTGGCTTTGAAGTCTGCCTTCCAGTCCCTTAATTGAGCCTGGCAGCCACTTAACATGGACCGCGTGTGTGTATGTGTGTGTGTGTGTGTGTGTGTGTGTGTGTGTGTGTGTAAGTGTGTGTGTGTGTGTGTGTGTGCACACGCACGCTTTTCAGCGAATGTCCTTGCCCAATGCAGAGTTTTAGACTTCTGTCTGCATTCGAGTGATTTGCCACACCGCCTTGCACACATTTGTAGGCTTCAGCATATACACACACACGTACATACACATTTTGTATGTACACCTCCGCATCCCCTCATTATATAATAAAACAGCATCTAACGTCATTAGGCAGTACAATAAGCTGTTCTTATGTAGCAGGTGCAGATGAATCACAGCGTGCTTCATTGCATCTACTTGCATCCATGTTCCCTGCTCAAATGTTACACTGTCAGTGACACACTAACAATAGTCCTGTGTTTAGCCCCTATTAGCAGAGAATAAACAGAGATCAGTTGAAAAGGAGGAGCGCAAGCAGGGACCAACAAGATACAGAGAGGGAATTCCACATGGGTTTAAGAGGAAAGTATAAGAAGGAGGGTGAGAGGAGCTACATTAGCCTTCAGCCACTCGGGGATTCCGACAGCGTCTCATCCCATGATGCCATTTGGAATTCTGCCACCCGTGCTCCAGGAATATCATCCATAGTAGCCCATAAAGGGAGGAGTGTAATAGATCAATGGACTACAGGTACACACACACACACACACACACACACACACACACACACACACACACACACACACACATACATACCATGGAACATACGTGTGTGTGCTGCACTGTACACAGCAAGAATTAATCACAATGTTGGTATGGCAACCTGACTGCGTGCAAGGACAAGGCGAGATTGGATGCCACAAGGGAGAATGGCATTCACACAGAGGCATTGAAGCAGGTGAAGACACACACACACACACACACACACACACACACACACACACACACACACACACACCTTTTTCTATTTTGTCTGGCACTTTGTTTGGTGTGTGTGTGTCTGCGCGTGCGTGCATGTGCGCGTGAGTGTTCGCATCTCCGTGTGCGTGCGCCCTTGTAGGTTTCTATTAAATGGAAAGTAATTTTCGGAAAGGCTCCAAGGCTCCTGTCATTGTTGCGATATGAGGTCAAGTCTTGCATATCAAAATCTGCATTTCCACAGCTGTTCACAGCTCTCCCACACACAACACACACACGTGCAGGCGCACACGTGCGCACACACACACACACACACTCACACACACACACACACACACACACACACACACACACACACACACACACACACACACACACACACACACACACACACACACACACACACACACACAGAATGTAGGCTATCAGATAAAGTGGAATAACCAAATAATTAATCAATAAATAAGTCTGTCTTTGCTCCCACTGAATGTTTGCTGGTATGTTGTGCTTGTGCGTGTGTGTGCATGCGTGTTCTTGTCAATGTGTGTATCCCATGAATGATTTATACCTTCTGATATGTCTTGGGAGCACAAACCGTAACACCACACTTTCAGCTCCATCATTAGACCAGAATGCACTAAACTCTCTCTCTCTCGCTCTCTGCCTCTCCCTCCATTATATCATATTTATTGTCATATCATGAGCTAATGAATGTGGAACATAAATCTAGTTGTTTCTTGTACAGAAAGGAAAAAAGGAGGAAAAGGAGCCATGAAGCTGTGTTTTGTTGTCTCCATGGTGACTATTAATTAAATGCCTTTGATGGTACCAAAGCTTGAATGCCACTCAATATACAGAAAATATACAAACCAACAAACACACACACTATCAAACAGATGCATGCAGTACATACACAACCTGGTAACAACTACGGTGTGTTTAAACATACCCAACGAGTTCACCCCTCAGCACCACACGGCTAATAAGACTTAATAGCCTATTGGTTGCGTGTGTATGGGCATGCCTGTGTCCATACATGTGTGTTTTCCAAACCACTGCGGTTAGTGATGGGTCATTACGGTCTGAAAGGAGGAGTGAAGGAACACAAGTTCTCCCAGAGGTACTCAGCCATCATTATCGTCCAATTTTGCCTGTTTTTCCATCTGACTGTCCATCTCCGCCTGCCAGTCTATTGGCAATGAGTAGGCCATCCACAAACATATTCTTCCGTAACAACGTTTCTCCTCCTTTTTTCAATGGTATTTTTCTATTAAATAAAAATAACTCACTTTCCCTAATTACGCTCTCACATTAATTTAACAAAACTAAAAAGTTGGAGTGTCTTTCGGTGTGTGTTGGTTGGGAGTAACACTTCCTGGATCAATAAAATTACGTAAATGAGTATTTCACCCATCACGACCTTGATAAGAAAAATTTGTGGTTGATGATGACATCAATGCATCAAAGAATGATAAGACAGAGTGAAAGAAATGATAGAAAGAATCCAGACAATTTCCTTGTAATCAACCGCAGTCTACTTCTGTTTTTAATCACCATTTTCGTCACCACCGAGCTGAGGAAAATGGGCAGGTTTTCTTATCACTTTTATGCATTTAATTTAGAAATTCTGCAGAAATGTCAATACCACGGTATAATTATAAACCAGAACTCAGTCAGGAAACAATAGTGATTCTGAACGTTTTTCATATAAGGACCTTCATTTGATATGCATGAGGTCACTGACAGCATTTGATCAGATTTTCTCTGGAATGTCTCTAGATCTAGTCCAAACCTCCATTCATGTCTATACCATAGTTATGGATATTCCAGTGAAAGTATGATCAAAACAGTTATTATTATTATTATAATACGTTATCTACATAATTGTGATGACGTCTTGTAATTAAATGGAAATAATGGTGACGTTTAACTACTAATCATTTTGCAGGGAAACCCCCTGGAACCTGTTGAATAAAATAATATCTTAAGTAGACTACAAATGAGAACAATTAAATGTATATGTGCAAAATTCAAAAGCTTCAACCCATATTGCGCTGACAACTGATCAGCAAAAGCCCCTCCGTCCAGATGTTCTCTCCACCTGAATTTCCCCCAGCGGATTAATAAAGTGTTATCTCATCGCACACCGAAGTAAATTCGGCATTGGGTCAACTTCAAAAATCGCTTACATTTTTCAAATCTATATTTCTTAGGTATTCTCAACTTGAGTTTGAGAAATTAGGTTGAGAAAAAAACAATAGGACAGTAGGGTCAACAAATTAAAGATTTTTTTGAAGTTGATCCAATGACTCCAAACCAGTTTTGTTTTTTTCCATCCTATCCTATCTTTACCTGCAGGAGCTGGAATCGGTGTCTACTGGGTTATTATTGTCCTCGGTGCCGGCGGGCCCTGCAGCCGCCTCCTCCGCCCCGTGAGGAGAGAGCGGGGGCTCCGGCATCACCCGGGGCAGCACCGAGCAATCGGCGGCAGGAGACTCCACGCTCGCCGCCGGGCGGGAGTGAGAGTTGGACGGGGGCGCGATCCAAGCCAGAGCCGAGGAGGAGCTCCGGCACTCGGGCTGGCTGAGGGACCGAGGACACGAACTTCCAGGGGCTCCAGCGGCTTTACGGAGATCTATAAACTTTCTGCTGCTGCTGTTGCACAGATTGGACCCGGCGCTTCCGCTGGCCACCAGCCCGCCGCCGCGACTCCCCGTGCCGGAATGATGCACCGGGTTGCCGGGTTCGGCGCTACCGCTGCAGCCGCTCGCCGAAGCTCCGTCTCCGGCGGAGTCGCCTCCTACTCCTCCTCCTCTTTCGAGAGGCGGGGAGTGCGGCGTGGGGACCGCGGGGTGACCGAACCACCTCCATCGGATCCTGAGAATCTGCTTCACGTCGAACTCCTTCCTGGAGGAAGAGCTCGACATCACCGGGGTTCGAGACGTGAGGAATGGCGCGGGGGGTTGCGTGGGGGTGAGTGTAAAGATATGAGCGTCTCCCTCGGCAGCCGAGCGACTGATAAGTCAGGAACAGAGGGAGTAAAGTGGTGTAAATGGGGGAGAGAGGGGAGAGATGGAGAAGGTCTGCTTCATCGTCCCTCCCTCTCAGGCGCTCTGATATATGGGGAGCAACCACAGAGAGGGAGAGGGGGAGAGAGAGACTCTCCAAGAAGATCTACTGTATGTTATCCTTACCTCTTCATATTGATATTTTTAAGTGCAGTGTTTACACATTTCTGTTAGTTTTTCATCAGTTATTGTGCTCATATTCATCACTTTTTGTTTTCCACTGGCTTTGGCAATGTAAGCATGCGTTTCTCATGTCAATAAAAGCCCTTTGAATTGAAATTGAGGGAGAAAGAGGGAGAGAGCGGCTGGAATAATAGAGCTCTCTGGTGCCAAATGCTTTCAAGCATAAACCTACTCCGAATAAACACATTTTCCACTATGACGATTGAAAGATCGGTTTTCCCCATTCACACTGCCAAATAACGATTACTGTATCACAAATATTGTCTTGCTTTGTAATATACACCACTACGGTTAATCCATTATACTGAAAAAAAAAAACGCAACCTCCAGTCAATCAATATGACGATCGATAATCATAATAACAAACAAAAGTCAAAATGGTACCTCACTGTGAGGTATTTTTATGACAGAATGAGAGAGAGATATTGTGTGTGTGTGTGGGTGTGTGTGTGTGTGTGCACACCCCAGACATTAAATCAAAGACTGGAGTAAATGGAATGAATGTGCTGTCTCTCTCCACGGTAGCCTAATACCTCTCTGTGTGTTTTTCTCAGTCTGCATTACTCACTCTCTCTCCTTTCTAAGGAGCGTGTCAGAGAATTACACTGTATTTTGAGGGGAAATAAGCCAAGACAAGATAGATGACAGCCCTAAATGTGTGGATAGGTAGTTTGAACAGGTATAGAATGCGGTGAAACGCCTTCACTGAACCACTGACGGGAACCTGAGCGAGTATCCTTGAAATGGAAGTGGGAAGCATTCCACCTAAACCGCACATCTCGTCTCTTACACACACGCACACAGGCACACACGCACACACACACACACACACACACGCGCACACACACACACACACACACACACACACACACACACACACACACACACACACACCCCTTGGTGGACCCTGTCCTCATTCTCCTTGCCCACTTTTCTCTCTGGGGGAGGGGGGCTTCATTTCCCACAATGCCATTGGTCATACTCACCTGATTTCTACTATTCTTTCACTCCACTGTCTCACTCCCTTCCCTTCATCTGCAATGCAGCATCATTCCCAGACAGTGATGATCGGTCAGGAGGAGAGTCCCAGAGTCCTTGGCTCAGCCACACAGAACCCCCTGCTCGCCCCTCCCAGAGTAACCTGGAACATCTGTGGGATTCCACAATCACACGGGCGTGACACGGTGCGTTCTGGATGAAGGCCCGCTGATGGGAAGAGAGGGATGCTTTTGAAGGACGGGGGGGGGTTCACCTCAGCTGAAATCAATAAGTCAAAGCATCGAGGTCAGTTGGCGAATTACACAGAAACGATACCTTTTACTTACAAGTCAGGCCTATCAACCTTGCACCCGGAACCAAGAACTTGTGCCCAGCCCCCCAGCCCCAGCCCCGGCCCCCAAACCTAGAATAACTGACCGAAGCGGGTGGAAGACAATCGGCCTTGTTTCAATATGGGGTGTATCTTGCTAGATTCCGGGAAGCGAGAGGGATAATATGGAGTTTTCAGGTTTCACTGATGAATGTGTCTGGGACCACCCTGCTGCTCTAAGTCGAGCGGCGATCAATAGCGCAGAGTCAATACGCATACAGACACAGACACATACTGTGCACACACAAACACATGCCCGCACCCGGACAGGCCTCTGCTGCAGAGAGAAGGAAATCCAGTGATAGGACAAGCAACGGAAAAAAGACGAGTTCAAAACACGACCGACTGCTGAGCAAAAAAACATTACTACACAACTACAAGCACTATATACTACTAGTATAATAGTATACTAGTAGTATACTGTATAATAGTATATAATACTTTAGTACATTCATTTTCTCGCAACAGGCTCCAAGCTGATTCAGCTAACACTAGCCTGACTAACCTGGGCCAAGAGTTCCACACTCCGGATTTCCCAAACTGTATTAAGAAAACCAAACATATCAGCACAAATCTGTGCTGGTTAGCGTTATCTTTATGAAACTCTAATTATCAACTTGAATTACTATTGCATAAGGATTTAGGCGATGCTTCTGTAAACTGATCTGTAATAAATTAATTGTTGAACTTAAGATAAAACTGTCCACTGACAAGCTTTAGTGGACTCATAGCCATGGAGAAATTGTGTATCATATGGTGATAAAGGCATGAACCGAACCTTTTATATCCAGGATTTTAGTTTAGTCCATTCCATTCACAATGCCCACTAAGAAGATTTAAACATTTTGCTGATTGATGAGGACATTTTATGACATCATATGTGGGGACATTTACTCTGAACTTTTATCAGATGCCATCTCCATTTACCTAGAAGAAGCCTCACTAATACCAGGAACAAAATGAGTCTCCAGAGCGAACACAATGTAGATATGCAATGGAAACTTTTCATGACTAATCAGACCAAAAAAGCAATACAATTTAATATCCAATCACAAATTATAAGAATTGCAGAATCTCAACTTGCAATCCAATTACCATGCAAGAATTGCAATAATATCTAATCAGGAGGTCTGCCAATTCCCATTCCTACTCCAATTACTTTCCTAATACTCAATACGAGTTGCACCTCAGGACACAACCTTGACGGCAGGTACAAGCTTTGATGGAGCCCACCCTGTATGTTAACATCCCGAGTACACTCAGCCTCAGCACTGCGACGGGAGAATAAATTTCTCAGTCAGCTCACAGGCTGTAAAAATTTAGGAGTCCCAGTTTTTGAAGAGTTATCTATAAAATTTCATAATCCGACGACCTGAACAACCCACCCCGCCCCCACCTCCCCCACCCCAGAAGGTGTGCAGAGAATCAAATTTTCTCCTCCATAGAGTAAAGTACACGCCTCGATGAAAAAGCCAATACCCAGAGAGGGAAGTATTACATTTCTGCTACGCTTAGTGGTGTCCTATCGCAGGGGGGAGGCTGGGAATGGGGCTGTGAAGACAGATGAAACAGGGGGCTGATTGGCTTTTCCACTCTGGTCTCCTTTGGACGGATCTAATCATTGGTCACTTGGCAAGAACCTCCTCGAGCTGCCTGCTGTTACTGGTCCCTTGGCTGTGATACTTCAAGGACATAATTCAAAAAGCACAGCTTTACAACCGTAGACTGCTGAGGGAACAGACACACGCGCACGCGTTCACACACGCGCACACACGCGCACACACACACACACACACACACACACACACACACACACACACACACACACACACACACACACACACACACACACACACACACACACACACACACACACACACACACACACAAACTAAAGCTTTACATAATCACATTTACTCACAAAGTATTTCATCCATGGGCATCCATGCGGATACAAAAAAAACTCTTGCAAAAATAATATTCATATCTTTTTCTCTCACACACGTTGTCATGCGCAAAAATTTACATGTGGACAGGCATACACACATAGGCATAATGGCGCAGCAAGGGCCCATTCGCACACACTACACTTTTTAATCTGTGATATATCAGCATTCACACCTGCATGCCCCCACGCACGAGCGCGCACAAACATGCATGAGCGCAAAAATGAAACCGCACAATCCCGTCCCACTTTACACATTATAAGCATCCCATTTGTGAAACAGGCACAAGAATAGGACAGCACACAATCCCATCTATAATCCCATCTACTCAATAACTCTAAGGCCCTCCCACATGGGCTTTCACACATCCACACACAGTTGCACAGACACACACACACACACACACACACACACACACTAAAACACGATAAGTGTCAATGTGCAGACTCAAATGAAATCAGGTAGCTGCCATCTGGGAGGAGGTGGAAAGTGAAACGTTATTTGTACGGTCTCGGCACGTTGATCAGTCTGTCTCTTGTTTATGGCTGCTGCTTCTCTGCCAAGGTCCCTCTCCTCCCTCGCTCTCCATGCTCCCTCTAACCTATATCCATATTTCCCCTCATATTATCTTCATCTCCTTCCCCTCTCATCCTCTCCCTCTGAACTATCCTTGTTTTATACTCTCTACAATCACATTCTTTTGCCCCCCTTCCTTCAGCCACAATGCACCCATTTTCTAATCCCCTCGATCCCTCCCTTCCTCACTATACTCACTTTCCCCCCACATTCTCCCATCATACCCCCCCGTTCCTACCTCAATTTCCTGCTCCAATCCCTGCCATTATGCTACAGTACACAAGGAGAATGTGTGTGTGTATATACATGCCTACAAGAGACCGGATGAACAGGATGAGAGAGAGAGAGAGAGAGAGAGAGAGAGAGAGAGAGGGGGTCCATAAGTGTTTGTGTGGACCGACATAATTATTATGATTGAACCTATGTGTGTGTGTGTGTGTGTTACATTAGTGGTGGTTATTACACACACACACACACACACACACACACACACACACACACACACACACACACACAATGGCCATGCAAACACATACTGTGTTTGCATGGCCTGTACTGCACTAGTAGACTTATGAACAAACACACGGTCCAACTGTGATTCTAGTCACAAGTTGTAGGTAGCTCACCTAAGAGTCAGCACACACACAGACACACACACACAACGCCCGGTGCATGTTTCTGATGTAATCAACGAGGGTCTTGGCCAGCACAGCAGCAATAGGCTCGACCGTCCTTGAAAGACCGAGCAGCCTTAGACCAGCCAAGCAAATAATTACCTCTCCACCTCTGATGCGCCTGCCTCTCTCCTTTCTCCAATGAAAGACGGACGGCGTGAGTGTGCGTGCGTGTGTTTATATGCTCGCAACTAGAGTGTGTGCTCTGCAATTACAATGTGCTATACTTTTTTGGGATTCAATACCATCAAACAGCTGGTTTCCCACCATCAAGAGGACGTCCAGAGTTCATTGACACATGAGTGAGTATGTGGGTGTGAGTCTAATGTGAATGAACCCAAAACTCCGTCCCTCCATCTCGTCAATAAACAAACCACACACATCAAGGACATCATCCTCAGAGCTTTGTATGTGTGTGTGCGTGTGTGTGTGTGTGTGTGTGTGTGTGTGTGTGTGTGTGTGTGTGGTGAGTAATTGTGCAGATATTAATACAGTCCGGATGGAAAAAAAACAAAAAAAAAAACAGTTCCTAAAATACATTTTCTGATGAAGACAGACAGACAGACCTATAGATACAGCATAACAGAAAAAAAGGCAATAAAATTTGTAATAAAAATTGAAAAAAGAAAAAAATGGCAATATAGACCAGGTAGCATGTGTTTTAGCTCCAGAGAAACAACCTTATCCCCATCTCCTCAAATTTCACCATTATTAGGAATGATTAGGGATTAAGCAAGAATGTATAAAAAAAAAAAAACCCTACGACCACCTTTTACCTCCCCATTCTTCTCACACTCTTCCTTTCCTCACATTATGGTCTTTCTCCATTTCCAGCTAAGGTCTTTCATGACGACTTTTTTGTTCTGATGACATTTGAGCTTCACGAGGCAGTTCACACCGGAGTGAGGAAGAGGAGAGCTGGGCCGGATAAAAGGTCAAGATTCAGATTTAGGACTTCTTTAGGGGAAGGTACGAGGATTCTCCTATGGCACGCTCCACCACAGGCGGCGGACACCACATTAGCCTCCATAATGTTTCCTTCAAACTCTTGTTATGATTAATGTCCTTCCTCCCTTTCAGAAATTATTTACTAATCTTGCTCAACCGTTTACCGCTCGCTGTCTTGCTCTCCCGTTTCCAACACCACTCATTACTCGTTCAAGGACGCAGTGGAGAGAAACCCAAATTAAATTCAGCCAATATTTTCTACTAATAACTACTACTAATAATAACTACTATGTATGGACATTTCCACAGCATGAGGTAGGGATTACTCACTGTTCTTTTTTCTGTAAAGGACAGTGCCTTCCCCTCTTTCCACAGACATTTTAAGTTTAAGGCCTGGCTCAAATGGTGACTCATTAAATATAACTGTACAACTGAAACTACTGCGATTATTAAAATTGGCTCAATTAATCAACATAATAAGCTGATAGTAACAACCATTGGATATGTTTAAGGTCTGAGATGATTTATAAAACTCCAAACCACTCTGGCAAATCAGGCACTGGATGCTGGGTAAAACTGAAATCCCCAACTCTTGGGCTGGCCACAGCCCTGTCACATGCCTCTGACCTGCGTAATTTTGTGTGTTGGTGTAGTGGAAAGTTCTGATGAGGAACAGAAGAAAGAGCAGGAGATTTAGACATAGCAAGGACAGAGAAAGAGCAATGGAGCGAGGGAGAGGGAGAGAGGGAGGATGGCGTTCTGAGGGAAAAACTACCGAAAGAGATCAAAACACCCAAACTGGCCCCAATTACGTGTCTGCCTTGCGCGTGCGCACACGCACGCACACGCACGCACACGCACACGCACACACACACACACACACACACACACACACACACACACACACACACACAGTCTGATCTCATAATGTTGCAAAGATTTTCCACCCTGGTCGCTCTGAACTAAAAACTGTGACACACTTTCACAACCATGTTTTATTTAACACTGATGGAGTTGGATAACAAGATGTTGATGAGAGAGGGAATCATGCATATGAGCACGCACACATGTACGATTTCTTATAGTTCCACTGTAAGTAACTCCCTTCTGTCTGGAAACACACACACAGACGGACAGCAACATGCACAAATCCTACCGAAAAAATACACCCTAAAATTACACCCTACCAACGCAATACACACACAACCACATACATTGTACACACATTGTACTGGTATCAAAGTGAGGCTTGAGTAAATACACATGGTTAGTGAGTTCCTGATGCACTTCTAAACCAAATAAATAATAAATTCGGAAACATAATATATACAGTATATACTGTAAATACTGTATGCACAACAAACCAAACAACACTGTAAAACCAGACTGCTGAGTGTATAGCGTGCGTGCGTGTGCGCGCACACATGCAAGCACACACACACACACACACACACACACACACACACACACACACACACACACACACACACACACACACACACACACACACACACACACACACACACACACACACACACACACACACACACACACACAGTGTTAGGTACTATTCTACTATGGTTGTCAAATTGATTTGGTTACTGATAAGATATTGATTAAATGGCATTTTATTTTTAACATATTATTTCTTGATACATTGAAAACCGAATCAACCAACATACACATGGTTTTATAGATGGTAAAATAAGCAACTACAAATTAATCTAGAAATGCAACAGAAGAAAAATAATATATACAAGACCAGACCTGCCAACCTTGGGTAAATAATTTGAGTACCACAATAGCATAACATTGAGTCTCTGTGGCGTTAGTAACTGCAGCAAAATGACTCCATCAGTTATTCACACCGTAGCCGTCTCGTAAAGAGGCTAATCACATTGTATGTGGACTACTACTACAGCGAACTTCATACAGTATACAAATTCATATCATAAGGATATACTCCTTGAAATGCATCATCTCGTGAAGTTAACCCAACATGTTCACTTATGGCAATTTTCGAGGCGGATTCCGATTAGAAAAAAACTGACCTGCCAATTCAGATTTTGCCCTATTTAGATTTTCATTCAGTTGTATCTTATTGTTGTTCTTCTTTCGGCTGCTCCTGTTAGGGGTATGTTCATAATAAAACAGTGACTATTAAATAATTTTTACACTGTCGTCTGATCATTTTGAGCTTGTATCTGTAATCGTAGAATTCAGCTAATTTGGTCTCATTAGGTATATCGACTGGACATCAATGACAAATACATCAAGTGAACTGATCACGCTCATGTGATAGGACAGCTGCACATACTGCTGCGATTTTCAGTTACCATTACAGTGACATTGCTGATTTTGACACTGTGTGTTTAGAATTGTTCATTACATTTACATTTAGTCATTTAGCAGAAGCTTTTATCCAAAGCGACTTACAAGGGAGAATAACATTCAAGCTACATTGCAACAGAAACATTAGTGTAACAATAACCAAATACATCAGAGACTTGAACTTGATGCAAGCGGCTACAGGTAACCAGTGGAGCTCAATAAGCAGTGGAGTAACGTGTGCCCTCTTTGGGTGGTTGAGCACCAGTCGCACCGCCGCATTCTGTATCATCTGCAGTGGCTTCACAGTAGTCGCAGTAGTTGAAGCGGGAAATCACCAAGGTTTGTACCAGCAGTTGAGTGGCATATTGGGTCAGGTACGGCCTGACTTTTCGGATGTTGAATAGTGCGAAGCGGCACGACCGAGAGACGGCGGCATTATTCAATATGGAACAATAATAGAACATGAAACTGTCCCTGAGTTCAGATAAAATAGGATATGGGACTGCCACCAAGTTTCAGTATAATTCAACCTGTAACTATCACTGAGTTTAAGTAGGACACAACATATAACAAACATGGATACGTCCAGTTCAAACCTCAAATAAAACTTTTAAGTGCAAATTTACGTTTCTATTATATTTATATGGTACTTGCCATCCCAACATAAATTGCAATCATTGCAAAAATAAAGTAATAATAATTAATGTGCATTATACCAACTGAATCAAATTGAACGCACCAACCCGTGGTGTGGGGTTGGTGCGGTTTGAGCAGCCACACCTGACCTGGATCTAAGTAATGGAGAACAGACTGGCTGCATACCTGTTGCTTGTTGGTTGGTCTAACAAGCAGCGGGTAAAACCCCCATCCCCACACACACTCAGGAGAGGAGCCCTGTCATGACACATGTCTATCTGCTCCTGGCTAATTCCAACTGGCCAACTCTCTACAATAAACTGGTGTTTACAACCCCCCATCTTCTGTGTCTCTGTGCCGAAGGGCCCTGAAATGCTACTTGGGTGGCGCGTGGTAGGAGAAACTGCTACAGACTCGTTTTACTGAGTGACTCGTCCAGAACTGACTCACAAAAAAAAAAAACGAGCGGAGCTCTTGCATTAGGAACCAGAGCCGACGCTCCGCTGTAGTGACAATGATAGATACACAGTCTGCACAATTTTGGAATATTGTCAGGCGATAGAATATTTATCCAATCTTTGCTTACCTTAAAGTACCTCTTTCTCTCTCTCTTTTTTGCATCAACTATGCAACTACTTTACGTAACATTGGTATCCGGTTTGAGTATTGGAGCATTTTTACGAGTACGTGCACAGTACCGGGCGTGGCAATTTCACAGAATCTGAAAATATATCTGACCGGCGGGTCACTGGTCATGGTCGATCAAGCTCAAAACAGGCCGATCGATCATTGCTATTACCAAAGCCTTATATGTTGACATTACAGACACAATTTTGTGCTAACAGTATTACTCCCCTACTTCCCATTTTACCTCAGCAATGCATCGTTACACCTCAGTGGATAATAAAGTACCGCTGCCCTGCATATCAGTGGATGTTGAGTGAGTGAGAGGAGAGGGCTTACAGAACCACAGGTCGTAGCATCCGGTCCAATCCCAGGGAACACAGACACTATTCTTCTACGTGGGCTGTCATTAAACTGTGGCCCAGACCCAAGTGTGTGCGCTTTTTACCTCAGATATTAATTTACCCTGCACTTAGTTCCAGACACATAGAAGTTTATGGGGAGGCGCTGTGCTGTTATATGACCTTGCACAAATCACATTGCACCCTCCAGACCCAAAACCTATCTGTACCAATTTCACAATAAAGGCCCTGTTGAGAGGGTTAAATGTATTGATCTTATAGGTGTAATATATAAACCCAAAGTGGGATATGACACTAAACAGCCCTGCTATACTGCAGCAATCAGTTTCTGGTTTGAACTATTGGTAATGTATAGAGAGCGAAGGAACATTTTCTAACTGACAAACGCATTTTTGTAGTAATGAAAAATTAAGTATCATTTGGTGGAAAGAGTCATTTCTACCAAAGGTTATTTGGTAGAAATTATAGTTATAGGTAGTTATTAAGTTATATTAGTTATTAGTTATTCATTCAGAAAAAGCTTGAAGGCTCTCAAATATCCTAGCCATGGCAAGGCCAGAGTCCCTTGTTATTACTGACGTAAAAATATGTATAAATTGTATTTATATAATAACCATTCACTGTATTTAGCTACAAAATGACTGGTATTCCTGTTTGTGGAATACCAGTGACACACACACACACACACACACGTCTTACTTCCCAAGATGAAATTGCTAAGCCATAATGTTTGCAGCTCCAAACAACAGGAGATAAGACACAACCTGAATTATTGATGCTAATGAAAACAACTTCATGTCTTTTCTCTCTCCCTCTCCACTTCATCTCTACCTGGTCTCCTTCTCTTCATCTCCTCCTTTGTGCGCCTGCAACATAACTCTAATGATACCCTCTCTCAAGTGGTCCCACTTCAATTTACTTTGCAGCTATAGACACACATAAACACACGCACAAACACACACACGATGGCGTGTGTGTGCTCCTCATAGGACTGGCTCGGGTCTCGGCGTGAGGCAGGTGGAGGACAGAAAAACTGCTGGCTCCGCCATTGCCATTCTGCACTCTCTCTCCATCCCTCCAGTCTGTCTCTCTCCATTTCGACGTCCCTCTATCACCCCCTTGCCGACCACATCCCCACATTAAGCCTGCCCCTAAGTTCTCTCTCTCTCTCTCTCTCTCTCTCTCTCTCTCTCTCTCTCTCTCTCTCTATTCCCATGCTGCAGCTCCGTCCTTCTCCACTGATTCTCTGCCTAAATGGTAGCGAGAGAAAGATAGACAGAGGGAGAGAGGGAAAGAACGGAAGGAAGGAAGAGGAGAGAGGAGACAAAGAGGGAAGAGCATTTACGGACAGAAAATAACAGGCCTTAATAATTCACAGTGCCCTGAAGCCACAAGCCAATCACAGCCCATCGCTCTGACAGATGGAAAGAGAGCGAGAGTCCGAAAGAGGAGGAGGTTAAGGAGGGATGAAGCCCGAGAGATAGAGAGAAAGGCCTCGAGGGAGAAAAAGAAAATGAAATGCGAAAGAATAAAAGTCTGCTATGTTGGTACGCTAAATGCGTGTCAATTATTATGGTGCATTATTTTTTGAGATGAAAGCTTCAGTGGTTTTAAAGGTCCAATAAATAGGTTGTGCAAATTGCTCTCAAAAGAGGCAGCCCGCACCGGGCTCAGCTTAGGAGGAAACGGCCCTTATCCCCAGAACCTCAGTCAATCAAATCCATGAACCACGAATCCATGAACCACGGTGCACATCTCCCTGAACTTCATTCTAGTTTGCACAAGCATGGACAAACATTCAGATACCAAGCGACTGCCGTTGCAAAACTCCTCTCCTACAAAGCCAAAAAAGCCTGGTGGAGGAGGCAGGATCACGTCTTGCAATGTTGGGGTGGTTTCTATGGTTTCCTTTTGCGGTTGCTATTTGCCGCTAATTCTCCAAATGCATCTGATTGCACCCTGAAATGTTTGCGACATTTATGTTCATGCATGTTTGTATTGTATGATCATCAGTGTATCATAAATAGAGGAACATGGGACGAGATGAAGCTAAAAATGACTGTGACTCACATTCAGATTTTATTCCACCAATGTGAAATGAACAATGAAAAATATACGGTGTTGTATGTTGGACTGGAATTAAATATTTATAAACAAAGATAATGGCCAACATGATGTGAAGGGGCGGGGTTTTGCACTGCAACTGTCTGTGTAGAAAGCCATTCTTGGAAACACCTCTCCCTTTGATAAGGCTTAAGTCTCTCTCACACACACACACACACACACACACACACACACACAGTCTAGATAATGCCAGAGTTGCATTTTCATTTTCCGAGATGAAGCAGTGGTCTGGCCTCACACAGAAAGCTCTGATTGCTGGTCTGAAGAAGGTCACCTTAACGCCCCTCCACAAGCTCCCTCCCACCAATCATTGATCTATAAACCAATTACACAGCAGCAGGACACATGTGCAGAGGTGAAACATAATAGATAGAGAGAAAAATTACGCTGTGTGAGTCTTAAAAGGTTCACGAGAGTATTTTGAAATGGGTGCCATTTTGCAATTCACCTCTTACTGCCTTTATCACATACATATACATACTTCCAAACATATATGCAGTGAAATGTCATTGTAACGCACCCGGAGATTAGTTAGTATATAGAATAAAATAAAATAAAATAAAATAAAATAAAATAAAATAAAATAAAAGTCAAAAGGTAATATACTGAGTGGGGGTTACAAAATAGAAATAAAAGGAATAGACTATTATGTAAATGGAATAGGCTATTTTGTATCTACCGATATGTGCAGTAAAGTTGCATGGGAATTAAGTGAGGTAGTGTGTGGAGATATAAAGTACAGAGTACAACAGTAATGCACAGCAATACAGTAACACCAAACAGAACAGCAATACAGTACATTATGCTATAACCCAGTACAGTGATACAGTATGCAGTACAGTATGCTACATACAGTACAGTAAGGCAGTGGGGCCTACGTGTGTGTCTCAGTGAGGACCCCTGGTGAGTTCAGCAGTGACAGTCCTTATGGCTTGCGGGAAGAAACTCCGTCTCAGTCTCTCTGTCCTCGCTGTGTGACTGCAGAGGCGCTTGCCCCGACGGCAGCAACTGGAACAGTCTATTGTTGGGGTGGTGAGGATCATTCATGATCCTGTGGACTCTGCTACTACACCTCCTGGTGTATAAGTCCTGCGGGGAGGGGAGGGTATTTCCAGTGGTACGTTCAGCTGAATGCACCACCCTCTACAGGACCCGCCTGTCCTGAGCAGTAGTTTCCAAACCAGGAAGTGGTGTTGCCTGTCAGGATGCTCTCCACCGCTCCAGAGTAGAAGGACTTGAGGATCCTCACAGAGACCCTGAAATTTTTCAGCTGCCTGAGGTGGTAAAGACGCTGCCTCGCCTTCCTCACCAGAGTGTCAGTGTGTGTGTAGTCCATGTTAAGTCCTCTGTGATGTGGACTCCCGGGTACTTGAAGCTGCTCACACTGTCGACAGAAGTCCTATTAATCACCAACAGCGCGTGCATCCTCGGTTGTAAACCTCTGCTGAAGTCAACAATCAGCTCTTTAGTTTTGCGGACGTTCAGGAGGAGGCTGTTGTCCTGGCACCAGAGTGACAGGTCAGCCACCTCCTCGCCGTAGGCCTTCTCGTCATCGTCGGTGATCAGGCCCACCACTACGGTGTCGTCAGCAAACTTGATGATGGTGTTGGAGCTGGACCTGGCCACACAGTCATGTGTGTACAGGGAGTACAGTAGGGGGCTGAGGCCACAGCCCTGGGGGGGATCCTGTGTTCAGGGTGAGGGTGCTGGATGCGTGCTCCACTCCAATCTCGACCCAGTTACTGAACTACTTGATATTGGTTTCATTTCCCACTTTCCCAGGGTGTTTGAAAACTGACTGGAGAAGTGACTTGAGGATGTTGGCATTATGGTGGTTGTGTCGGCCAGATTATATGTAGTATAATAAGTAAGGTCCTACATCCTGGAAAATTATGGTATATTTATAAATCTCGCTATGTACACTGTTTGTTTAAAGACTACCGGGCCCTTAAACGGGGGCTCTGTGGCTCCCAGGTGAACTTGAATTTTCCCAGTAAGTCAGGGGCCGGTACAGTGACGTTCTTGCTGGTGATCGACAGCACAAGGCCACATGCACCTCTCCAGACCGTATAGGATTGGTTGAAAAATCCGGGATGCCAGTGTTCTTTCTCGAAAAAACAGCACTAAGGTGCCATCAATAATGCTGACTGCCATTTACAGTACGCCACTCATTTGCCTTCAAACAACATTTGCTGAATTTACAAAAAATAAAAATAAAAATCCGTCCTTGAAGCTTTCAGAGCTTTAAGAAGTCGTAAGAGCATCTGTTCTTCGTGTTGAGATACATTTTGGCCAAACATCTTCTTATGCAGTATTTCCTCGCCTTTGTCATGGCTGCGGGAGAAATAATCATATTAAAACTAGAGTCACAGTATGGGTGTGGGCTGATAACCAAATACGAAACTAAATATTGTTTAACAGCCTTGATGCAAGACACACAAACCAGAGGCCTGCGTTTATAGTCTTGTAAATACTGTACAACAAAAATGTGAGACTATGGCAACAATGCACATGTTTTTTCTGTAGTGAGAGAATATTTAATGGTGTACTAATCCTGCCTTTACCCATAGCAAATTACTGTTCCGCTAAAGAGCAAAGGAAAAAAAAGACCTTTAGAGACTCTTGGCGGAGATCAAGAAAGTAGTCCCAGGATCTTGGTAGGAGCCAAGATGTGGATTGGATTTTGTTTTCAGAATCTGGGGAAATCAACAAACTGCCTGACCATGGGTGAGACTTATAAGGAAGACAATGGCACACAGTTCAATCACATAGCAGAGTTTTGTTATGTACAAAAGAGTCCAAAAATCAGTTGTCAGTATTGCACGTAGATTGATGAGGAAAAAAAATGAATTAAATCATGTGGCAGTTCTGCCCACCACACGCCTCCAAGCGGTGTTTTCAGGGCCCTCCGGCACAGAGACACAGATGACGACGGGTTGTAGACACCAGTTTATTGTAGAGAGGAGGCTGGGTGGAATTAACCAGAAGATGGAACATGTCGTGACAGGGCTCCTATCCCGAGTGTGTGTGTGTGGATGGGGGTTTTAACCTGCCGCTTGTTAGCCCAACCAATGAGCAACTGGTATGCAGCCACATTGACCCAATCACCTAGATCCATGTCAGGTGTGGCTGCTCAAACCATCCCATCCACACACCACACCACAAATCAATTTAGAGTAAAGCTGTCACGCAACATTTGGCAAAAAGTGAACGGTCCGGGGGTCAGTTCTTTGAGCAGGGATATTTGTCAAGCTTTGCGTCACTTCAGGGTCTGACTCAATTCGAAACGAGTACTGTTCGATGACACCACCACCTTCACCCCTGTTCCCTCCGATTCTAAGATAAAGCTGAAGCAGATAACTTTGGCGGTTCCTGAGGTTGTGAGATTCAACTGCTCTAATTTCCGAAAAATGGAAATGATCCAGTCCCTTGATAATCATCCAAACACAAGTGTTCCTTGAATTAGAATTTTTTTAGTCGCAACAGCAGCACTAGTACAGTAACTCACTGCCCTGATATTCAGGTGATATTAGGTGTACTATCCAGTACATTAACCCTTTAATTATTTGTAAAGGTAAAGGTAAATTCCACTACATCTAGTAATTTGTCAAGCAGTAGGGAAACAGAAAAAGAAAAATCCCTTTTAACTAGCCTCTTATTACAGTCAAGTCCAAAAGCAAGCACAGTTCCACAGCCATAAGAAGGATGTTTATCATGGGAATCAGCCGGATGGAGTGATATGAATTTAGAGAGGAGGAAAAGTGTCGTGGGTTGGACCGAGTGACTCAGCATAAATCAGCATGGTATAATTACTGGCAGGGGGGCATTCAGAGGACGCTGATACAGCACTGTATGACTTGATAATAAGCCTTCAATTCTTCATGCTTTTGCACAAGGGGGCTTTTAGTGTGTCTGAGGGAGAAAAAACAGGGAGAGGTGGAAAAAGACTTGAGACTTTTAAACACATGAGACTTTTTTTTATTTTATTTAATGCATCATTTAATTCTGAGTATGACTAATAATAATACTATAACTATAATAATGACTCTAGTCATTATTCCACCTCTCTCTACTTACAATCCCGCTTCCACGTAAATTGTTCTGGATATATCGATTAATTTCCACATGACTGGCAGTACATCCAAAATACTCTATACCCCAAACAAATTGTTAATATGGTTTATAGATATACTAAGAACCTATGTAAACAATAGCATTATCCAATCAGTGCCAAATATCACCCTCTTGCTGTTGATTGATGTTTGTGAAATGTCTAGCATTTTTATAATGAAAAAACTCTTTTGGGTAATCTTTTTCTTTCTTTCTTTCAGAAAAATGGGAAATGAAGGCTTATAATGAAAAAAAACATTGTTTTATTGTGAAATATTGTGAATAATTAGTTATTTATGATAATGTTTGGATGTTTTCATGGAATATTTCAGAACAAAATGGCATATTTAATTATTGATTTTATCATTTATTTTTTGCAGCAATTTTGTCCTTCATACCAAACAGCAGTGTGACTGTAATGTAAAATTTACAGTTCCTCTGACTAACGCACATCTGGTTGCTCATTTCTTCGCCTGCCCATGAATACCATTATCTTAAAATATGTGATCTTATGCATGAGAGATTGTGATTGGTGTGTGTGTGTGTGTGTGTGTGCGTGTGTGTGAGAGAGAGATTTTCCATTATAATATCAGATAGGCCCATTCGATTCTCATTGTACAAGCTGTGCTACACAACGTGACAAGAATAATCAGCTCTGGAAAATGCCAGCCACTTAACCAGCCAAAGATGGAGAGAGAGAGAGACAGAGAGAGAGAGAGAGGGAGAGAGAGAGAGAGAGAGAAAATTGTGATATTTTTCCCCTTCATCTTTTAGTGAGTCTTCTACACATGAAGTGGCTTATAAATAGTGCAGGGTCCAAATGGGCATGTATGCTTGCGCACATGCACGCATGCGCACACACACACACACACACACACACACACACACACACACACACACACACACACACACACACACACACACACACACACACACACACACACACACACACACACACACAGACACACACACACACACACACACACACAAAACCTACAGCAACCCAGATCTTAGATGATTCATGTCAAGCCATTAGACTTACGCAATGACTCTATAGAAGTAAACCAAGCTTAGTTCTAAAGTGTATTACCAACCATTGTAATGAGACATTTGTGCCAAATACAATTATTAATTGATAATACAATATTTTGTTTACAAAAGTACAATTTGTACAAATTAAGTCCATAACTAAAATGTGTATGGCCAACTGTCATATTTGTATGAGAAATGTAATCGTTAACAATCTCATTGTAAAATTGAAGGGTTTTATTGCACTTGGATTTTATGTTTTATAAAAACCAATTCCCTGTGAATTTTAGGCAATTTAATAGTACTAATATATCTCCAATGTGCACATTTTTCAATTGGACTTAAATTGTACATACTTCCTGAATTACCAATGTGCAACAGAATTAAGCATATCCACATTTGTGTTATTTTGCATCTGCCATGCTCCTTTCTTCCAACTCATGTCAAAATTGTGCATACTGGGCCAGCACTCATTTTGGAGTCCTGCAATTTGATTGTCTTGGTTGAACTGTAGGACTAAACTGTCTAAGCTGTCCCAGCTGTCCCATAAGCTACGAGGGGCTCCTCGCCCTCACTCTGGTCGGTTCGCTAGGGAATGGGACAGCCCTCGTCGTGCCAGTAATGCACACAAATGCACAAAATTGAGGGTTAGTGTACCAGGGGCAAGTTGGGATACAGGGTACATCTCTTCTCTTCTCACCACAGCTGGGTTAAGAAGTGGTGTCAACAGGGGATCATGGGCCACACTTCATCTGAGGAAGATGTATGTACATGTCTGTGTTTTGAAACTACAACTTAGGTTGTGGGTTTTTTTTTTGTTTTTTTTATAGTTGATTTGGTTATTTCTTGTTTCTGACAGATCGAAAAAGTAACCATCCACTGGCCCCCGGGGTGCGCAGGAAAATCGTATCACAAAATTATATCACATTGATATTTTGTTGCCTGTGTTAAAAAGCTTTTATCGATGTGGCGTTTCCTCAACAGGAAAAGGTTAAGGTGTGGAAAGAGTGCAACAGAACACTACTATCAGTTCCCCATAAACCCAAACCACTTAATGCCACTGAAAGGACACACTTCCCTATGTTCAAGATCAAGAGATTATTTGTCACATACCGCGTGCATGTGTGCGCGCACGCGCGCGCGCACACACACACACACACACACACACACACATCATGAGGCAGATTCTTCAACACTCTGAAACTCATTAAAAGGGCTAAATAGAGAGAAGGACATGAAGAAAGGCACTCATTCATATTTCTTACGGCAATTTTGCACACAACTGGGCCATTGCCAAATAAAGAGATCAACTCAAACGAAACCACATTTTGCAACCATGCAGAACTACCAAATAGATCTGCTGATGAGCCTCCTGACACAAATCCTAACAACGGGGGCCGGCCAGTGGTCAACTGAGCCAATGGACGTTGCTGGGACAGTGCCTTTGAACTAGCTCCAAGGATACTGCTACAGCAGGGGAGGCTATTTTAACTCTGACTGGTGCGTCAAAGGAGAGATGTGCATCATTATGCTCCCCTCACTAAGCCATTGAGCAGGCGCGAAGGAACATAATGACAAATGAATCATCTCCTTCAGAGCTAACACAAGCTGTAAAGAACAGTGCGGACGGACTGTCTGACTGACTGACAACGAGGCATATTAGCGCGCAGGGGAGGGATAAATCTCCAAATCTTCATCACATTTCAAGGTATGCTCGTAAAGCATCATAATCTCTTTGTAAAACATCATAATCTAGTCATAAAGAGTCATAAAGCTTCCCAGCGACTTGGTCTCGGGAGAGCCGCCGATGCCTTCGTGCTGACACAGCTCTAAATCACAGCCGCTAGGATGGACCTACACCATCCAGCTCCTCCCCTTCCTCAACCCCTACCCCCATGCCCACCTCTCCTCCGTTTTTACTGTTAGAACTGGTTCATTACACAATCTATTTTCATCTTCTCTAAAGGAGGTTTTTATTTTCCCCCCACTTGAACCCCTCCACCCACCTTTATAACCCTTAACTGCCTACTACTACTACTACTACTACTACTACTACGGTCTTGGTGGCTACCATAATTAATATATTTACCATGCGGACACGCACGCGCGTGCACACACACACACACACACACACACACACACACACACACACACACACACACACACACACACACACACACACACACACACACACACACACACACACACACACACACCAAATTCTAACAACATACGTTGACACAAAAACGAAATAGACAAATTATACAGCAAACACCAAAAACACCACTTACTTGACATCTGCAGGATTGGGGAGTAGTGTTAAAAATGTTGATATGGATAGATAGATGGATAGATGGATAGATAGATAGATAGATAGATAGATAGATAGATAGATAGATAGATAGATAGACACGATTTTTTTCTTGGAACTACCGAGTTAAAAGTCATGAATGCTGTAATTTAATGTCTGAGCTTCTGCCTCAGATTAAACAAAAAACACCAATTTGTTTCCATTTTTGACCCACTGTCACTTGTAGTGACACAAATTTATAAAAATTTGAACCCTTAAAAGAATTAAATTCAGTATCAATGCAGTTTGGTCGACGCCATAGACCTAGCCCAAAGCTGTGGTAAGTAATACCCTACCAAAATCATCATGTGTTTCAAGCAGGATGGATACGAGGCTGCGGCAACCAAATATTCTCAAACATACTACCAATAGCAAAAGTAATGCAATAAAATAACTGCGTCAATGTATTTTGGATTTATGGCTTATGAATAAACTGCTTGTATCCTTTATTGTAACATGTTGACCCATAAACATCAGATTTGTTGTTTTTGTTGGTGTGTGTGTGTGTGTGTGTGTGTGTGTGTGTGTGTGTGTGTGTGTGTGTTGCAGAAAGGGGATTCCCGGTTGGTAGTAAATTATGCAAGGCTTAGACAACACAGCTATTGATGCTCTACCCTGTTCGACATCGTCACTGTCCTTACGAAACGGTAGCCAGGGATTAAGCTCAGACGTCACAAGGCTGACCCCACAGTTCAGGTCGAATCCAGTGAATCCGTCACTCTGAAACACGGTGCAGCCTCAGAACGGGGACCATTTCATAATACACATCCCCTTTGGATGAAAATACGTAATCTACTCACATTGTAAGAAATCGCAATTTAATCTCCCAAAATAACATACAACCATTTCCGTTTACGTCATTGTTGACGTAGGCCTGCTGACTGGGGGTGTGTGTGTGTGTGTGTGTGTGTGTGTGTGTTTGTGTGTGTGTCGGAAGGGAGTGGGTTATTGAAAGTACGGCCCATTAACACTCAGCCAATTAAAGTTCAGCCACACGGTGTGGGAAAAATGTTGATTTTTCATTCGCAGCCACACACACTCACAAGATACACATTGAGTACACACACCCTTGCAGTGTTATCAACAAGACGTTGGGGCATTTCCACGTCATGCCCTCATTAGAGCTATGACAGCAGCTCATATAGGAACTAATTCTACAGTCCGGGCCAAGGATAACATCATGCAAACAAAACATTTGCTTGAAGTATTATTATTATAGTCTGGGATGACCAGACGTCAGCGATTTCCGGGGACAGTCCCCGGATTTGATGCCCCCTCCCACCGACCGGCGCTGACTGTCCCTGGAAATGTCCTCGGATTGCCCTGTGAAAGATTTGTTTTTCTATCATTTTCATAGTGTAAATACAGATGATGATATTGTTGATGTTTATTCACAAGTGTGTAGTTAAAGTCCCACTGAGATTCTAGTTGGGTTAGTGGGTGCGGGTTTAAGTCCCAACATGTTTAAGTGGGGCTGGGTTGGACTCCCAATTACTCGCTGGGATTATATTGTCTTTTTTATTAATATCTGTTTTCAATTTTTATTTATAGGGGTTTTTTTGCCTTCTATGATTTTATTGTTCTTTTCTTTTACAGTATGGTCATTTCTCAATACCAAGTACGCAAAGTCCGGGTTTGCGGACTTGCTAGTTCAGACTTGGCAAGTAGAGACTCCCTGGGACGGGAGGACGCAGGACGGTCATTCTGCAATTGGAACAGCGGCGTTCTTGATGACGTGGACGTGGGACGTCATCATCTCAGCTCGTCTTGGCAATATGTCTACTCCGGTTATCTTCACTGTAATTTGTAAATGTTTAAACTACATTCCGTGACAAAGCAGTAGTAGTATTTCCAAAATTATACTTACAGTTATGAGTTCTCTCCTCGGCCATTGCCATTACCATTACCACCGCTTGGTGCGAAATGCATTCTGGGATACTTGGCTGTCCCAAGTCCACACAAGTCACCACCGATGCATCCTCAATAAAATGGGCAAGTCCACATCCGGGCATTTCGACTGGACTTGGCTTGATGCAGACTTTGAATTGGAACAGTACAGACGTTTCACGGGTCCACAAGAACACAAGTACAGACAAGAACGCAGATTGAGAAAAGGCCTTGTGTCTTTTATGCCCTACGTAAAACCCTTTTAAGTGTCCATGTGTATGAAATGTGCCATACAAATAAACAATAATACATTTCAGAATCAAATATCACTTCTGTTATAACTCAAAATTTGTTCTCTCAACCTTCTTCAACTTTTGAGGAGTTAAAACCTGCTTGTTCACAACTACCAGCAAGTGCCATTCTATAAATGTGGGTTTTTTTATTCTTTTCATTCTTACGTTTTATCGTTTGACCTTGTGTCTTCGCACTCGTCACGGTTGTAATACCAAACGTTAAAGCCAAAGACCCGTTGTATGAACAAACAAACAAGACATGTTTGGACGGAAAACTGCCTTGTGGAAAACAGTGGAACCAAAGAGAATGTATACGTTTGCTAATGGGGCTTATCTTCAAATTAAAAATTTAAAAAAAACTCGGATCACCTTAATACCCGGGGGGCGGGGGCGGGGGGAGAGACCCCAGGGGCAGTGAGGTGCGCCGGGCAGAGGCCGCCGCTGGCACCCCGGCTCTCCTCTCACTTCAAGCCGCTCTCCGCGCTCTCTCGGCGGGCTCTCTCTCTCTCTCTCTTCCTCTTCCGGGTCCACCGGTCGGAACTTCCGCAAATCATTTTCAGATCAACATTGGTCAAAGTCCGTCTTTGTGAAAATAAAAATAAAAAATCCCAACGAGCGTTATCTTACCTCGAAGTTATGTTTGGTTGTTATTTTCCCTCGTTTCTTTAATGTCTGAGTGGGGCTGTGCTGTCAAGTCCACAGCTGTCAATCACATGACTTGAACCTCGTATGAATCACCAGCTCAAAAGGAGAACCAAAAACTTAAAAAATAAAGTTCATGAAAACCTTCGGTTAACTGTTTGTATATTTACATATCAAAAATTATATAATGATAGGAGTACCAAACCACCAGAATAATCAAAGAATATATTCTCTTTCTGGTTGAATTTTCTTTTATGTCCTCTGATTGGTTGATAAGATCACGTGGTAAACAAAAAAAACAACAAAGAAAACAAGTTCAAGTTCAAGAGGTTATTTGTCACATACATAAACATACAGTCATACATGTATGCAGTGAAATGTCACGACACCCGGTGATTGAGCACAATAAGCTTTATAAGCTCTAAGAATACTAAAATGTGCATAATCGACGCTTCGATTTGAAGTGTGACAGAGTTAATGAAAAGGCTGCCTGAAGTTTGTCCATCTCTGTCTATCATATATCCAACTCCTCTATTACACCAGCTTCCTGCCTTCCTTCCTTAAATTACTTGTTTAATTGTTTAATTATTTCAATTATTATTGCACATATTGCAATATCGCACTATTCCATACTGTTGGCAGAATGTGAATTGTTGATACAGAGGTTTATTGTTTTTTGGTAAATGTTTTGGTAATAATTTAGTCATTCTAATCTTTTGCCATCTTTAAGGTTTATTCTCAATTGCAGATTGCAGATCTATCTATCTATCTATCTATCTATCTATCTATTAAAAGTTGCGTTTGCTTTACCAGCACGTGTGTCAGTGTAAACAGGGTGACACGCTGTTCTCTGGCCAACATTCTGGTGATGGGTGTGTTGGCGTGTTAACATTCAAGGTGACGTGCTGAGGATTTGGCAGCTCCCGTCTCCTTTCCCAATTTTCTAAACTGTGAAAGTAGAGTCGCTGTAGAGCATAGATTATACATCATCACCTAGGCACGTGCATGTGCGCGCGCGTGTGTGTGTGTGTGTGTGTGTGTGTGTGTGTGAGTGTGTGTGTGTATGTGTGAGACAGCAATGTGTCTCCCAGTCTCTCAACATGATAACGGGATCTTCGAGGCAGCCAAACCTTAAACGCTGCTACACTCATCCACCAAGAAAAACCTGCTCAAAATGTCTCTGGAAATGTAGAGAACAGACATCAATACCAAACCATCTACACACCTTTCAGTTTAAATTATTGGATGCATATGTTGCTTAGCTCAAAGGTCTGGCAGAGATGAGGATTCTATTTTATCTGACCTGTAACATATGTTCAATAGATGGATAGATAGATAGATAGATAGATAGATAGATAGATAGATAGATAGATAGATAGATAGACAGATAGATAGATAGATAGATAGATAGATAGAAAGATAGATAGATAGATAGATAGATAGATAGATAGATAGATAGATAGATAGATAGATAGATAGATAGATAGATAGATAGATAGATAGACAGATAGATAGATAGATAGATAGATAGATAGATAGACAGACGAACAGACAGACAGACAGACAGACAGACAGATAGATAGATAGATAGATAGATAGATAGATAGATAGATAGCCACGAGGATGAGGCAGTTTTCACACATACACACAGACAGACCCCCCCCCCCACACACACACACGCTTACAGTACAGTACGGTCTTTGTTTAAATGTTCTTTGGATAGACTCTTATAAACCTCCTTTTTTCTGAGAAGCGACAGGAAGTGCAACAGGAAGTTGAGAGGAGAACGTGTGGCCTGTCCTTTGTCGGGGAGACACGCGGAGAGGAGACGCTCTCTATTGTGTGTGTGTTTGTTTGTGTGTGTGTGTGTGTGTGTGTGTGTGTGTGTGTGTGTGTGTGTGTGTGTGTGTGTGTGTGTGTGTGTGTGTGTGTGTGTGCGTTGTCTTGCTTTAGCTATGGCACGATGACAAAAGCCGCCACGGCCAAGCTCCTCATCCTCGTGGCCCTCACCTTCATCATCTGCGTTCCAGAATTCTTCAGACCACACAGAGGTTGGTGCTCACTGCAGTGTATGTGTGTGTGTGTGTGTCTGTGTGTGTGTGTGTGTCTGTGTGTGTGTGTGTGTGTGTGTGTGTGTGTGTGTGTGTGTGTGTGTGTGTGTGTGTGTGTGTGTGTAGCCGCACGGCCATGTGCTTCCCTATGCGTGACCACGTGTGTGTGTAAGCATCCGTATACTTTGCTATCAGTTGAGAAAACCTGAAGCATTCAAAAGTGGAACTGTTTGCCTTTGCCCCAATTTCACTGCAACCTCGTTGAACCCTTCACACTGACTTAGAACGGAAATGCTGGGTTGTTTTTTTATATATATATATATGCATGAAAAAGGGAACATTTATTTTACTGGGTCTGGCGGCTTTTAGAAGGGGAGCCGCATGGTCTGTCAATTGAAAGAATGTACTTTTAGTCTCTAGCCTTTGTAGTGGTGCTTGTTAGCTCACTTTGTAGCCATTCTCCGTCTATATTCCTCACTCTCTCTCTCCTTCTGTCTCGTCGTTCGCCCCGCCTATAATCCCAATTGGGTGAGATTGCGTTTGCATGGAAATCGATAGAGGCTTTTTCAGACTAGGGCTGTTAAGGCATAAAGGGGACCTATTATGCTCCTTTTCAACAAGTTAAAATAGGTCTCTCGGGTCCCCAAAACATGTATTAGAATTATGTTTCTGAAAATACCACTCAGATTATGCATTCTAGCCATTCCAACATGCCTCTAAACCATCCTGTTCCAGGAGGGGCTGCTGCTTTTGGGGGGGCGCCACGCTCCTGAGGCCCCTAGTTCTGTGAGCCAATTAGGTTTGAGCTTTGCTTCCGGGTTCCGTTGTATTTAGTTACACCAAAATCAGTTTCCAGGCCAGTTGCTTAATCTTTACTCATATCACATCTCCAAGGACTAATTTAAACGTTTATTCCGACTTTCGTTGCCGACACAGCACCGGCATATCGCACGCGATTTTTTTCCTCTCATGTAAACGTACGGGCGGATCGTGTCGCAGGCGTCTTATCTACCGCGTACTTTAAAAAATATATATTTTTTTGAGAAAGACACTTTCTCCTTTACCCTCCTCTCATTTATCCCGACCCCCTCCTCCTCCCCATTGCTAAATCGACGTCTTCCAGCTCGTCTAAATTCACTTCTTTACCTCTTCCCCGTTAGCGTCACAACACAGGACTGCAGATCAAAACCTTTTGATACCTCTTTTCATCTTTCTTCTTCTTCTTTTTTTTTTCCAAGACTTGAAAGTGAACTTGCTCTGCGTGCCCCACCGCCTGCCTGAGGACGGGGCTGGGATGAGCGGGGAAGCCGAGGAGAGCGCCGAGGCGGCCTGTGACCCCTGCGTGACCCCGAGAAGCGATGACAGGACGCCCCGTTGCACCCGGGGGCGCCGGGGGAAGGGTTCGGGCTCGGAGGAGGGCGCCCCGAGGGTGGACCGCTTCACGTGTGAGACGGACACTGACGTGACGCATCTGAGCGGAAACTACGTACTGTCAGGTCAGAGTAGTTAATAATCCACAGAAAGGAGGATCTCTCTATCCATCTATCATCCGTACATCCATCCACCTTTTTGTCCACAGATCCAGGAGTTGTGCAGGTTTCCATAGAGGTCCACCTTGAAGGATCATCTCCCCCGAACTTCACCCTGTACGGCCACTTCAACCACAGCTCTCTACGCTTGGACCTCCCCGTGGAGACGACGGAGGAGGAGGGGGAGGAGGAGGAGGCGGGCATAGATGAAGAACAGTGGGCGTTCTACTGCTGCCTTCCCGCGTCCGCCATGCCGACCAATCACAGCCGCTGTCTCCTCCTGCTGACCAATCGGACGCTTCCAGCAGAGGCGGCGAAGGAAGAGCCGCCGTGGAAAGGGACGTGGAATAAAGGTTGGTGTGGGGATGAGCGTGGGCCTCGAAAAGTGGAACAGAGCACCAGCGGCGGAAAGGGGAGAGGAAGAAGACGATGTCCAATCAATCCCATAATGAGTCCGACGTGTTCTACCTCCTTCTCACCCTTTCCTGTATCTTTGTCGCCCACCGGGGCGCTTGAAATCAATCGCAACCATCGCCCTCCACCCGCTCTCTTGACTCCTTTCGTCTCTCCTCCTCCCTCATTTCCCCCACATCCTGTGCTTGGATCACCAGCCAGACGCCGGGAGCCGTGTCATCCCAATCCAGGGCATCTCCGAGCCGCGATTGATCTTTTTTTTGCGGGCTTGGCTTCTGTCCTCGCTTACACTGTACCCCCCCCTTAAATATTTTCCAATATCAACTCAAAGCCCCGATAGACCAGTCTCTCTGAATTCTGTCTTCATCCGTTTGACTCTCAAGCCCGTTTTAAAGCCTCTTTTCTTACTCTCCCATCTCCCCTCGGCTTCGCCCCCTTGCTTTGTCTCGGTTCTACTCGTGATACTAAAAGGTGTGCGCGTAACCCCCCCCCCCCCCAGTGCTTCAGTGGGCGGTGTTCCAGGATCGCCTGAGAAAAAAAATGGTGTAATTTTCGCTTCAATATTATTCAAATGAAATGATTCTCATTGGAGAATGAATAAAAACAAGAGTAATCATCGCATACGGAGGTGTATTGATTCTAATGGAGGTGACCTTGTCCCCATCACTTTACGCACCACATGACTTGATACTATATAATTGTCCTTGACCTTACCCCTCCCCTGCTACACCCCCACTTGTCCCCCAATTTCCTGAGCCTCCGTTCACTTGCTATTTCACATCTCACCTCCCTCCATCTCTCTATCCCGGCTGCTAAACGGAGTGAGCTAGGACACAGAGCCATTTAATCTCATTACATCTTGTAACACGGCTGGTACGATGAGAATCAAATGGATCTTTTATCTCAATGCATGATCTCTCTCGCTCCCTCCATCCCTCCATCTCATCCCCTCCCTTCCTCCCTCCCTCCCTCCCTCTGCACAGATGAGTGGTGGAGCGTGTTTAAAGTGCTGTGGCTGTCTCTGCTGGGTGTGGGCCTGCTGGTGGGACTCAGCACGGCGCTGGTCCACTGGGTGAGACGCACGGGTACGGGTGAGACGCGGGAACATGAAAACCCAGCGCGCACACATACGCATACACACACACACACACACACACACACACACACACACACACACACACGGTTTCTCTCAATCCTTGTCTGTTTTGTCCACTTTCAGAAAAAAACAGGGCGGTCACTTTCAACGGTCACTACAAAGGCTCTCGCTTCAGTGGTGAGAATATGTTCACTGAAAAATGGTTTATTCTGAATTTCTGCACACGCACCTTTCTAAGCCACGCTTGTTATTATTATGGTGACCTTATCTTTTCAAAGGTGTGTGCACATATCTTCCTCTCCTGGCAGTGTCGGGGCCCTCATTAGGAAATCTCCCAGGTACTAAAGCTCTTACGTGATTTTTTTAAAACCTCCTCTTGGGAAGCAGAATAACTGTTTCTCATGTATACTGTATGTCCTTCCCTGTTTACTGGACCCCTGGCCCCTCACTTTAACTTATTTTGTTCTGTGCTTTATGTTAAAATTCCCTTGAACAAGCAATTTAGTATGAATTCAATGTATTTTATAACTGTCTTTTAACTAGCTGGAGTGCTCTACACAAAGAGGGACAGTCCAAAAGGTAAACGTCTTAAAAAAACAAATAGACTTTAGTCAATCTAGCCCAGTGTTAAGTGCTGCATGCGGCTCTTTAACCCCTCCCCATTGATCCCTGGCTATGACAAAATAATAAATAGAAATAATAGATAGAAAAACAAAATATGCAGGATGTTTTTGGGGATTTTGTTATTTGATTTTGTTTTAATATTTTGCATTCATAAAAACCTGTATACCAAATCAAGAAAATGTTATACCTAAATCCATTTCATCAGCCAAAACGTGAGTCTGGGTTTCTAGGCTGCTCCACCCTGTGACATTCTGTTTGCGGCCATTGGCTAGCCAGCGATCGCTGCAAGACGTAGGCCTTAGCCTGGCTAGGTTACACAAATGTCTTCCAAAAAAAAACTCATTGGAGACCAAAACGAGAGTTCAATGATATTCGGACAGAATAATTTACATTCTTAGCCACTACTGCTGCCTTGCCAGTATGTTCATGGTTTGTGTATGCTCCAATAGGAATGGTCCCTCACCGCGTTGGATCGCGGTATCAAACAGGTCGGTCCCTAAAATGTCTCGCCCGAAAATGATCGGCCAAGTGATTGGAATTATGGAAGCAAATTCTACTAACAGTTTTTTTTTTTTGTTTTTTTTTTAATGAACAGGACTGTCACCTATTCAAGAAGTGGATTATCAAATTAGGGATGGTAAGACACAATATACACATGCAACCGCAGACTCACACACAAATGCAATATGAACGAGCGATTATAAACTGTAGACTACCTACCCTGCTGGAGTTCCCTCCAGCAAGACGCCGACCCATCAGTTTTCGCTGACTGTGCCGTGACCTCCCTGAAGGAAAGCAAACACAAGGCATCAAGAAAATGTCTCATTATTATGATTGCACACGACACCGCCGAGCATCAGACTTGGTGTGTGTGTGTGTGTGTGTGTGTGTGTGTGTGTGGTGATGATAATCATGAGCTGTATGCCTCAGACTCCCCGCCGGACGGAGATTTGGACTTCCAGGCGGCTTCAACGGAGGCTGTAACGGTAAACAAGCTTTCATTGGTAGATTAACCCTACGCATCGCCGTCCAGAGATTAACTCATTAACGTGTGGGTTACCTTTAATGAGCGGCTGCATTATTAAGTTCATACTTTAATGGTTTCTAATTAGAGCCGGAGGTAAGCGTTAAAACAAATGGAAAATAATCAAGCGATATTGGGGGGGGGGGGGTGCGATCGTGCATCCTCTTGAAATGTTCCATATGTCATAGTCTATTTCATTTTTTATTTTTCCTCATCTGTATTTTATTTTTATTTCTTTGTTAATTCGTTCAACGGTATGTCATTGTTGCGATCTACCTCTGTGGGCACTCTGAAGGTCTTTGTATTTTGTATTTTGTGTATAAACCTGAAAACGGATAAATTATGCATTCAAAAAAAAAAAAGCACCCCAAGAAAATGAACCGGAAAAATTTGGTCCTAACTAATGAAATAACGGCGAACCGGAAAGCTTAAGCTAGACGTGACAAAAAATTGGTGTAAAAAAAAAAAAAAAAAATAAGAAGAAAAATAATAATAATACAGTCGGAAAATTCTGTTCGACTGAAACGTATTAACTCACAGTAACCTTTATAAGTGCCTTCAGATGGAGCGCGGCTAAATTGAAATCTAAATTGGATCCTGATCCCCCCTCCCCCCTATTAGCCTCTGTCCCTGCAATCTGTTTATTTCCCCTCCGTCTTCTGTCCCTTCTCCACCACATGCCTGTCTGCATCACCGGGGACACCCGTCCACTTCCTGCCTCAGCGAGGGACAGGCCTGAGAGAGAGAGACCTGCACACTGGGGCTGAATAGAAAACAAGGACAAGAAAATGAAGTAAAATGAAGAAATAAAACGCTAAAAAAAGAAATGTCTGAGTCACAGTAATTGTTAATCATTTTTTATTACTGACAGTCTAAGGGCACTTCATTTACTAGTGTGTAGTGTCTATAATATACAACATTACATCAGAGAAATGGTGTCCAAGCCTAAATTAATCTGTCATTATGCTTTAGATATTGACGTTTTAAATCATGAGCTAAGGCAGAAACATAAATATAGCACGGGTACTTATATATATTTTCATCATTAGGTATGCAGGTTTTTAATTATTTCGCCTAAATTGCAATCTGTGCAAAGCAGAGAGAAGGTTGCTTCCAGATCAAAGACCATTTTAAAATAAAAAAGAATAACTGAATGGATGGATGGTGGGAACTTATTTAGGGTTGGACATGAGTCATTTCTTCTGGTTTGGAGCAGCAGCAGCACAGCAATACGTCATCGAAGAACAATCATTCTGCATCGCGTCGTCAACAGGATACAAGAGGGACGGGACGACCCAAATCTTCGATTTTGGTCTTCATCAAACCACTTGGATTACAGCGACATCTCAGTTATTGTCATTTCACACAGTTTATCATAAAGGTAACAAAACCACAAACACAAAAACAAAAAAAAAAAAGAAAACTGGTGTCCTCCCCAATACTGGCATTTTATACAATCAACTAATACGTTTATTCCTGCAAAAAATATGTTTTCTGAGTGTTGAAACTATTGGACCTTCTCACAAGGAGCACAAGGCCTTTTCTCATCATTTTGGTTCAGCACGTGTTAACAAAAAGACACCGATTTGGGCGACTAGGTAGAATGAAATCCTGTTAATAAATTAAAAACTTAAATCCACTCGTTTGGCTTCTCAATGCAAAATTTCAAATGCTAAACAGAAAATGAACACAGGAAAGCCGCTCGTACGAGCCGAGGTACATCAGTGATAATAAGCCTGTGTGGGGTCCACATCAACATAACACACGTCAAATTTCTTCCCAGAAATTCAACCGAATATCTCCTTTTTGTAGTTGTGGATCCTGTAGTGTAGATGTTACCTCAGTAAAATGTATCCATTATTCCTCACTGTACACGTAATTACATTAATACAAGCTGGTGCACAACTAGGACTCTAGCAGGTAGCAGTGTGTGTGTGTGTGTGTGTGTGTGTGTGTGTGTTTTTTACCATACAGTACTTGTGGGGACTGGTCTCCAAATGTACTATTTCTTTGGTTTAGTGCACCAGGAACATAGGTCCTCACTAACCAAGTGTAATTACTCAGACCCACTTTGACATTGGTACAAGACGTGCGTGTGTGTGTGTGTGTGTGTGTGTGTGTGTGTGTGTGTGTGTGTGTGTGTGTGTGTGTGTGTGTGTGTGTGTGTGTGTGTGTGTGTGTGTGTGTGTGTGTGTGTGTGTGTGTGTGTGTGTGTGTGTGTGTGTGCATTGCGTGTGCAGGGTTAGTTTTGCGTCTGGGCCAAGGGTTCTGTACTGGTCCTGGGCTGCTGGGTCTGGAGGTGGGAGGCTTGCAGGACGGGCAGCAGCAGCTGGAAGGCGTTCTGGATGTAGGCGGTGCTGTTGGAGCCCTGAGGAACCAAGAGCCAAAACCTCCATGAGATATATAAATGTATTTTTTTTTAAACATAATTACTGCAGTCATAACATCAAAATGTTCTTTGGAAAGACGAACAATAAGTCAAATGTCAGTATCTGTATCTGTCCATCCTAATAAACCAGTGGTTAATGACGAATTGAATAATGTTTTTTTGTACTTTACTTAACTTAGGTAACTTTTCACAACATTTTAAAGCAAAGTCAATATAATAATAATAAAACAACCCACTCAGTTTTTTGTGAGCTGTCCGTTTCAGAAAACATGTGGTGAAACGAGCGCAGCTCACATAGCTAGACTGTTGGCTGCAGCGCGCTATCCGCTGTGCCTCTCTCCAAACAAAACCAATTAAAATAGTGTGTTTTTATTTGAGATATTTTCTTTTATTTTCCAATAACAATCCCCAAATGTGGTGTCCCCCACAAGCTTGAATCACGGCAATGAAAGTCGGAACAAACTTTTAAATTAGGGCTTGTATATCCAATACGAGTGAAGATTCATTAACTGGGTTGTTTATTTCTCGCCTCAAATTTGTTCAGAAACAGATTTTGGTGGATTTATGAGGTGAAATCAGTAAAAGTGACGCTCAAACGCCATTGGCTCACAGAACTCGGTGCCTCAGGAGGGTGGAGCCACCCAGTAAACAGAGCACCCTGGAACAGGATGGTATAGAGGCATGTTAGAATGGCTGGAATGCATAATCTGAGTGGTATTTTCAGCAAAAAATGTTTTGGGGACCTCAGAGACCCACTGTATATGAACTTGTATAAAAAGGAGCATAATACGGTCGGCTTTGATCAACCAACAGAGATGAATGCATTGAGGATAGAATGTGTCGTTTAGCCCAAAATGTGAGGTAATGATCTGAATAATTCCTTCACCAATTACATGCTTATATTGAAGGGATTTTAAATTGGTTTTCCTAGTGTGTTTACGATATTGTACTGAAGTGTAAGATATTAGCCCTTCTTCCAGACGACAGCCATTCAACCAAAATCCTACTTTTATGGGCTCTGTTTGTGGGTTTTTTCTCCATCATGTTTTCTTTAATTTCATCACATTTTGCAGCAATAATGTGCATACCAAAGATGCACTTTTGAGATAAGACATTTCTACCATGGTAATACGTGCATTACCGTAGATGGCAAAAAAGACGTTTAAAAGTATTTGACAAGATATTCGGGTACTTATTTCTAATGTGTTCTGATGAAGTCTGGAGAGCAACGTGTCAGAAACCGTTGACAAGGTAATTATTTGTAATATTCTAGCCTCGTCTGTGATATCATCACTACATTGCCAACTAGATTTAACTTCTTCAAACATCCCTGGAAGCCTCATCAATAATACTGCCAGCATCATTCCCCTTCGATCATCCTCCGTCTTCATCAAACCTTTCACCTTCAACACTTATCGTCAAGACTGTTCGGATCGTCATCTCAATTCGAAACCTCTGCAAATTGCATCTTTATCAAGACGCCTCGACGCATCTTTATGAACTAAAATATATATTCAAGTAAAAAACATATTCGATAAATAATACAATAAATGAATAAATCCATTTCATTCCCGTAAAAAAAACAAAAACAAAAATAGGGGTCTGCATCGTCTGTTTGACCCGCCTGCTTTAGAAGAATGTGTTTTACCTCCAGCAGCACGCTGTCTACCAGCGGATTCACTTCCTCTGCTTTCCTCTGGCCCTGGGAGAGGGAGAGAGTGGGAGAGAGAGCGGGAGCGAGGGAGAGAGAGAGAAAGAGAGAGAGACAGAGAGAGAGAGAGAGAGAGGGAGAGAGAGAGAACAGAGTGAGCAGACAAATTCGGATGTGAGAGTAATCTTAACAAGAACCTCAGTCTCCACAGAGTGTGTTTTTGTGAGTGAATTAATAGTTAAGCAGGAAACCAAGCTTCTACACACATATCCACACACACACACACACACACACACACACACACACACACACACACACACACACACACACACACACACACACACACACACACACACTTACCCCAACAGTGAGCAGTGTGTCAGAGAACCTCTTGGCCAAACAGCCGACCTCATTACACATCGCACATGTCAACCTGCAACACACACATAATGGACTATGATAAAACTCACCCAATTAAAACATAGAGGGTGTGTATGTGTGTGTGTATTTGTAAATATATATATATATATACATATATATATATATACACATATACATACATATATAGACACAGCACATAACACCTACATGGGGACACTTACATTATGCAAATATACCCACATCACCTGGGTGCTAGATACGCCTGCAGTGGCAAAGATGTAGATATAGATAAGACACACACACACACACACACACACACACACACACACACACACACACACACACACACACACACACACACACACACACACACACACACACACACACACACACACACACACACCTTGTGAGGAGATGTGCCTGCTCCCTGGATGGTTTCTCCAGGTCCTGGCCGTGGAGGATCAGCTCTGCCACCTTGTGGAGCTGCTCGATACTGCGGGCTGTCACTTCAGCCAGACTGCCAACCGAGGACAGGTAGACCGACTGAACGCACGCACGCACGCACGCACGCACACGCACACACACACACACACACACACACACACACACACACACACACACACACACAGTAGAGCAGATACAGATGTGCACAAACAACAACAATAAATAGAAAAACCTTTTTTTTTTTTTTTTTTCTTTTTTACTTTACAGTTCGTCTAACCTCACCTCGACAGATTTAAAGTCCCTCTCCTCGTCCTTCCCTTTCTCCGTCGTCTCCCTTGCCTCCCCCTCCTTACTCTCCTTCTTTTCTTCCTCGTCTCCTGGTCGTCCCAGGGTTTCCGTGCCAACTGTCTCCGTAGAGACGGGCTGCTCCACCTTGCTCACCCAGTCGTGTGCACTCATCCGAGCCTGGCAATTCAGAATTACCCCCCGTTGGTACCAGATGGTAGGATATCACCAAACTGTACCGGCCTTAATGTCATAGAGCACGAAGTAGAGCCATAATGTAAAGGAATTTATGCTGATTT
>NC_137191.1:23213546-23223546 GCF_960531495.2 Zeus faber
TTTTACAAACCTCACCGTGGGAAACCATTTCATCAACAGTTGCCATTCCCCGAAAAGTCTGCTCGAAAAACATACAGGAAAAACTCTCGGAACGGGAAAAGAGACTCACGCAGCACGACGAGACTTTTATTTAAAATTGAGAAAAAAAAATAATAAAAAATAAAATAAAATAAAAAGATAAAGACTATGTTGTGACCCGGTCTCCGAAGTACACGCTGCGTTTGTATTCGTGCGCCACTCCTGTCGCCTCCCAAAACCTTGAATCACTGACATTAAAAACTATCTTCGCGGCGTTGCGAGCATCGCGATGACTCTGAAACAACCGGTCATCGAACCACAGCAAAAGCCCCGCGACCAAAGGGCCGCATGTGTTTAAATGCCATTTCCCCCCCCCCCCTTCATTGAAACAACAACAAATTCATGTTAAAACATCCACATTGTGTGTAGTGAGTGTAAATGACGCTCACCGCTTGGTGACAGCTCCGCAGCGGCTCCGCTTCCGCCCGGCCACGTAGGCAGGCGTGACGTCATCAACCCTGAACGATCACATCCCTGAACGAACGCGTCAATAAAAAAAAAAAGCTGCGTCGAGTGTTCGATGATGTCGTTTTTCCCCACGACCAAAACTTTTCCTCGAAACGGAAAAACACCGCCGACCGCAGTATTCTATAAGCCCGCGTTCGGGGAATCGTACAAGTGGCTCGTTGGTCTAGGGGTATGATTCTCGCTTAGGGTGCGAGAGGTCCCGGGTTCAAATCCCGGACGAGCCCTCGACCCATTTTTCCTATCGGCAGATGGTTTATTTTTCCATGCAGGCGCTATGGACTGTACGTCCGCCGCTTCACGTCGGCTCAGTTACTCATCACACACACACACACACACACATACATTTCAAGACAGGACACGGGATTGTGGAAATATTCTCAATAACTTTAATGACCGATATGAATAGTTTGTTTAAAAATAATATGCAAGACCGCAAAGACCTTTACAGTATGTTCACAGTTTAACACAGTTCCCTTTTCAATTGCCAACGTAAGATTAAGACAGGTTTCAAATAGCCACAACTTTTATAGAGACGTATAATATCCATTTGTATGAGTATAAAAATCATCCATTATTATAAGGGTATAAAAATCATGCTTAATAAAAACTTTTAATTGCCCTTTCAGTCTAATAATCATTTATAAAATATATTACAACTTGTAGAATTTGCAGAGATACAAAAAAAACAAAACACATAGACAAGCAAAATGGTGAAGAATATTCAGGAGAAGACACTGATCTGATCTGCAGAGGTGCTACATTCAGTATGTGTGTGTGTGTGTGTGTGTGTGTGTGTGTGTGTGTGTGTGTGTGTGTGTGTGTGTGTGTGTGTGTGTGTGTGTGTGTGTGTGTGTGTGTGTGTGTGTGTGTGTGTGTGTTCGTGTGTGTGTGTGTGTGTTCTTGTGTTCGTGTGCGCGCGCGTGAGATAATCAATTGTCTCTCCCACTTTTTACCATTACCAGGACATAACTAACCCCGATTTCCCAATAGGGCAAAATTAATCTGACGATCCAAGTTTGGGAATAGGGCTTTTTTTCTCGGCAATAAAGTGCATGTTCTCCTGTTAAAATGTACAAAAACGCTATGTACAACTATTTCCTGTTCACCACAAATTAATATTTGAAGTATGTTTTTTTTTTTTTTTTCTTCCAAAAACACACGCATCTCTTGCTCGGTTGAAAGGATTACTGGCGAAATAAAGTACAACAAATGATGACCTAGTAATATCCTTGTTGCAGCCTGACAAAAACGAGAGAATGGCGCCATCACCTTTTCTGAATCAGGAAATAGAAAAGGGCCTACTCTCTGGGAGCTTTTTATTTTTCCAAAACGGATTCTGCACAGTGCTTTGAAGTAAAAAGCCCTTCACCTGCTCCTGACCACAAAAAAATAAAAATCAAAATCAAAAGCAACGTTCCCTGCTTTGCGCCTTTTCACTCCATATAAAGGTGTAGTACAAAAGAAAACAAAAAAAACAATACCACTTTGTTTGATCACAAACCGAAAAAAAAAAAGAAAAAGAAATAAGAATATCATAGATACATACACTTAATAAAAGAAAACGCTTAGACATATACGATTCATTGCTTCTACCCTTAAACCAATCTGTGAATGTCTTTTCCTTAATGTACAATAATGCCCCCTATGTTGCAATTTCGTTTTTTTCACATTTCTAAATACAAATATATGAACACTTCACTCTGGGAATGAATGCCACCTATACTCATCTTTCCGCCAAAAAATAGATAGCACACAAGCCCGAAAACTGAGCTGCTTCCATTAAGTGCATGTTTTGTGTTGGACGTGCATTGGTTTTTTATTTTACATTGAACGAATGCATGTATGTATGCTTCTGAGCCTGGTATGCACGATGAAATGAAAGCTGGAGTAAAGAGATGACGCTGTTGGTAGAACACGATGCACAGTAGGTACAAGGAGGCATACATTCTAAAGGCTTTCCTGTGTGTTGAAAAAAGAAACAAAGAACAGAGGTTTCACATTATAATGGCCGAGCTAGCTTTTGCCAGCCTCAAATGTTTAGAGGCGTGTGTGTGTGTGTGTGTGTCTGAATCCACTGTGTTTCAATGGCTTCTTATGCGTATAATTGTGACAACGTGAGCGCGTTCATGAGAGCTTATATGTGAAAGATAAAAGCTTGATTGTCCTGTGTGTCTTTCCGGGCATTGGAGTGGCGGGTCAAAGTCCAGCTGAGACGCCGCCAAACCGTATTTTGTTTTGTTTGAAGGGCCGAAAAGGAAGATGGGAAGTGACGGCAACTCATCTGATGGGAGGAAGAAGTCAAATAGAAGGCTGGATGGACCCATAGACATTTTTTATGTTTCGACGGCCAACACCAGCTCCCGAGCCCTGGCCAACAAAATAAGGGTCCTAAACTTGCACCCTGAGGAACACCCAACTCCCCTTTCCTGTAATCACACCCCAAGGTCAATTCTTATATCTCTGCAAGGCACAGAGTGGTATAGTCCGGCATTAGGGCTGCCAACCACGGCAGACCAGTCCCCACTTGGAAGCCACGCTGCCTTTCGATGTCGACTCTCGTCGGCGTCTCACACCAAGAGGTGGCGTTTCTTGTGCAGAGCCAGGTGGTCGGAGCGGGAGAAGCTGCGCTCGCAGTCGGGGCACTGGAACGGCTTGACGCCCGTGTGCTTGCGGAAGTGTCTCGTCAGCTCATCCGACCGGGCGAACTTCCACGTGCAGCCTTCCCACATGCACTTGTAGGGCTTCTCTCCTGCGGGGAAAGACGACAACGGGGTCAGAGGAGGAGCCGGGGGGGGGGGGGGGGGGAATGCTAAGCGTATGGTAAATCCGTCAGATCGGCAGGCTTTACTCCGCTCACCTGTGTGTGTCCTGCGATGAGCCTTGAGGTGGGAGCTCTTGGTGTACACCTTGTTGCAGCCTCCGAAATCGCAGCGGTGAATCCGCCTTTTCTTCAGCGAGTCGGGAGAGTCGACCGGTAGAGGATGCTTGGCACCCGGGTGGACGATTACCGAGGTGTTATTACCCCTGTCCAGTGATAGAGGGAGGAAGAGGGATAAGGAGAAAGCGAGAGAGCGAACAAGATGATTAGAATGTTGTCTGAGCTATTGCTTATTGTTTATTTTAATTACAAGTTTGTTACTACCATAATTTCCGGACTATAAGCCGCTACTTTTTATCCACGCTTTGAACCTTGCGGCTTATCCAATGACGCGGCTCATTTATGGACTTTTACCGCTTTCACAAGCTTCATGCCGCCAAAAAGCTGAGCAAAAAACACAGTTATGTGACGGCGCTCAGTTTTTTGGCGGCAGGAAGCTTACATTAGACCAATGAAATTGCCGAACGGGTTAAGGTGAAACTGTTTAGATTAAATCGAGCGCGCTCAAACTTCCCATCATTTACGGTCGTCATTTTCGACACGCTCATCATGGCAAAGACACAAAGAAATGCATATGATGCAGCTTTCAAGTTGAAGGCGATCGATCTGGCTGAGGGAAAAGGAAATAGAGCTGCTGCACGGGAGCTTGGCCTTAATGAGTCGATGATACGACGTTGGAAACAGAAGCGTGAGGAACTGACTCAGTGCAAAAAGACAACAAAAGGTTTCGGAGGGAAGAAAAGCAGATGGCCCCAACTAGAAGACGAGCTCGAAGACTGGGTCACCACACAGAGAGCAGACGGCCGAGGCGTTTCAACTGTGCAGACCCGACCGAAAGCCGAAACAATCGCCACCGCAATGAAGTTTGAGGATTTTAGAGGTGGACCATCGTGGTGTCTGCCAGTGGGTCCTGACAGCGTGGGGCATTGTCAAAAAATCCACTCTCATCAACGGGTTTGGAAAGGCTGGACTGCTGCGTGCTGAAGAGGGCGGCATGAGCTCAGCGGGGAATTCGGCTCCGGATGAAAGTGACGAGAGCGACAATGAAAACGATCCAACATCGGATGAAGCAATTCTGAGGCTGTCCAACTCACCGACACCGAAGGAGATGACTTCAGTGGTTTCAGTGCGCAGCAGGGGGAAGATAGTGACAAATGTCTTTCTTGGCAGGCTACTGTTCACCGCAATTTTTTTATTTTGTTACAAACCGTGTTTCGTTGAAGCCTATTTATTTTTGTTACAAACCGTGTTTTGTTAAAGCCTGTGTAAAGTTCATTTGTTTCAATGTACCGGTAGGCACCTGCAGCTTATAGACATGTGCGGCTTGTTTATGTTCAAAATAAATATTTTTTTTAAATTCAGTGGGTGCGGCTTATTAGTCCGGAAATTAAAGTATTTATTTTATATACTATACTATAGTACTATAGTATTTATTTTTATACTTTCCACATGTTTGCATGTGGTACTTGTCGCTATGGGGATGTCGTTTTACACGGATATGTGAAATTAATTGATCAATTATCAAGTCTCGTATTTTATTTTGTTTTATTTATTTACAATCTCCGTTTGGACTAAGGCACCAGGTTTTATGCAGAGTTTTCCCAACTTTCACAGGGAGTAGCAGAGATTCTACCCAATTTAGCCAAGTGCGCTCATTCCACACTTGGCCAGGAAGGGGTGCTAGTGGTGTATGAAATCCATGGTGAAATTAGGCAGTTAGAATGTAGGTAGTTCACCTGTTCATTAACTCCAACAACAAATAAATAATGACAATAAGTTATTATTATTATTATCATCATCATCATCATCATCATCATTATTATCAACAACAACAACAACAACAACAACAACAACAACAACAACAACACAGGAGGTAGAGCTGGTGGTCTAGTAATCTAAAGGTTGCTGGTTGGATCCCAGGCTCCTCCTGCTAGCATGCTGTAGTGTCCTTGAGCAAGACACTTAACCCCTAATTGCTCCTGATGGCTGCGTCCGTCGGTGTTTGAATAATGGTAAGTCGCTTTGGATAAAAGCGTCTGCTAAATGTAATGTAATTGTAAAAACAACAACAACAATAATAATAATAATAATAATAAATAAACAACAAAACCAATAATAATAATAATTTTATACAGCCTGAAACATTTATCCAAAATTTTGAACATTTTAATTGTTGCTGACAATTGACACAGGGACAGGCTGTGCAGAAAAGGAGAAAGACAGTGTTGTGTCCGAGTACAGTATGTGTGTGTTTGTGTGTTTGAGTGCTGTGTATGTGTGTGTACAGTAAGTGGCAGTTGAAAGCAGGTGTCAAGTGTTGAAATATGAAACCCTCACGGCTCATTTGTGTCTAAAGGAATGCGCGAAAAAATAATCCCCGGGAACAACAAGGTACACACACACACACGCACACGCGCACACGCACACGCACACGCCCACACCCACTGAATTGATACATATGCCAACCAGTCATTATGTGCAGCTAGTCAGCTTGACCTATTTACCATACAAACATTAACATTTCTCTTGTGTTTGCATGTTGGTGGTGATAGCTGTGGAAACACCCACTTCCCGTTTAGGGTCCAATTATATCAGAGTTGGCACGGTGACATAAACAAAGCCTTGCGCACGCACGCACGCACGCACGCACGCACGCACGCACGCACGCACACACACACAGACACACACACACACACACACACACACACACACACACACACACACACACACACACACACACACACACACACACACTCCCTTATTATTTATTACCTACTATAGCAACAGGAGAGGAGGTGAGGCTGGAGGAGGAGCAGTAGAAGAGAAAGGCATGAGCATACGGAGGGGAAGAGGATGGAAGCGGAGGGTAAGAATGGGAGGAAAATAAAGAAGAGGACAATGAGTGTAAAAGGACAGGAAGAGGAAAGAGCGGAGTGGAGGGCAGGCAGTTGGCACTATCAAAGAAGAATAAAGACCAATACACTGCAAAATAGAGAGACAAGAGTGTCTTTGGGAGGTGAAGTGATTATTTATTTTATTATTTCCTATACAACAACAACTACTTAATTTCTTGAGGAATCGCCATAAAACACATAGTTCAACTGATTATAACATGTATTAGAAGAAAAATCCAAATTTAAAAACAACCCTAGGAAGGACCCGTGTGTGTGTGTGTGTGTGTGTGTGTGCATCACTCACTCGCTGTAGATGTGTGGAATGCTCATGACCGAGGGTGATGTCATCTTGTGGCGGCCGTATGAGTCGTGAGCCTGATCTGGGCGAGGCTCCGTTTTGATTGGCTTGTGCAGGTTGTGGGTGTCGCCCTGGACTTCTGAGGGCTTTGTAGGAAGGCCTGGGTAATATATAATCACCGTCAGATGTGGGCCGGTTGGTATTGTTTTAAGTAAACCTTTTTAGTACGGTAAACATACACACACAAGGCCAAAAATCCCATGTTTAAGTATATAACTGATGAAGTATATGGTCATTTGGTAGACCAAAACTCACAAGCTTCTCAAATAATATTCTCAAATATTTCAAGTGGAAATCCATGATATTGTCTGTAGTGGGTGAATTACTCTTCCATATGAGAAGTCCAAGAATTCCACATGAGATTGCAATGTTTTTCTCCCCCAACATCCGGGTTTACCCTCGTCTTCGCTTATACGATCACTTTCTATTCTGCCGGGAAAGGTGGACCCCGCCAGCGACAATGTAAAAAGTGTACAAAGGAGTGCATGCAAAATGAAAATACATTGAAATGGCTGTTTCTTATGAAGTGCCAGCTGAATAAACATGGGATAAATATCAAATATGTTTTTTTTTTTTACAAAATAATCTCACGGATTGCCACTTTAAACCCTCATATCATGATGTATTTGAGGTCAAATCCTCATCCATCACCAGCGTAAGCCACTAAATTGTGTATCACAAGATGACAAAATCATAATTTTATGCTGATACCCATACTTTAAAGGCACTAAAGACAATGAGTGCTAAACTGACGTCTCACCTGTCTTGTGCTCCCTGCCGCCCGCTCGCCTCTGGTGCTGATGGTGATGGTGCGGCTGGTGGTGCTGGTGATGCTGGTGGTGATGGTGGTGGGGGTGGACGTCCTCATCACCGTTGGCGACTGCCGAACTGATCATGATGGGCTGGTGCAGGTGGAGGGGGGAGGGGTAGAGCACGGGCAGTGGCTGCAGCATGACCGGGGACAGCATGACCCCCGTCCCCTGGATGACCCCCGTGCCTGAGCCCATCAGCGGCGTCAGCACGGTGGGGTAGTGGAGGGAGGGCGGGGGAGGCAGGGCCACCAAGGGCGGGGACCGCGGGTGGGCCAGGGGGGAGCAGCGGGGGGACGCACGGCTCCCGGAACTGTAGGGAGATGGAGGGGAGCTGCGCAGGGACGCCGGGGAAGGAGAGGAGGAGCACGGTGGGGAGGAGGAGAAAGAGGAGGAGGAGTTGGAGGAAGAGCGCTTGCTGAGGGAGAGGTCCACGGGCTCCAGCTGGGTGGTGTGGTTGGGGCCGCTGGGGAGGGCGTGGGACAGTGCGTGGGACTGGGCGAAGGTGCTGGTGGGGTTGGGGTAGAGCTGGGCGGTGCCGGCCAGGTGCGAGAAGATCATGCCGTAGGTCTCCGGGGTTTTCACTAACGATGGGTATAGTGACTGAGGGAGGGAATAGGGAAAATAAAAAGAGGTGTGGAGACAAAAAAGGTGGAGAGCGGAGGGGAGAGATTGAGTCACTTCCAAAATATATCTTATCGGCCCAATCTTACAAAGCCAGACCAAATTGTTTAAAGCCGTGTTGCATAAATGTTTAGATGGCAGTGATGTATATTAGTGATGTAGTAGCTGTGTGTGTGTGTGTGTGTGTGTGTGTGTGTGTGTGTGTGTGTGTGTGTCTGTGTTTGTGTGTCCATTGTTTGCTAATGTCTACTGTACCACTGGCTGTTTGTCCCGGAAAAAGTGGAATGTGGGCACCAGTCTGTCTAGACACGTAGCACGGGTGTGTGTGTGTGTGTGTGTGTGTGTGTGTGCGTGCGTGCGTGCGTGCGTGCGTGCGTGTGTGTGTAAGCCAGAGTTATCGTGCGGCATTATTAAACATGTCTGGACTTGTGTTGGTAATGCAAATGGTTAAGGGGAAAAACACGCGATCACTACCAAACGTGCACATGCATACATTAAATCAGGTCCGTGCATTCTCACCGTTTCCATGTCTGTCTTTAATGGATAATCACACATCAGCATGGCTGCACAGGCCAGACTCCTGCAAGAGAAACACACCGTCATGTAGACGCTGAAAGGCTTCATTTCGGTCAAAAGCAGACTCAAGCTGAGGTGATTGGAACAGCCATTGTTGAACCCTTTTTGAAACCGTTTCAAAACGTTTTTGCCAGACGCATGTTTCAATTGTACGTTCGAAAAAGTGATGGGTCTACATTTCTCATCTGAAATAGTAAGAACGCGCGCGCACACACACACACACACACACACACACACACACACACACACACACACACACACACACACACACACACATACACACACACACACCCACACCCACACCCACACCCACACCCACACCCAAGGGGAGGCGAGACAGAAGGAATGAACAGTAAATCACTTTAAGTGGAGGGGAAGGCTATAGGAGCGTCTGGAGTTAAGTGAAGGTGTAAGTATGTATGTATGTATGTATGTATGTATGTGTGTGTGTGTGTGTGTGTGTGTGTGTGTGTGTGTGTGTGTGATAGTTTGTGTAAATCACAGCGCATGATCCATACGTCCATACTCTAGTGTCAATTCTTGTCTTTGGAGTCCTACTGTTTCACCTCAATATTTATTTTGAAGCTCGAGAATGTATGACATCTGACAGCTTCTGCGCATGCTAAGCCCTTAACAACTTGGGAGTAGCCTGACAGAATAAGGCGATAATTAGGGATGATCAGCCAGCCAAAATATTGTTATTGGTATCAAGAGAAAATAATCAAATACTCTGTATCTATATACTCTATACTCTATATCAAATACTTTTATATCTAATGTGTCATATATTCAACTAAAAAATAGTTTCTGTAAAAGCGATCATCAAATGGCATATTTGGTTTATATTAAAAATTTAATGTTGAAAAATGGTGATTTAATTATAGACACACACAAGCCTGGAAATATACACAGACACATACACAGACCCAGTCCATTTAACAGTATTTACGGTATAGCTTATGAGGTTTTAAGAAAGGTGGTTCTGGTTGACCTGGGTTTGGACACCCATGTGTGGCTGTGATTAATTTGTTAGTGAACAGGTGTGTGTGTGTGTGTGTGTTTGAGTGTGTGTGTGTGTGTTTGAGTGTGTGTGTGTGTGTGTGTGTGTGTTTGAGTGTGTGTGTGTGTGTGTGTGTGTGTGTGTGTGTGTGTGTGTGTGTGTGTGTGTGTGTGAGAGACTGTGTGTGTAGTTCTGTGTGCAAGCTCACCCGAGCATTACTCAACCCTAGGGGCAATTGCTCTCTCTGTTTTACTGTGTGTGTGCATGTGCGTGTGCGTGTGTGTGTGTGTGTGTCTGGTAGGGTGTGACTACATG
>NC_137191.1:23231046-23233678 GCF_960531495.2 Zeus faber
GCTGGGCGGGGCCTTGCGAGGCGAGGGTGGGGCGTGGCTGTGTGTGCGTGTGAGTGTGTGTGCGTGCGTGCGTGTGTGTGTGTGTGTGTGTGTGTCCTCACAAGGCAGTCAACGTAATGGCCCGGCTGTGACGAGAACGGGGTTCTACCAGAAACGAGAGAGAGACAAGATATACATGCGTTCATAGGTTGATAGATTGACGGACATACAGACAGACAGACAGAGCGATAGATGGATAGTTAGACAGGTAGACAGACAGACGGGTATCTAAACAGACCGACAGCTAAATGGATAGTAAGACGGACGGACAGACAAACAGCTAGATGGATAGTTACAGTAGACAGATAGAAGACAGACAGACAGACAGACAGGCAGACAGATATCTAGACAGACAGATAGATGGAAAGTTAGTAGTAGTAGTAGTAGTAATGATCGACAGACGGACAGATAACTAGATAGACAGAGATAGTCAGATAGAGAGACCGACAGACAGACAGACAGATGGATAGTTAGATAGATAGACAGACAGGCAGACAGACAGAGCGATAGATGGATAGTTAGACAGGTAGACAGACAGGCGGGTATCTAAACAGACCGACAGCTAAATGGATAGTAAGACGGACGGACAGACAAACAGCTAGATGGATAGTTACAGTAGACAGATAGAAGACAGACAGACAGACAGACAGGCAGACAGATATCTAGACAGACAGATAGATGGAAAGTTAGTAGTAGTAGTAGTAGTAATGATCGACAGACGGACAGATAACTAGATAGACAGAGATAGTCAGATAGAGAGACCGACAGACAGACAGACAGATGGATAGTTAGATAGATAGACAGACAGGCAGACAGACAGAGCGATAGATGGATAGTTAGACAGGTAGACAGACAGACGGGTATCTAAACAGACCGACAGCTAAATGGATAGTAAGACAGACGGACAGACAAACAGCTAGATGGATAGTTACAGTAGACAGATAGAAGACAGACAGACAGACAGGCAGACAGATATCTAGACAGACAGATAGATGGAAAGTTAGTAGTAGTAGTAGTAGTAATGATCGACAGACGGACAGATAACTAGATAGACAGAGATAGTCAGATAGAGAGACCGACAGACAGACAGACAGATGGATAGTTAGATAGATAGACAGACAGGCAGACAGATAACTGGACAGACAGATAGTCCGATAGATAGACCGACGGATAACTAGACAGACAGAGATCGTCGGATAGCTAGATAGATGGACAGACAGACAGAGAGATGGATAGTTAGATCGACAGACGGACCGCTAGATGGATAGTTAGATAGAAAAGTGGTCAGAGAAGGAAGCAACACACACAGTGACATGTTATTATAGCTGAACACCTAAGAACACAGTGTTTTCAGGAGCCTCTCAGACACGCGTCTCCAGTTGCTTTAGCAAAGCGTACGGTATAGTTTGTTTAAACACACAGAGCTCCTCCGCCTGTTATGGAAGGATTCGATTCTCCGCGTCTTTCAAGTCTCGTGTCGCCTCTCCCGGCATATCTGCTCCGGCTTTGTTCTTTACGAGAACCGAGAGAGTGACTCACCGCAAAAGAAAACACGGCAAGGAGACGCGGTGCTCAAGCGGCGCCGTTAGTATGAGTAAAGTTGGGTACAATGGAGTTACAGAGCATTGTGACTCCGTGGCAGCTCAAACAAGCAAGGCGGAACTTTACATCATGAAGGTCAGAGGTCAAAGTCTGGTTGGGGAAAAAAAACAAAGCAAAAAGCATGTAAGAGACAGAAGAGAGAGGTTTGGACACTTGATTCGTTTTGGCACAATGGCACATAGCGGCGCTGGGTTGGGTCAGGGATTCAAACCGTCCCCTTCCTCCTACATGTAAAGTAATGAAAATACACAGAGGCATTACAATTTAAAGAAACTAATCTCTATCTCACACAAAATAACCTGTTGGATCCTAATCAGTCTGGCTTCACAAGCGGTCACTCCGCTGAGACTGCCCCCCTGACTGGAAGCTGTTCTGATTTTGCTTGATTTATCCGCAGCCTTTGTTAACCATCATGTCCTATCCCACTCTTTCTAATCTTGGTATTACAGGGACTGTGCACGGATGGTTTGAGTCTTATCTCTCGGGTAGGTCCTACATGGTTTCGTGGAAAGGAGGTGTCCAAATCACACCGGGTAAAGACCGGCGTCCCACAGGGATCTGTGCTCGCCCCCCTTCTATTCTCACCAGTACACCTCCTCACTGGGATCGGTCATCCAGGCGCATGGTTTCTCCTACCACTGCTACGCTGATGACACCCAGCTCTACCTCCCCGCATCAAGTTCAAATCTTTGATGCTGGCCTGGAGAGCAGTAACTGGATCTGCACTCGCAGACATGGGATCACCGATCAGGCCATACGCCCCGACCCGGTCTCTGAGGTCTGCAGATGAGCGGGTGGCGGGTGAAATGAGTTCTCAATCCAGACTCTTCTCATGCTTGGTGCCCCGACGATGGAACTAGCTGCACAGATCGTTACGCTCTGCAGAGACACTTACAACCTTCAAGAAAGACCGGAACACCCTGTTCTTTCAGGAACACCTGAATACCTAGCTATGACTAACTATCGTCAGTGTACCTTGTTTTTGTTGATG
>NC_137191.1:23233878-23353878 GCF_960531495.2 Zeus faber
AAATGTTTGAACCAGACTGACACAGGACCGGACACTCGGACCCCCCAGGTGCTGCGGCTGCCAGTCGAGAGAGGGTTGATCTGGCTGCTGGATGGTCATCTTCGGGCGGGCCTTCTCTGTCCCTTCCCCGTGCCGGAGCCCCACATTGGGCACAACTGTGGCGGACCTCCGGCACAGAGACACAGACGACGGGGCATTGTTAACACCGGTTTATTGTAGAGATGAGGCTAGGTGGAATTAGCCAGGAGCAGATGGAACATGTCATGACAGGGCTCCTATCCTAAATACGTGTGTGCATGGGGTTTTTAAACCTACCACTCGTTAGCCCAACCAACGAGCATCAGGTGTGGCTGCTCAAGCCATCCCATCCACCACAGGGGCCTTCTCCATGTTTTAGCTCTTTCCATAGATGTTCGATAGGATTCAGATCAGGGCTCATAGAAGGCCACTCCAGCTGCCATCTTGCTTGTCATGCTCCTGCCCAAGCCTGCTACTCATCCGTCCCGAAATTTTAATCCCACTCATATTAGCTTAGAACACATACACTCGCACACCAATCCCACTCCGAACAACACTCCACTGGACCATGGTCTGCGGGGCAGGAGCGGTGCAAGTGAGTCGGGTTCGACTTGCCTGAAGGACTCGCACCCCCAATCCCGCAATTTTAACTGTAATTACTAACAGCACACATTGAGCACTGGGGTTTTCCGGGGTGGCTGGTCGCTGGCGGGTCGTGTGGGGGCGTGGTTGGCCGGGGGGCGGTTGGGCGGGCTCCCCCTCCCGGCCTGGCTGGAGTCCTGACGGCTTGCGCCTGGTGGCTTGGGATGTGCTGCGACCGGGCGGGGCTGCGGAGAGCGCCGCCGCATGCCTTCCGGGGCCCCTGGGGGCACTGCTTGTTGTTGTGGGTGTGGGTTGGGGTGTGGGGGGCAGCTGTCGACTGTCACTGTGGGGCCGGGATCCGGGCCTGTGGTCTGTGCCTTGCGCCCATGGCCCGGGTTCTGTGCCTGCGGCTGCGTCTTGTGCCTGCACCTGGGGGTTGGTTGTATGTGCGCGCCCCTGGGGTACGGGGTCTCCTCGTGCTCCCTGGGTAATGCTCCACAGGGCTGGGCATGGGGGTTGCTCCAAGGCCCTCGGGCTTTTCTGGGGGCCCCGGGTCTTCCGTGGCCGCAGGGCAGGGTGCTCAGGGCTTTCCTGCAGCCATAGGGTGTCTACAAGGCTGCGGAGTTCGGGGGGCTTCAGGGCCCCTTTCCTCTGCTTGAAGGCTGTCAACATAATACTGACCTTCTACACCAGTACCAATGGGGATAAGTCATGTAGACTCACCGGTGGACATCACACACACAAACACGTACAGGCGGTCCCATCACACACACACACACCTGGTTGCATTCCTCTCCTTTCCTCCCTCATTTACTCCCATAATAACGACAGGAAGAGGCCACGTGACCAGTTGTAGTTCCAGTTTTCCTGGACCTAATTCACTGGTTTTCAATACATGTTGTCATCCAATGTTTATGTTTTTGTGTAAATGTTGTTTGTTTCTATGCTTATTTGTCTCACCCGTGGTGATTCTCCCCCTCTTGGAGTAGTGATCAGTTGTTTATAGACCCAAACATGATAAATTGTTTTCCAAAGAGTGGGGTTGGTGGTGGTTCTCTATAACCAAAAACTGTGCTCTTGTCATTCTACAGGTCGTCCACAGCACAGAGTTATTACAGCAGTTCTTGATGATTTAAGAATGAATAAAGAGTTGCATTGCAGGTTGAGAACTTGAACTCCACTTGCAGACTTACTCTGTCCTAGATGCAATAGCAAACAAATACTCTGTGTTGTATGTATCTTATCCATTCTTGGGTGCTTTTAGCTGTGTGTTTTGGGTCACTATCCTGCTGGAGGACCCATAACCTGCGACTGAGACAGAGCTTTCTGACACCAGGCAGTACGTTTTGCTCCAGAATGCCTTGATGGTCTTGAGATTCCATTGTCCCCTGCACAGATTCAAGGCACCCCGTGCCAGAAGCAGCAAAGCAGCCCCAAAACATAACCAAGCCTCCTCCATGTTTCACAGTCGGTATAGTGTTCTTTTCTTTGAAAGCTTCATTTTTTCGTCTGTGAACGTAGAGCTTGTCAATATGCATTTTAGCAAACTCCAGTCTGTTTTTTTTAATGTTTTTCTTTCAAAAGTGGAGTCCTTTTGAATCTCTCCTGGGTCTTCTTCCATGGAGCCCACTGTCACTCAAAAGGAGAGGGATGGTGCAATCAGACACGATCTACCTTGACCTTGGAGTTCAGCTTGTACCTTGTATCTATCTATCTATCTATCTATCTATCTATCTATCTATCTATCTATCTATCTATCTATCTATCTATCTATCTATCTATCTATCTATCTATCTATCTATCTATCTATCTATCTATCTATCTATCTATCTATCTATCTGTCTATCTATCTATCTATCTATCTATCTATCTATCTATCTATCTATCTATCTATCTATCTATCTATCTATCTATCTATCTATCTATCTGTAGCATGTGTTCGTACTCCAACACATGTAAGGACACGAAGGAGAAACAATACAGTCTGTGGTCAGTGCTGACGTGTGTGGGGTGGCTAGCTGCTCATACACTGTGTTGGCGGATGATACACAGATATGCAGTCTCAACATACTGTACTGGGGATTAATAAATACATAGAGAAATAAATATAGAAATAAAACATAAATAGATTAATAAATAATAAGTAAACAAACAAACAAACAAACAAATAAAAACATGATTATACAAATACATAGACAAATACATACATTTACAAATAAAAAAATAGATGATTGTAAGGATGAATAAATAAATTAACAAGTAATAAATGAATAAATAAACAACACAAACAAACAAACAAATAAATAAAAAGATAACATGTCTACAATAGAAACAGAGCAAGGAGTGAAAGTATGGAAATGTTCCTGTTAATGGTGGAGGAAGTACTCAGGCCTTTTACTTAAGTAAAAGTGCAACAGAATCTATAAGACTACATTAAGTCCCAACTGTACTGTACCTGATGAGTGCTCATGCAGATCCAGATTGCAATTTAGAAATGCTTTTGTTTAAATGGTGGTGTCATATAAATTACAAATATACTGTAAACAAATATAAATATAAATGCTGATGAGGAAAATGCAACTGTGTTTGAAATGTAGTAGAGTGAAAAGAAAAGAAAGTCAACTTAAGTACTTTTGAGTGGATGTAATGTACAAGTTTTTTTTATACACTATATATATATATATATATATATATATATATATATATGTGTGCGTGTGTGTGTGTGTGTGTGTGTGTGGGTGTGTGTGTGTGTGTGTGACACAGAGACATAGCAGAGGCGGATGGAGAGCTGTCATAACACGCCTCCTCCATAGGATCCCACTGTCTTCCCCTGGATTATCGTGCTGTACAAGAATTGTCCCTTTATCCTGGGAGGGAGGCTGTGGGAGGGAGGGAGGGAGGGAAGGGTGAGGGTGAGGCTGAGGGCCGGTAAAAAATACAAGGAACAAGTAAAATGCCGATGCATGATAGAGCTGCTGCGGCAGAGGAGGACTGACTGATACAGGAGAAACGAGACGAAGATGGTTAATGGTCATGGAAAGAGAAGTTGACTTGAGTCCATACACACACACACACACACACACACACACACACACACACACACACACCGCACACACACACACACACATACAAACAAACACACGTACGAAAACCTCTCCATCCTAAGGTGGGAACCGAGGGCAGTCGAGGCATGCCCAGGCAGTGTCTAAAAGTAGAAAACCATAATTATCGTTAAATTGCAAATACCCCGCGGGTCTGATCTGTTGACAGAACCACTGTATAGCTCACACACGCACACACACACACACACAAAACACACAGATTCTCAGGTAGCGGTGAGGACAAAAAAAAAGTGCCAAGGGCGTTTTTTGGCCTCATCAGTTGGTCATCCATCATTACCTAGACAGGTCAGAGTCACGGTGCAGGTGAATCAACATTAATAATAACAATTATTAAATTTGGAACGGTCTTAATAGTCTTACGTTTCATTGATTGATTGATTGATCACAGTGGGCAAGTAGCTTTGTGCCACACATACAAAACTGCATTCATTGGAGTTTTGTTGTCAGTTGTAAGATGTAAATATATGATCAAATTGAATAATCCTGAACAGTTTTATTGCAACAAAATGTTGACTGCATGAATTCAAATAAAATCCGGACAGGCCACACACACACACACACACACACACACACACACACACACACACACACACACACACACACACACACACACACACACACACACACACACACACACACACACACACACATACAGGGGTGAGTGAGGACCCATGCTTCCGGTGCACTTCTGAACCAAAATATAGTCAATTCGGAGACCGGTCCTCACAAGTAGAGTAAAACAAACACACAGACAGCGCACGCTGGTAGACTGCCACATCGCCCCCTTTCACAACTACTTGTCTCTTCATGACTCGTGAACAGAGATGACTCGTTTCCAACCTGTCATGTTTCCAGTGCTTCAGATCCTTCAGTCACAATTTGAGTCTCGTGCGTGTGTGTGTATGTTTGTTCCTGTGTGTGTGTGTGTGTGTGTGTGTGGGTGTGTGTGTGTGTGTCAGAGGTATGTTACATAGAAGCGGCTTCCTCAGGAACAATCACAGAAAAACACAAAATGGGTCAGGACAGGTAATATATTCAACAGCTAATATTCAGTAAAACACACACACACACACACACACACCTACATATATTTACAGGGTATTGTGTTGTAATGCAAAATTTCCTGGGGTTTCCCGACTGTCATTCATCTGTCAATTTCAGCTCGCTTGACAAAAGGTTTAATGAGTGTGTGCAGGTGCAATAAGCCCCGCTTATGTGTGTGTGTGTGTGTGTGTGTGTGTGTGTGTGTGTGTGTGTGTGTGTGTGTGTGTGTGTGTGTGTGTGTGCGTGTGGGTGTGCTCACGCCCTTAAAACCGGGCACACGCATACACACCCAGCTGTGTTATCCGCCCTGCTTTGCATTTTAGCAGCACCGCGTCATGTGCTGTCATGTCATGGAACATCTCAATGCCGCGCGTTTTAACCCAAGACAATGGAGCAGGCGCTCAGGCGTAAGGAGACAACGTGGAAAACTATTTGGGGAAACGGAAATGGTTGTGACACACTTTTCTTTCCACCGTTTTTCTGTTTCCTGGAACATGGGGATTATACAAGCAGTAGCTCGCCCTGAGCGAATCCGTTTTTAAATTAAATTGGAAAATAGCTTGTAGAGTGGAAGACATTGAGAAAAAAAAAAAGACTGTACAAAAAATAATGCACTATTAATAATATTATTATTATTGGGGGTCCAGCCCGAAGGAAATTCTGAGAATTTTGTTATATTAAACTATTTGAAACAGAAGAACTGCAGAATGTCATGATCTCCGCCTTCTTCTACTCCCCCCCCCCCTCTCCTTACCTGTCCCATTAGCCCAACTCTATTCACCTGCGCACACGACTGTTCCCGACCACGTATCCTGCCTGCCACTCCGCCTGTCTTCTGTCTGCGCTCCCCGTTATCGAACCTGCCTGTCCCCCGACGATGTATCCTGCCTGCCCCCTGCCTATCTTCCGTCTGCTCTACAAATAAAAGACATTACCAAATATCCCTGCCTGTCTTTGTGCTGCAATTGGGTCCTAACCACACCCGTTACAGTACAAACTGGCCAACAATGGACCCAGCACACAACCCCGAGTGGCTGGCAGACCTGGGAAGGGTGGAGTCACATCTCCAACACCAGGAGGCTGTCCAAGCCTCCACCTCGGCGGACGTTCGGCTAGCAGCGGCTAGCCAGGAGCAAGGGCTCGCCACGCTAGCTGCCCAGGGCCAGCAGCTCGCCATAGCTCTTTACATTTAGTCATTTAGCAGACGCTTTTATCCAAAGCGACTTACAAGGGAGAATAACATTCAGCTACATTGGGACAGAGATTAGTGTAATAACAACATTGGTGTAACAATAAATACTGCAAGGTGGTGCTAAGTAATTGTAGATTAGGACAGGAGGTACTCACTGAAGAGCTGGGTCTTCAGGTGCTTCTTAAAGACAGAGAGGGAGGTCCCCGCTCTGGTCATTTTTGGCAGCTTGTTCCACCAACGTTGAACTACAAATGAGAATAGCCTGGATTGCCGTGGCTGTACGGCCGGCAGAGCCAGGCAACGCTCATTTGACGAGCGCAGCATCCGGGGGGCAACATGTGCTCTTACAAGAGCACTTAAGTAGGCGGGAGCATTCCCAGCAATCACTCTGTAGGCCAGCATAAGAGACTTGAACTTGATGCGGGCGGCTACAGGTAACCAGTGGAGCTCGATGAGCAGCGGAGTGACATGTGCCCTCTTTGGCTGGTTGAACACCAGTCGCGCCGCCGCATTCTGTATCATCTGAAGTGGCTTCACCGCACAGGCCGGCAAGCCTGTTAAGAGGGCATTGCAGTAGTCGAGACGGGACATCACCAAGGTTTGTACCAGCAGTTGAGTGGCATATTGGGTCAGGTACGGCCTCTTGGTCAGTTCATCCCACCGCCTGCTTCCCCGGACCCACCTCCACCAGCACCGGCCCAGCCTGGGTACTCCCTGGAGCCCCGGGTGGGGGTTCCAGAACGCTATGCCGGAGACGCAGACGGCTGTAGTCCGTTCATTACGAACTGTTTCATCCTCTTCGCTCTGCAGCCCCACACCTTCGCCTCCGAGGAAGCCAGGGTGGCGTTCACCGTAAATCACCTGACGGGCCGCGCTCGGCAATGGGGAACGGCCGAGTGGGAACGACGCACACCAGCCTGCTCCTCCTTCCACGCCTTCGCCGCCGAGCTCCGCAAGGTGTTTGGGGTGACATCACGAGGTCCCGATGCTGCTGGTGGTCTCCTGGGTCTCAGGGTCCCGCTCCGTGGTCGATTACGCGATCGACTTCCGCATCCAGGCTCGACTGAGCAAGTGGAACCCGGCAGCCCAGATTGACGCGTTCCTGATGGGATTAGCAGAGTACGTGAAGGATGAGCTAGTTTCCCACGACCTGCCCACCTCTCTCGATGGCATCATTGAGCTTGCTTCCCGTATCGACCGACGCATCCAGGCCCGCCAGCGAGAGAGGCGTCAGAGGCAAGTGGAGAGCCGCCCAGCAACCCGTCAACCCACGAGTGAGGCCCCTCCCATGCGGGTTGGCCGGTCCAGCCTCACCCCAGAGGAGAAGGAGAGACGCCGGGTGGGGAACCTTTGCCTCTACTGTGGTCTAGCTGGACACTACATTTCCGGGTGTCCGGTAAAAGGGCCGGGCTCGCCAGTGTGGGAGGAGGTCCTGGTGAGCCACACCTCCAAATCCCCCTCCAACCTAGTGCCAGGCTCGGCTGCTCCTGCCCCAAGTCTCACATTCCCTCGCCATACTTATTGACTCTGGTTCCGATGTTAACGTCATCGTCGATAACCTAGCACGGCAGCTGGGTGTTGATCGAGTTCTCCTGTCTTCTCCGGTACCTGCCACTGCCCTGGATGGCCACCTCCTGGGGACAGTCACCCATCAGACAGTGCCCATCCGCATGCTCCTGTCCGGGAACCACCACGAGACGATACAGTTCTGCATCCTGCGCTCACCTCGTCACCCTCTCCTCCTGAGGTTCCCCTGGCTCCGGCGTCACAACCCACACCTCGACTGGACCACAGGGGCTATTCTGGGATGGAGTCCTGCGTGCCATCAGGTCTGCCTGAAGCAAGCCGCCGCACCTCAGCCACCCAACAGCTCCAGCTCCGCACCAGACATGTTGGGGGTCCGCACGGAGTACCTCGACTTCAGGGAGGTCTTCAGCAAGGCCAAGGCGACATCCCTTTCCCCGCACAGGCCGTACCATATTGCCATCGACCTCCAGCCCGGCTCCACCCCCCCCAGAGGCCGCCTGTACTCCCTGTCCGCCCCGGAGAGAGAGGCCATGGACACCTATATTAACGGCATCATCCGTCCTTCCTCATCCCCGGCTGGGGCGGGCTTCTTCTTCGTGGAGAAGAAGGACAAGTCGCTTCGCCCCTGTATTGACTATCGCGGTCTCAACGACATCACGGTCAAGAACCGCTATCCCCTGCCCCTCATCTCATGAGCCTTCGAACTCCTTGAGGGGGCCACGGTGTTCACCAAGCTCGACCTACACAACGCCTACCATCTGGTCCGGGTTCGAGAGGGGGACGAATGGAAGACGGCGTTCAATACTCCTGGTCACTACGAATATCTGGTGATGCCCTTTGGTCTCACCAACGCCCCCGCCGTCTTCCAGGCTCTGGTCAATGACGTACTCAGGGACATGCTCAACAAATTCGTCTTCGTGTACCTCGACGACATCCTGATCTTCTCCCGATCCCAAGCTGAGCACGTCCACAATGTCCAGACGGTCCTGCAGCGCCTCCTGGAGAACTCACTCTTTGTGAAAGCAGAGAAGTGTGAGTTTCACGTCCCGTCCGTCTCCTTCCTGGGGTATGTCGTAGGGAGGGGGACCATCCAGATGGACTCCACTAAGGTCTCCGCTGTCACCACCTGGCCTGCCCCGGACACCTACAAACAACTCCAGCGCTTCCTCGGTTTTGCCAACTTCTATCAGAGGTTCATCCGAGGCTACAGCACGGTGGCTGCCCCCCTCACAGCCCTAACTTCCTCCAAGGTGCCGTTTCGGTGGTCCAACGACGCCTTCCTGGCCCTGAAGGCACGGTTCACTTCAGCCCCCATTCTGGTATTGCCTGACCCAGAACAGCAGTTCGTGGTTGAAGTGGACGCCTCCGATGTGGGAGTCGGAGCTGTTCTGTCCCAGAGAACAGCCTCCGACCAGAAGCTTCATCCCTGCGCCTTCTTTTCCAGGCGTTTAACCCCGGCCGAGAGGAACTACGACATCGGGAATAGGGAGCTTCTCGCCGTCAAATTGGCCCTGGAGGAGTGGTGACACTGGCTAGAGGGAACCCAGCTGCCGTTCCCGGTGTGGACCGACCACAAGAACCTGGAGTATATCCAGTCTGCCAGGAGACTGAACTCCCGTCAGGCCCGTTGGACGCTCTTCCTAACAAGGTTCAATTTCTCCCTCTCCTATCGGCCGGGGTCACGCAATATCAAACCTGACGCCCTGTCCCGGCAGTTCCAGGAGGAGGAGGAAGACGCTGCTGACCCTGACACCATTCTACCGTCCTCCCGTCTAGTTGCCACACTCACCTGGGAGGTGGAAGAGAGTGTCAGAGCCGCCGCCCAGGACCAACCTGGACCCAGCGCATGTCCGCCCGACCGTCTGTTCGTCCTGCCTGACCTCCGGTCCGAGGTTCTCCAGTGGGCCCACAACTCCCGACTCACCTGCCACCCGGGGATCCAGCAGACGAAGGAGGTCATCCAGCGTCGCTTCTGGTGGCCCTCCCTGGGTGAGGACGTCCGAGGTTTCGTCAATGCCTGCCCCCCCTGTAACCCGCACAAACAATCTCTCCTTGCTCCTGCTGGTCTCCTACACCCACTGCCGGTTCCTCATCGCCCCTGGTCTCACATCTCCGTGGACTTCGTTACCGGTCTTCCACCGTCTAGCGGCAACACTACCATCCTGACCGTGGTGGACCGGTTTAGCAAGATTGCTCACTTCGTGCCTCTAACGAAGCTCCCGTCGGCTAAGGGCACCGCCAGGCTATTATTGTACCAAGTCGTCCGCCTCCATGGCATCCCGGTAGATGTTGTATCCGACCGGGGTCCCCAGTTCGCCTCTGCCTTTTGGAGGGAGTTCTATGCGCTCCTGGGGGCCACGGTCAGCCTCTCTTCAGGGTACCACCCCCAGTCCAACGGCCAAACAGAGCGGAAGAACCAGGAGATGGAGAACGCCCCAGGTCCATGCGCGTCCATCCCACCTTCCATGTGTCCAAGGTCAAGCCAGTCCGGGAGAGTGCTCTGGTCCCCTTGGCGCCTCCTCCGCGCTTCATTGACGGGTCCTGCCTTCTCTGTCCGCCGTCTCCTACGTTCCCGCCGGCGTGGGAGAGGCCTGCAGTACCTGGTGGATTGGGAGGGTGGCCCATTTAGCAGAGGACGAGGAGATGGACGGGGTCTCCGATGAGTACTCCAGTTTATATTTATGAACTTTCTTACCTGGTTACTTTCTTGCCTCAATTGATATTTTATCTCTTTGATCCCCATTACTTTGCCAGGTTCATGAAAAAATCAACAAACTGTAGTCCACAAAAACTTGTGAACAAGTTGAGTCTAGTCCACTCGAATATTCGACTGAGTGATGCCTTCAAGATCCAGCAAACCATCGGAAAAATTTAATTTTTATTACCATGCAATGGAAATTACTCACAGAAGTAACACCGTTTTTTTGCATTTCTTGGAAACGTAACTTACTGAAAATGTAATCCAAGGAAAGAAGTCACCAGTAAAATCAAGATAAGTTCGACTACTATCGTAAATCCCCGTAAACACGAAAACCTACGTTAAAAACGTCATTGACACGACACCCAAGGTCACCTACCGTCACTGAGACTCCACATGTACTTGCATACAACAAGTTCAGTTATAACAATGACAAGTTTTGGTGAAAAGTAAAAAACAAATGTTTTTTCTTTAAAGAAACGCATGTGGAAACAGTTTCCTACTGCTGAACGTAGAAGATTGAAATGAAAAGACAGAAAGTGTTAAGTATTGACAAGTTCTCCCATAATTCTAATGACTAATTTATGCTAAAGTTCCATAAATGTTGTCTGCATTACAATATAGACGAGTCCTCTATTAAACTGGCGACCTGTCCAGGGTGTACCCCGCCTCTCGCCCAATGACAGCTGGGATTGGCTCATGCCCCCCCGCGACCCCACGAGGATAAGCGGTATTGATAATGGATGGATGGATCTATTAAACTGATTTTTAGAATTATAGATTATTTACAAAAAAAATACAATGAAGTACTAATAAAAACTAACATTTACTTATTGGTAATAATTACATAATACTATTTGTTATTGTTCCAGATGCCTAAAAATATCTGCAAGTCGGCATTGGGGTATTTGAGGATACATAAGTGGTATAAGGATGTAGAACTGAACAATGAATGGAATAATCCTCTTTCCAAAATTGAGGAAGATCCAAAAACCACAAACAATAATGGATCTATGTGCATTGATAATATTGAAAATGCAGATTTAAGTTCAGAAGATGAAAATATTGATGAAACATGAAGTGATAAACAACAACATGGAATGTTCATGGACACACTGGTTTCCAACCAGTTGATATTGTGCAGGAAGTGCTAGAGCAGCACTTTGATGACATGTTGTCTGTAGCACCAGCAGAAGGGAACAACCCTGCACCGTCATTGGAGATGAAACCAATGAAGCAAAATGTTTCCCACTTCTTTTCCCAAACAACAACCAGAACGTTTCGTACGTGTTGTCGTCCAAGTTTGATTCACACCGGTTTACATTTGAATCAAGAAACATTGATAAAACTTGACAAACTCAAGAGAAAATTGAAAAGCGTTGGTGTTACATTGAGAACACATTCACTTTGTGACATCATGAACCAACAGCATATTAATCCACGGTTGTAAAAATAGAAAAAATGTAACGGGTGCTACATTGCACAGAATCCGGAGAACTGTAAGACATATCTAAGACGACAAAACTGGACTCTGTTTATTGCTGCCTGCAGCTATATTTATTATTATTATTATTATTATTATTATTATTATCATCATTATTATTACTAATGCATGACCTTTCAATTTTACGACTTTCTAGGACAATGGCACAGTTTAAGAAAATGTCAACGATTCAGTCCTGTGTTCCATGATGGAAGATTAAACTGTCGGTTAAAGTCATAAACCGGGGAAAGACACTCTTTGTGACTCGGTCGCGGAGCCCTGAAGCCCCGCCCCCGCTGCCTCGCTGTTCACTGTTTACTGAAAGTTCATTGATATTACGTGTGTCGTGTGTCCAAATTGCACCAAATTCGTACACTTTTCGCCCGAAAAATGCCAAGAAGAAAAATAATAATAAAAATTAGAACAAAAACAGGGCGGCTGGACCCCTAATAATTCAGGGTGAAATTGGAATGTTTTCTCACCATTATGACCAAGGGGTCATATTAGGAGGGGTACTGGTGGTACTGGTGGTGGTGGGTGGGTGGGGTCTCCCAATTGTCTCCCCACTCTACAGAGAGTAGAGCTTCCTCTCTCTGGTGTAGAAATAACCAATAGACAGCTTTATTGTTGTCTGCCGACAGCCGGCGTGGCACTGCCCTCTCTCTCGCTCTCTCTACCCCTCCCTCGTATACAAAGACCACCTCTCCCATTACACATCCCAGCAAGTTAAAACATTGGTTACGCCCTGGCTTCAAGGAAGGGAGAGGAGAGTGAGAGAGCGGTGGAGGGAGGCAGAGACTGGGTAGGAGAGAGACAGAACGAGAGACAAAGACAGAGAGAGGGGGAGAGGGAGAGGGAGAGAGAGAGAGAGAGAGAGAGAGAGAGAGGGATGAAAGAGAGAGAGGTTTCATGGACATTTAATGTGCTCACAGGACAAGCGGTGGTCACACCCTTTCTGTGGCGCCTGACCTTCTACTGCAAACAGTTACACCCAGACACACGCACACACACGCACACACATACACACACACACACACACACACACACACACACACACACACACACACACACACACGCATGCACGCACGCACGCACACACACACAAATACACACAGCTGTAATCCTATCCCGCCTCCCAGGTTTCCTGTGAGGATGTTCTAGTCACTCCCAGTGGCGCTGCCTACTTAGCGCAACATGTGACTTGACTCCACTCTATCTCTGTCACAATCTGAAAGTTTGTGCCTCGCCCTCTCACCCTCTGCCTCAGCTGACTATTTTCAGAATATATGTATTTATATATTGTGGCAGTTCCGCCTGCCACACACCACCCGAGCGGCGTTTTCGGGGCCCTCCGACACAGAGACACAGGCAGGGAACACACCAGTTTATTGTAGAGAGTGGGCAAGATGGAACAAGCCGGGAGCAGGTGGACACCTCATAACAGGCTCTCCCCGTGTGTGTGGGGGGATGGGTGATGTACCTATCGCTGATAGATATCGCTATCTGATGAGCAACAGGTATACAGCCACCTCTGATCCCGGGCTCAATTGCCTAGACCCAAGACAGGTGTGGCTGCTTAAACCAAACCACCCCCACACCACACACACACACACACACACACACACATATATATATATATATATATATATATATATATATATATATATAAAGTGTATATTCATCTATTCTTCCCAATAGACGATAGATGACAGACTTGTTTGAGTACAGTTTTCCAGAGGATGTCACTGGTGTCAGTGTGAGCTTCTTCCGTGTTATTCTAGTCCTTACCTGTCATGAGCGGCCTTACTGCGGTATCTGCCGTTGCCAGGAGGACGATAATTGCAGGTGAGCGTTCATGGGCAGCAAATGGTAATTCGATCCGAGGCCTGTGTTAGAATTCTTCAGAAATTCCAGGTGAGCGATCATGGGCAGTAAATGGTAATTCAATCAGAAGCCTGTGTTAAGATTCTAAAGAAAGATTGCAATGTTTCCTTTTTGCCCTCTGGATGCACCCATTGATGGTGTTTTTACTTTCCCGATGGTCCACCATGTGCATCAGTAATTGGTAGAGACCTTGGTTAGGGTCACTTGGTCGATACTTCTGCTAGTTTGTGTTGTGTAATTTTGGGGTCCATTTTGAACCTGATGCCCCTGTTGTCGCTGTAGGGTTTTATTGGGTCTCCATGTTGCTGTCCATTGAGTTGAGATGGCCATGCTTTGAACGTCCGCGTCCACACACCCAGAAGGTCATCCTGCACTGCATTTTGGGGGGGCAGTAGGTTCTGCTTTCATCTCGAGGTCTTCCTTGAAGACCCATTCATGACGGCTGGCAAGACGGCTCACCCCTCGCAAAGCCACCCATGGGTAACCTTTCGGCGATGTCTTCTCCTGGTAGTTTTATGCGCCTTATGGGGGTTGTACAAATCTGATATCACAAAATCTTAATAGCTCATCTTTTTGACCGGTCAGGTTGTAGAGGTATTCACCAGTCTATAAACACAAACCCTACATCATATCCATGTTTTTCATCTCTGCTCCTTAAGGAGACAGCTTGAATGCGATGCCAATTCTTCACAGGACGCCACACAAATATTATGCTGTAAATGAAGGGACTGATCCAGAAAAGCTAGGATGAGAAATAAAATAGAATAATCTGATAAGACACGCAGCGTTGTGAAAATATTGCCACATATCTATCTTGCACATAATGCCATGGCCATGGCACTTGTCCAGCATACTACTCCCAATGCTTACCCACAAACAGGTTTTGTACGGTAAGCACACCATGATACTTACGCAAATGCTTAATAATACAAATCTCGCTCTGATATATGATTTGCTTACAGGCGCTTGACAAACTGTAGCAATACAAAATGGTTGCACAAACCGAAGCCCCAAAGGACTGTGTCAAATGAAAAATGATAATTACCAATAATAAAATAGGATATATTTTTTTATAAATAATCTAATATAATAATAAAAATATTTTTTGGGCAATTATATTTTTTTCTATTATTATTATTATTATTATTATTATTATTATTATTATCATTATTATTATTATTATTATTATTATTATTATTATTATTTCATACCAGGCATTAGAATCCTCGAGAATAATAAAACTTCTCAGTAATCATTTCAAAACTTCCAAGGAAGCATTTTGCTTGTCCTCAAAGATGTAATTGCCTCGTAAACCATGCCCAGTATTAGGCCACTCCAGTTCATAAGTATAAGGGTTTTATTGGCAGATATGGATCGCTTGGTAGATGGAAAGTCCCCGTCCAGCGTTCAAATATTAACAACAACAACAGGTGGCCAAATTCTAAGTAAATCTTAGCCTTACTTTGCCTTATTTTCCAAAAGGTATTAAAAGGTAAAATGGCTTTTCTGTCATTTCAAAAATACTTATTGGCATTATAAATATGACATTGTATCATAGTATATTATTATAGTCTCTTTATTATGAACATTTCATCCATAATCTGAATTAATTTGACCACCACTAATGAAATAAGTGAAAAACATGTAGTATTGATTCTTCAGCGTGAATTTTCGCCCTTTTTAATTGATCAATTATTTAGCGTTCACTGCAAAGCAAATGCTCATAATACTTCAATAAAGCTGGGGTGACGTAAGCCCATCCACGCTCATTGCAGTGGAGAGTGGAGTGGACTTGAGAGTTGTAAAGAAAAGTTATTATAATGCCATGCATGCTGACGGTGCGTCCTGATAAACATGTATATCGATTGATGGGTGTTTGTTTTGGGACGTCAGCCCAGCAGCGACCATACTTTCTAGTTCCTTTCTCCATTGACTTCCTCGTTCCAGCCTGCCACAACATTACCAATGAAAACACCCAACACATAAGTAACACCCACAGCAAAGTAACTGACCTTTTGTAGGAAGGCACATTTTACTGACTGTGGATTGTGGCTGTTCGGGTTGCAGAGGTATTCGGGTGTCGCAGCCTATAAACACACACCTACATCATATCAAGGTGTCTCCATCGCGAGGGTGAATGTTTCCTGTTTTACCTCCCGTTTACATATGAGGAATTTCTTCTGGTGAGGTTTGGTGGGTATATGTTTTATGCAATTTAAATTAAAATGTCAAATATATGAAAATAGCCAAGAATACAAAACAGAAATAATCAGTTACCAGTTTTTAAGCTATACAAATAAACAAATGTGATACAATGGTTATTACAGTATGTACAGTGTACACCAGTGTTATTGCACCTACATCATTGCACAAGGTGTGTGTGTGTGTGTGTGTGTGTGTGTGTGTGTGTGTGAGAGAGAGTCGGGGGTGGGGGGCAGTAGTGTGTGTGTGTGTGAGAGAAACAGTCAGTGGGGGGCAGGATGGGCAGGGGGCCTGTTGGTGACCCCACTGCCATAGGGTACAAACTGTTCTCGCTCTTGTGCCAACGAAACAGCTCTGACCCCTGGAGGCATGGACTCCACAAGGCCTCTGAAGGTGTCCTGTGGTATCTGGAACCAAGACGTGAGCAGCAGATCCTTTAAGTCCTGTAAGTTGTGAGGTGGGGCCCCCATGGATCAGGCTTGTTGTTCCAGCACATCCCACAGATGCTCCATTGGATCGGACCCTCACCCCGGCCATCCACATGATGTAGAAGAAAAGGTGATTCATCAGACCAGGCCACCTTCTTCCATTGCTCCATGGTCCCACTCTGTTGGTTTTCATCTGACTGCTTGTAAAGCGCTTTATCACAATGTGTGTAATTGAGTAATTGAAACCTTCGAGGGAAATGGTATATTCGAGCAATTTTGGAGCACTTACAAATGAAGAGCCTGTCAGGTAATCAGGATATAGAATAGAATCAGCGTCATTGGACAGAGGCTTTATTTAAACGCAGGCACAGTAAAATTCTGTGGAGTTTTACCGCTCTTACCTGGCGAGTTCACAACCTTTTGTCCTGATCAGCTCTTCAGTTTGTACTTAGCGCACCATTTTATACCTTTTGATTTGGGAGCCATAAATGATTTTCCTTCACCTCGGTATAACTTTATGTACTGTACCAAATGGAGCCTGGTGTATAAACTGCTGCGTAAGGGTGAGCTGATAAGATTGTGGTCACAGGTGGGGTTTTTTTTTTTTTTAAACGACAGAGGAAGCAGTGTTGTTTCCCTGTGTTTTCACCAACACCTTGACTTTGCGGTCGAAGTATCGGCAGATTACAGACTTAACAGGTGGGAGGTTGGGTGAGGACACAGGCGTGGTCTCAATCAAGATGGCGTGATCCCGGCCCCGAAAAAAAAGGTATATATTCGACATACAACAAAGTCATATACCGGAGAGGAAAAGGCACTTGTGAACGATAAATGATTTAATTAAATGCAGTTCCACCTTTTGACATTAACCGCAGGGGATGAATGCACATGATGGGGTCAAACATTATTTCCTTAATGAAAGTGTGTTTGATGATGTGAAATCAAATAGCAATTCAATAATAAGGAAATATGTGGAAACGTTTAAATTCTTTTTTTTTTCCCCAACAGGGGATGGTTATGCATTTTACGGGTACGATTATTTACAAACTAACATTCTTATGGAAATGTTGTTCCAATAGAACGAAACTCAACATTGAAGCACTGGGTGTAGGTGCCGTATACGTCCGTATTACTCCGGTATTGGCTGCTACCGGGAAAATCTAATATAACCAGAAAAGTGAAACGCAGCAGGTAAAAATATGACAAAAATTCTAATTCAACGATACAAACCAGGCCGACGCGAACCTTTTGACAGGTGTGATGCAGAGGGGCCCGAGTCCTGAGACGCAGAATTAAGTGTTGATCCCTGTTGGGTGGGGCGTTTTTCTTTTGTCATCCATCGCTACCTCTCTTGTTGTCGGTTGCTCGTGTTTATCAGATTGCAACCACATCACAGCCGACATCACACTGGCGTGCCCCGACAGGCTTTTCTTCATTTTGGCAGGACTCTGGCACCGTGCGGTGGGGTGTGTGTCACATGCCCTCTGCCTTTCCACGCGCGAGCCCCTTCACTGGAACGCGGCATTTTAACGTGACTGGCATGTTTAGACGAGAGGCACTTCACAATACATTATCGTACAGTATAGGCCGCAATTAGGAATCCCACACACCCAGAAACACACAGGCACAGAAATAACTGCAAGTACTGATTCTTATGAAATGTATTTTTTATCAAAGTGTACAATATAATAGTAATAATATTGGATTCAAATAAAACAAAACATTTGTGCAAGGAGTCTGGAGTCAAAGCAAAAGTCTTTTCAGTGTAAATCAACAGGTTGCTGTGTTTTTTTGTGTAAGTGACGCACACACACGGCTTACAGACTCAAGCGCATTCACACACACACACGCCCGCAGATACACACACCTTTCAGTGTGATGAATACAGTAGTTTTGACTTTTAGCTGCTGTCCAGATAAGATTGTCTCAGCATAAAATGACTAGTTCCAATATTAAAAAAACCCCCCAAAAATCCAATTTTCTGTCATTTGGCAAATTTAAATTCTGATTCCTTCCGGCTTTTTAATCTTCCCATCTCTCCATCTACGGTATCTTGTGTCTTCCCTACACCTCTTTCTTCTGTCCCTGTGTCTTTGGCACCGTGTCAACGTTGCATATCTTATCAAGTTTTAAAGAGTTAATAATATTTCCTTATTGTTGCTTGCTGTTGAACCGCTCGGCCTTTGTACTTTAAGAGCCCAGAGTACGTTCTCTGGGCGTTTCGGCCTCGTCAGAATGAAACATGCCTACTCGGGGACACACACACACACACACACACACACACACACACACACACACACACACACACACACACACACACACACACACACACACACACACACACACACACACACACACACACTCGATACGATTTGTTTTCCAATACTCAGCATATACAACAAGTACAGGTGCGGTTCTATCTGTGCATTTCACTGGGCGTCATTTATTCATATAATATTTTTTGCCCAGTGGGAGCAGTGCTTTCTTTGGGATCTTGGCTCGAGTCACACATTAGTTTGTGCAGTAAATCAGGGTGGCGGGGGAGGGCGTGAAAGCTTCAGATTCTGAGCCGGTCGGCGCTTCTCTCTCCATGGGCTGGGACTCGGAAGCGTGCTCCCCCCGTTTCTTCTTCTTCCTCCTCCTGGAGCTTAGTGTTTGAATAAACTGTTCTTTGGTTACAAAGCCCCCGGGAGTGCCAGGGGGTGAGTGTCCGTGGCGTGAGAGGTGTGGATGCCCAGGCCGGCCAGGAGGGCGTGGAGCTGCGCCACAGCGCCCTGAAGACGCCCCTTCTCCTCCTCCAGGGTGGACACCTGCTCCTGGAGCTGGCTCTCCGACTGCACCAGCGCCTCCACTCGCCTCTGCAGGCCGCACACCCGGGCCTGGGACACCTGGGGGAAGGGCAGGGGAGGTCACGGATTTAAATAAGGAAGAATGGCAATATCGCTCATAAACAAATGATCACATGGATTATTCGCTGCATGCCTGTAGCTCCTCCAGCAGGTCGAGGTTCTGCTGCCGGAGGCTTTGATTGGTCCTCTCCAGCTGCGCCGCTCGCTGGGACTGGTTGAGGGTCGAGGGCGCGTCCAGCAGCTCGTCTTGCAGGACGTGATACTCCACCTCGTAGGCCTGGAGCTGCTTGGACACTTCCATTTCACACACCTGGGAAAAAATTTTAATACTTGGAACTACCATTCAAGCGGTGCAAGGACAGTACAACTGGTGTTGGATATACCTGTTTGATATGGATATATACAATACTTAGAGCCACATCAGACATGTCATCCATTAAAAAAAAACAAAAAACCTTCATTTTCTGCTTTTTGAAGCATGTTTCTTTTATACCATGTCACTTTCTACAAGGCGGTTTCACGTTCAGAATCAGCAAATACGAAGCCGGTCACTGTCTAAATTAACGTGGAAGGCTTCATTTTGGAGTGGTTTGGCCGATTCTAACGCTGCAATGTTGGAATTTCACAACGATTACAGCAGATTTTGATTTTTAAAAGTCGGGTGAAATACAAATACAGCCTAGTTCTCCAACTGCGGACTTGCATGTTTACATATTCATATCCACCTGGTTGATGGTCTTCTCCATCTGCACTAGTCCCAAGTTGGGCAGGGTGGTTTTGATGAAGTCCACGATGGACTCCAGGCTCTCGTGCTGCAGGATGAGCGGCTTGTGGCTTCCCATCAGACTCAGGGCCACCTTGAAGATGACCTCCGACCCCTGCAGGAACAACATGTCTGGAGGGAGAAATGGGTGGAGGGGTTGAGTGACCTCGATGTCTTGTGTAAGATGTGAAGGTCAACAACTCCAGCCGCTCGCCTCACAGAGTGTTGATCGAGGATTGGAGGGATTTTTTTTTTTTTTTTATAGGATGGTGCTTTCTCCCGTCAATAGAAAGGGTTTACTTAATGGTCATATCGTTTTGATTTTCAGGGCGGGGTCTGACTTTTTTTTTTTTTTTTTTGAGAATTTTCAAAAAGCAACGTGTATATGACGCCAACTGGCCCACACACAAAAGCAAATGGTTCCGCTCTGATACACCTGAGCGAGCTACAAGAGGAAACAAACCATTATTTCAGTTGATTTATCAAAACCATCACAAAATAGTGACGACAGCCCATGTATTTGAGAAGATATACCCGCACTTTCTTTCCTTGCGTAGCAAACCGGATGAAAACGAAATAAAAACTAAATAAACATGGCGGCCCTCACCGAAGACTCTGGCCACGAAGCCGAGGGGGAAGTGCGAGGCGAAGGCAGTGAGGAACCAGGGGGTGGCGTAGAGGCTGGGCCCGATTTCCTGCTGCTCCAGGTGCACGTACAGGTCCCTGTGGTAGTCGTGGAGGAGCCGAGACAGCTGATACATCTGGATCTGAGATGGAGATGGAATGCACCCCCGTGCAGGGGCCATCACAGTGAAGACGCGAACACACACACACACAAATAAAAGATAGAAATACAAGTTTGACGTCACAGTGTGTGCATGTGTGTATTTAACCCCAACCCTAATTGAAGAGCAGTGACACGAGAGAAATCATTCGCTGAGGAACGATAGTGATCCTTCCATGTCTCGCTCTGTTTAATCGCTTGAAAATGATCGTTTATTATTATGATTATCATTATTATTATTATCATTTTGCAGACTTACAACTTATTCATAGACCGATAGGGGCAGCCAATGCAAGGCTCATCGGGAGCAGTTAGGGGGTTAAGTGCCTTGCTCAAGGACACGTCGGGATTCTACCAAGGGGAGCCGGCGATCAAACCGGCAACCTTCCGACTACTGAGTGAACCACCGCCCCTAAACTGCAGGTCAAGGGAGCAGATCAAGACGAGACAAATGGTTCCGGAGAGAAAATGATTGAAAATCATTCAGTGTGGTCATCGTGTTACTGATGACCAAAATCAAAAATTACATTTTTTTCCCCCCACACTTCTTTTTATTAAGTGCATTTTGCTTGTTTTAAACAATTGCTCTATATAATAATAATTTTGATCGTCTTCTATTAAGGTAATGCACTTTGAGGTGCATGTTGTGTATGAGAGGTGCTGTACAAATATATAGGTTATTATTGTAATAACTACCTGAAGTATGATCATGTCAGGCCTGTACTGCTTGCGCAGTCCTATGTCATACATGAGGAATTTGAGCATGTTGAAGGCTTCCTCCTCGCCCATGTGCAGCAGCAGCACTCCCGCTATGAAGGACAGGCCTTGGCAGTAGCCCACCTGCGGAACGACAACAACTGAAGTGACACTGGTTCTGACAGGGGCATTAACCCAGTTGGCGACTGACAGCCTCTCACTTAGTAGACGGAGAGCCTTCACAGACTTAATGCATGAGGCAAAAGGATGAGGGATGAGCATTGATAACAAAACAAACAACCAAGAGGGGGAAAACCAAGGGAAAGTACATCGGAAATGGCTACCTCGGGGTCCAGCAGCGAGTAGGCTTTCAGCAGGTTATAAAGGGATAACTGTCCTGCGCCCAGCTGGCCTTGGAAATATGGATGGGTGGGAAAGGTACGACCTGGGAGAAAGAGAGAGCAGGAGGAGAAGGACAGAGGAACGAGAGCGGGAAGCAATGAGATTTATAAAAGCCGCTTCTTACATACTGCACGGAACACTGCCGTCGGGCAACACTCAAGTACCGAATTGACACGAATATAGGTCATCCCTATATGATTATAAGACGACCCCCCTTTTTCTAAAGTCATTTTTGGTATTTGGTATTTTTTGAAGACAAAATCTTGTTTTTATAAAGAAAATCATCAAATAATGATAACACAGCCATACGGAGAATACGCGGCAGACTATGTGTGAACGTACTGCAGAACCAAATTTCACAAGCGCGGGTCCCAGAATCCGGAAACCCTAAGCTGTGAAACACCAGGAAGCGTTTGCAAGTTAGAAACATGCTAAGCTTAGCTCAAGCTGACTGGAGTCTGAGTCAGTCACACTATGACGTGTGCAAAATGAGTCCGACACACAGGAGCCGCCTGCTTCTTTCAAATCAGCCGTGTGGGCAATGCAGCTGAGCGTGTGGTGGATCGGACGAGGACGGAGTGTCGGCCTTGTTCCACAGCTGTAGGGTATGTGTGCGGAAACAGATTGAAACGCCCCTCCTAATGCACACCTTTTATTTTTTCTTATTCTACCGTATATTGACACTTAAAAGTCTCGACCCTGAATATAAGACGACCCCACTTTTTCAGACAGGTTTCCAGGAAAATAAACCTCTTATATTCGGGTCAATACGGTAATTAGTCTTCTGTGTTAAAGACAAAATGATGCACGCCGCAAAATAAATTGCCTTCGATCCGATCGATGTGGCCTGAAGTCTACTTCGTTTCTTGCATTGCATGCTGGCCACGGTGCTTTTCTTTTAGCGGCTTGACATACAACAACATGAGATTAACATGTACCTTTCAAACATGACAACATAAAGAGGCCCTTTATCAGAGAGCATGGGGGGATAATTGGCAGGTGTGTGTGTTGCCTCACAGCGTTTGTGTGTCAGCAAGGTATTTGATAAGCTGGTGCATATTTGTGCGGAATGCGTTTCAGGGTGTTGTAATGTACTTCTTGTTTTGTGTGTGTGTGTGTGTGTGTGTGTGTCTGGGAGGTATACGGGTTCTAGGTGTGGCGGAGTCTGTGTGTGTTAAAGGGAAGAGTAACAGGGCGTCCAAATGTACATTTTAAGAGTACATATTGAGAGCTTTTCAAGACATTTTAGAAATATTTGTAGACAAATTATCTTTGTATTACGTTCAGCGCAAGACTCAAGATTTTAGAACATATTTATGTTATGAAATTAAGACCTCAAAAATTCAAATTCAGGACAATCCCAGGCCTGCTAACCGTGGGAAATATTTGAGAACCACAACAGTGGTACTCAAATGTACTCAAGTCTCCGTGGCATTTGAGTTACTGCAGCTAAATGACTCCTTCAGTTATTCACACCGCAGCCGTCTCGTAACAAGGATAATCACATTGTATGCACGCTACTACAGCTAACTATATATATAGTATAGTATAGTATCTCATCAGGATATACTCCTTAAAATGCATCATCTCCTAAAGTTACTGAACATGTTTACCAACTAGAGATGCACTGATTGCAATTTTCTTGGCCAATTCCTAATCAGATTTTTTTTTTTTTTTTTTTTTTTTTTTTTAAGTCTGACCTGCAGATTCTGATTTCCGATCTGCTGAACGTCAACAACAAATATATCATGTGATCTGGTCACGCTCATGTGATAGGACAGCTGCACATACAGACTACACTGCAATTTTCAGTTATCACAATAATGAGATTGCTGAATTTGACACTGTTTATTTTTGTTCATTATTCAATATGGAATAATGTGTATGTATGTGAAAAATAATCTCTTGAACTTCAACTATTGATAATAGAACATGAAACTGTGTGTGTGTGTGTGTGTATGTATGAAACAACAAAAAAAAGCACTGTTCATAACGGAGGGACGCTCTTCTGTCACTCTCTTACCACCCCCATGCCCCGCCCCGCCCAAAACGGTGCCGAACATGTGGTACACTTAAGGGTCACCCTTGGTCACCCTACATTAAAAATACACCTGTCGCACACAACTGTCTTGTTATACCTGGAACCGTGTCACAAAAAGAGAGCGAGTAAATCAAGTGTGATTGTGGTGCACCCATGTTTGTGCATGTGCAGAATCAATCACATATGTGACCCACTGCGGCAGAACCGGCTATCTCGTGCATTTCTAAAATCACCACAAGCTGCCAAATAAGTTGAAAAAACTTTTCTAGAAGGAAAATACGATTTTTCCAGATTCGTGTTCCTTTGTGTTTTTTTTAAATCTCTCAATGTATTTTCAAAACTGAGCTTGATTTATAAATAGTAGAAAAATGTTAAACCGTGGAGTTCACAGTGAATAGCGCTGAACAACGCCAATTGTTTGCTTTAAAGCGACTGTCCAGGTGAAGATCATTCCTCCATATTCCATGTGATTTCACAATGTGAAACTGTTTTCATAGAGTTCAACCTTTAAGTCGTACTAATATTACACACACACGGAGACATTGTGTAGGGGGCGTATACCAACAAAGAAGTCAAGCTGACGTCACTGCCGTAAACAAGACGAGGATCCGCTTTCACTGGTCTGTGAAAACTTTCATCTCCATGTTGTTATGGATTACGAGACGATGGTGGCAGAAGATCTAAATCATATCGCGGACCTTAATCTGACCAGTGCGATAGATCCAAGTCAGTGTAAGCAGCGTGTACTGGACTTCATTTGCCGCAATGTCAGTTCTCTGACAGCGATGCTGAATCTGATACCGGCGTTATCCCGGACTTGGATTTCAAACAGTGATTTGAACCTGAATGTGACGATGAAGCTGAACATTTCCAAGAACCACTGGAGGAGACCGACGACACAGCTGTTATCGTTACAACGGAAGAAGTTGATGACGTGATGAAGTCCGTTGAGATTGGTGATGCAGATTATGAACTAGTAGCAAGTTTACCTGCAAATGCAGCCAAGGGTAAAAAGAAAATGAAAAGAGGCCCCAAACAGGCTCTCAGGGTGTAGCTGGGCCTAACTACGGGGTAGAGTTGGGGTTAGCACACATAATAACTCCAACAACTTTAAAGATATTTGGCATACGCACATTTATATATTAAATGAAACACTGAGGTTGATATACAAAGACTCATGTTATTGATACTCTAAATTTTGTTGTGTTGTCCGCACTTTTAAACTCCTAAATGATTCGACTTTTATAAAACATGTATATTCTTACTGTTAAATAAAAGCTTTTATAAAACGAAGATGTGTGTTGATGATGCTGTTCAACATTCCCTCAAAACACAAGAACAATGCAGAGATAGCCCAATTCAGCAGGGTGTCAAGTGGCCATGTTGGTCCATGGCTATGTTGGTCCTCCAATCCATTTGATTCTGGGAGCTGGCTGAATGAAGCCAAGTGTTGGGAAAACTTTGAGGGTGATTATCTCAGAAACACAGTTTGCCTCACCCTTGTCATTAACAAGTCATAGCTTTAAAAATATTTGCTTGATTTGCACCAGTGATACCCTGTTTTGAAGCTCTGATTCTTCACTTTCAAATGATGCGGAAAAAGTCAAAAGCCACCAAATGTACCTAAAGTCTGCGGTGGGTCACAAATGTTGTTTAATTTACAGTTTGGTCAATGTCAGCAATTCCCAACCCATGGGCCGGTATTTTATTGCTGTATTGCGGGTATTGCAAGTGGGTCACCAAATCACGGGCAAAACACATCGATTTTATTGAAAAAATAAATACAAAATTATTAATTACAAAGATGTTTTAAAGTGTTAAAAAAACCCCACACACGCACGAACGCTGGACCACGATCGACGTGCACCTGTACAATTTTGAACTTGCGATGATAATCAAAATGAATGGTTGGCTAGCATCAGGCACAGTGAAAAGGAAAGAAGCCACTGGTACATCAACCACAAGACAAGTCCCAGCGGGACATCGGACAGGGGGGACAGTCCCGCGTGTCAACCTGAAAAAGGGTCGGAGAAGGTATAGCATTGATTATTTATCATTGGGATTTCTTTGGACAGGCACGGAAGAAGAACCGTTACCGCTGTGCTGTGCAAGATTTTATCCAGCGAAGCTCTGAAGCCATGTAAACTGTGCGTCACCTCGAAACAAAACACCAACAGGACATGTCCAAGCGGCTCTAATTTATCGATTACAAACTCAAGGAGCATCAGGGCAAGAAGAAGGTCATCGAAACGTCACGTGTGGGCACTGAGAATGCAAAAGCAGCGGAAGCGTCCTATCGGGTCTCCCGACTCATAGCCAAGCCTGGTAAGCCCATACAATCGGGGAGAATTTAACTCTTCCTGCCACAAAAGTGATCGTGGGGGTGATGTTGGGAGATAAGGCGTGCAAGCCAAGCAACCTCATGTCATTGTCTGATAACTCAGTCAAACGCAGGATTGACGAGATGGCAGAGAATGTGCTTGAACAGCTGATAACGGGGAATATACTCAACCTCATTCTCCAAGGAAAGCAGTTACCATACCATGTTCAATGTCCAGAATAAAATAGAAGCGACCATAAGAAATATGGATATGTTGTCTGATATCTGTGATCAATCATCTCAAAGACCACCTGCATGGTTTGAGGACCAAGCTGCGCGAATACTTCCCCATCCCAGATGTGCAATGCAGCTGGATGGAAGACCCCTTCGCCCGCCACAGTGACGAGACCCTCGCAGAACTGAGCGCAAAAGAGAAGGACAATCTTGTGGATCTTTCCTGCGACAGCGCATTGAAACTAGCTTTCTTTCTTCTTTCTTTCTGTCCAACAGAGCTGTGTGATATCTGATGCCATACCCGACGACGTATCTCTGTGAGACTGGCTTTTCGGCACTTGTGGCATTGAAGAAGAAATGTGACCCACCGTGTACTTTAAGGTCATTTGGCGGTTTTCAATTTTTTTTTCAGAATCAGAGCTTCCAAACAACATGTTACTTGTGCAAATCAAGCAAATATTTTTAAAGCCATGACTTGTTACTGACAAGGGTGTGGCAAACTGTGATTCTGAGATAATCACCTCCAAAGCTTTACCCACACCAGGTTCATTCAGCCAGCTCTGAGAATGCAAAGCTTTTATTTAACAGTAAGAATATACATGTTTTATATAAGTGGAATTATTTTGGAGTTTAAAAGTACGGACAACACAACAAAATGTAGAGTCTATCAATATCATGAGTCTCAGAAAATCTGAAATCTGAAAATCTGTCACCAACCTCAACGGACTTCATGTCATCAACTTCTTCCGTTGTAACAACAACGGACGTATTGTTGGTCTCCTCCGGTGGTTCTTGAAAATATTCCGCATTCCTTTTCAATATTCCAATATTCATCACATTAAGTTTGAAATCCGCTGTTTGAAATGTTCTCCAAGTCCGGAGTAATATGAGATTCAGCATCGCTGTCATTCTCCGCGTCACTGTTGGAGAACTGACTATCATTGCGGAAAATTAAGTCCAGTACGCGCTGCTAACACTGACTTGGATCTATCGCACTGGTCAGATTAAGGTCCCAAATATGATTCAGAGCTTCCGCCGCCCGCTTCTCGTAATCTATAACGATACGGAGAAGAAAGTTTTCACAGACAAGTGAGACCGAAACACCCCCGTGCTGCGCTTTAACTGTCTATATACGGAAGTGACGTGGGTGCGTGACGCGAAGGGTTCTTCTTCTTTGCCGTTTCACAACAATGGCTCCGTGTGTGTAAAAGTAGTACGACTTAAAGGTTGAACTCTATGCAAACGGTTTCACATTGTGACTTCCTATCACATGGAATATGGAGGAATGATCTTCACCATGGACGGTCACTTTAAAGATAACCATCGATCAGATCGTTCAGTGCTATTCAGCATCTCCGTAAGTGAACTGTGTTTCCCCATGTAATCTAACGGGAATATTTAACTCCGCGGTTTAACATTTTTCTACTATTTATAAATCAAACTTGGTTTTGAAAATACGTTGAGCGATAAAAAAAAAACCACAAAGGAACACGAATCTGGAAAAATCAAATTTTCCGTCAAGAAAGGTTTTTTTCCAACTTATTTGGCTGCTCCTGGCGATTTTGGAAATGCGCCAGATGACGGCTTTTGCTGTGGTGGGACACAAATACAGGAATAAACTAATTGTTGAGCCAGATCTTTATAGGTTATCCCTTGAGCCAGACATCAAGCATTTGGTTTCTGCCATGCAACATCAGCCTTCTCATTAGGTGAGTTAATATTAATGTGCTCCTGTTATTGTTGGTTTTATCTGCACTGGCGTTAGTAGTTGGGCTACATTCAAAACACAGCGCTTACTGGATACCGTTACGAACGTTACGCGAAAGTTCCATGGATATAAGGTTTTTAAAATTTTTAACCCACCCCTTTTTTTGTTTTACCACTAGTGCCCTGTATGTATGACAATGCATATGATTGTTAAAATATACATCCTCTGAGAACGCACTGTTTGGCATCTGTATTACTTCTGGTTGGATGTGGGCCGCGAACACTTTCGAGATTTTCAAGTGGGCTGTGAGTCCAAAAAGTTGGGGACTGCTGGTCTACATTATGAAAGAAAACAATTCTCAAGACCTGGAGTAACCATGCGTCTCTAGAGAGCACCTGAGATGACACTTTGCGTCCCTGCTCAGTAATGCCTGATATTTTTTTGATGTTCTCAAATTTGGAATCATGTGGGATATGAACGAAATGGTCCCTTACCGAGATCGATGAGGATGGCGTGCTGCTGGGAGGTGAGCTGCTTCAGCAGTTCTTTGTAAGGAGTGAGGTTGGCGGGCGGCCGGGACGGGACCGTCTGCCTCAACAAATACTGTTCCGAGAGAAACTTCCAGATCTCCCCACGGTGCTGCTTGGGAACGCCTGGTACAGAGGGAGAGGGGCTGGGTGAGGATAAAGAGCGCTGACCGCAGAAAAACTACTTCTAGGTCCATTCTGGAGCCACTGAGATGTTAACATGACAAGGGAAGAAAATATGACATTATTTGAATTTGATCTCAATTGTAATTACATGAGCATATACAAAATAAAACGATTGAAATTGTGTTGCAACCAGTGAGGGCTTAAAATGAGAATTGGTTCCTCTACAGCCATCTACTTTTCAGATGAGCCAGACCTTTCTGACACAAACAGTAGAAAGGAGGATGGGTGTGTGGGGGGGGGCTGGGGGTAATTGGTGTGGAGGCGGGGGACAGTATGTGACATTTGTTTTCCCAAACAGGAGTGTCCTGTAAAGACAACCGACTGAAACGTTCAGACATTCCTTCTATGCAAATCCACAGGATGTGCAATGTTGGAAAATTACCAAGACAACAAAGGGTTTCAAGTTCAAGTTCAAGTTCAATATCAAGAGGTTTATTCATCACATACATATACATACGTTCATACATATATGCAGTGAAATGTAATGCAACGCACCCGGTGATTACACACAATATGTCCTAAGAAAATTTCTTTCTACTAGACCAACTAACTGATTCCTAAAACGTAATACAGTAAGTCGAATACTCATAGAATAAACTAAAAAATAAAAATATATAGAATAAAATAAAATAAAATGGAATTGGGTTAGGGCGTATTGGTTGACTGCCTTCAGGGTAATGGTGCCATCAGTAAATAGTGAATTCAAACAAGGTGTGAGATTAAATAAAAAAAATTGTATCCAGTCTCCCCTCTCTATTGTGCATTTTGTAAATTTAAATGTGGTTATGAGCTGCCGGTTTGAGGGCCGGAACCCTCAAAAAAAATGGAAAGGCTATTTGACTCCAGTGGCGGGTGGGGGAGTACGGAGATTCACCTTCTTCTGTCAGTTCATATATTCTTGTAAGGTGGGTGACTTTATGAACAGAAAACTACATTTTCCTTTGTTGCCATGCCAGGTGGGTTAGGAGTTGGTAAAAAGCCCGATACTTCACTCTTTTCAACCTTTGCAGTGGCAAAATGACCAAGTACCTTGTGCGACCGCGGCGTGTACAGTGTCTGCATCGAACTTGACCTTTGACCTCCCGGGGGTAGCCAGCATCTTTTCCCAGAGCGGGGTGACTTCCTTCAGGCACGGAGTGATCTCCTCGTAGTCCAGCTTCAGCCGTTTGTTCTGCAGATCGCTCTCTGAGGCTACACACACACACACACACACACACACACACACACACACACACACACACACACACACACACACACACACACACACACACACACACACACACACACACACACACACACACACACACACACACACACTATAATTACAAACAAACCACACAGGCTTCACAGAACTGACACGCCCATGTGCACAAAAAATTCCGTTGCAGCGCGCCTTCAGAGGAAGGTGAGGAAACACCCAGGCCCCCGCCCCACCGCTTCCTCTCATGGCAACTCCCTTCCTCTTCCCCCACAACTTCTCTCTTCCCTAAAATTTTTTTTCTTTTTTTTACACCTACACACAACCACTACTCTGCTTTCGCAATCAGCTCTACCTCGCCCGCCTGTTGCGCTGCATTGTCAACATCTTGTTCTATTTCCATCCTTCCTCTCTTACAGTCTGTAGAACCTTCTTATCATCTCGTTCTCCCCCCTCCCCCGGTGGACCTCCTCCTCCCTTTCCGCATGTGTGTGGTATCCACCCAGTGTCAGCGGTTGGGCGGACGATGAGATCATCACCGAGGGACAGAAACAGCAGTGCGACCACCTCCTCGTTTTCCCAATCAAACCGTGCTCTTCGAGGAGCGAAGAAGTTTGGCACACGTTTTGCGAGAGGGAGGATCGTCTTGATCTACATTATTGAAGTAGATCAATAATCATCTCTTACAGGCTTAAAAATCATAACTCTATTGTGAATTAACACACCTGCAGATGTACAGCACATCACCTTATTAGTATAACCAAGTTACAATGATGGTTCAGGGAACTATCCCCTCAGCTTTCTCTTTTCTCTCTGCAGGTTAAAAACCAGCAAAAAAGAGCCAGCAAAAGTATCTTGCACCTGCCTTGCTCAAAAAAATAAAATAAAATAAAATAAAATAATAATAATAATCAGGAAGATCAGTGCATAGCCTAACATAAATTGGCCTAAAAAGAACTGAATAACATCCAAATGTCCGTGGCCACAACCATTAATTTTAAAATAACTCAAAATATACCTGCTGTATCATGGATATTCATCCTTCAAAGTGGTTCATATAAAACAAAGAAAGTGTCACATACTGTATATATATGAAAATGTTCCTCATTGAGTTTAGTGTAGTCTTATTGCTATTTAATATTTTGGACATTTACATTCATCTTGCTCTGTTTATTTCAACAATAAATCGTGTGAGCTAAGTCATTACTCTTCAGACTTAGACTCTACAGTCTTTTCACGAGATACTTTCTCACTCAAGTAATTATTCGGATGACTACTTTTACTTCTACTTGAGTAATTATTATTTTAAAGTAACAATACTTTTAGTTGAGTACAGTTTTGGGCTGCCCTACCCACCTCCGCATTTCAGTATACAGGCTTAACCTTTGCCATTATCTCCTCTCTTATCTTTTTTAAAATTTTCTTTTTTAACATTGTTATTTTTTTATAGTATTCCATCATTGTATTTTATTTTGTTTCCTTTAGAAAGCACTTTGTGCTCTATGCTTGGCAAATACTATGTAAATAAAATTGATCATTAAATGAACCTCTGAGTTAATTTTTTATTTCCAGGGGGCTTTTTCAACGGGCGCAGACCAAAATGTCTCTGGACGTATTTGGATTAACCTACAACCAATCAGAGCAACGGAACGTGTGACGTAGCGCTGGGCGACAGAAAAATGGCGAACAGTGGGGCCGGTTGGTAAATTAAACTGTTACCAAATCCTGTCGGAAGTACGGCAAACACATCTTTCTTGTCAACAACAGCTTTAAGTGCAGTTGTTTATTCTTCTTTTAGAGAAAATATGCTGTCCAGTTCATTTAATACTGTCGTGATAGCGAATTCATCAGCAGCAGCCATCTTGATAAGGTGCCACAAGGGCACTCCCAAACCCACCTCATATTAGATAAAACGGTTGTGATTGGCCTGACCCTGGCCAGGTTGGATGGAAATCTGATTGAATGGGAGGAGGGCCAGACGTATCTGCCAGACCAAATGAAACACGAGCATGCAGATTCGTCTGGTTCCCAGGCTAATTCATTTATAACCTGAATCCCCTTTTTTCCTTTATTAACCATTACCGCCTGAACACCAATAACACAAATAGTAGCCTTCTGTACTATGCCTACTGACAAATCTAGACTGAACTTTACATACATAAATGTAGGATTCAAAGTTGGAGTAGAGTTTGTGAGGTATATTAACGGCCACTGACTCTCACAGTCCGTATCACACCATACCTTGGCCCCTACTAGTAGTATTAAGTGTTACTAAATGTTAACTGTTTATTAGTGCATAGTTTACTGCTAATAAATGCATTATAAAGTATGTATTCATCTTCATTTAGTAGCAAAAAAAATCTTCGTAAAGGTTTAACATTGCCATAAGAGGTAAGTTAGTTAAACCCAATAAATGCATTTGTAATGCCATTATAAAGAATTATAAGAAACTCATAAGGCTTTTATTAAAGTTCTTAAGGAGTCTACAAACTGTTAACATTTCCTAAAGTGTTTATAAATGTCTTACAATCACAATTAACAGCCAGCAGTAACTAATGTGTAGATTTGAAGGATAATAAACGTACATAATTCAGAGTTTGTCATGTCATCCAAGCTGCATGTGCTACTTTGTGACGTGACTTGGGGGTGTGTTCACAGCGTTTCCACAACATAACCGAGAGCAGCCTATTCAAAATAAAACATCAACTACCATTTGAACGTTAATATGATCTTGAACATGACTTAGCCCTTTTAGATGGCAACGTCATCCGTTTTGGGGAGCTCCGATACATATCCTAGTAGTTCATTCTCAGCTAAAGGAAAATAGAAGAATGTTGAAATAACACTATTTTCCATGTGTTTTCCATGACTGGAAAATTTGGTCACTGTTTTTTACAGGTATTCCAGGACACATGGGAACCCTGTTTATTTTTAGGTTATATTTTGTTGTTCATCATTAGGTTTAGTGTATATTGTCATATTTTATGTTGAAACTGTCAAGTCAATTGTATACTTCCACATTATTCTGTTTTTCTATTTTTTATTCCACTGCTTTATTATTATTTTTCCTATTTTTTCATGGCAGCTGTTGCTCCCTCCCGGGATGAATAAAGCATTTATTTCTCTATATATCTATCTATCTAAAGTAGGAAAGGGAAAGAAATGTCCACAGCTGCGAGTCACAATGGTTTAATATCCACCATATGAATTGCAATAATTTATAGCGACAAAGAAAAAAACCCCAAAAAACAACCCTTGTTAAAAATGTCTCCATATGTCAGACAAAGTCTCAACAATCCCATCCTGATAAGGGAGTGGAGTGAGGACGATAAAGACAGGCAGTGGAGGGAAAGAAGAGAGAAGAGGTCCTGTAGACACAGAGAGTGAGAATAGAAGCTGTGTTTGAGTTATCAAAGCTACACCCCAGGCAGAACTCTACTCCACCCTCCACCTTTTCCTTCGCTCATGCTCAGGCGTTTGTTATTTATGTAATTCTTTGGTTTCCGGAACAACCCGCCTATGATTACACACACAGCGGGATGGGGTACCCTGCCCTGGAATTGATAAAGATAGATAAAGACACACAAGCAGGGCCCAGGACACACAGTTGCTCCATAAAGCGGGCAGCAGCGACAGAGATGAAGTCAGATAGGACAGAAGACAGGGAGTTGAACTCCACCTAAACAAATAATGAATAGTGTTGCGGGCCACACCCTGTGGAGGAATAAAACTATTGACATCCAGTGGAGCTCACTGTGCGCCGGGGATGTAACTGTATTGTGTCGTCATCCGCATGTTGATGGGTGTGTGTGTGTGAGATCGATTGAATCGAGGGCCCCCGTCCAGGCTTTTAATTTTCTTATGTCAATATTGATCCACATTCAGCGCTTCCACACCCTGCTCCACGGGCAGGAATAATGGGTGTGTTTCTGAGGGCAGCACAGGAATACAGCAGGTGTGGAGCGATGGAGTGTGTGTGTGTGTGTGTCAGCAAGAGCAAACTGGGTCAAGAGAGAGGCGGTACAATCGCCACGCCCTGCGGTGAGATCAGCCTTAAATTTTATGAGCCTGTTTATTCAAAGGGGAAACCCCCCTTTGAATAAACATATTTTATAATGTATACCCTATATACCCATAGCAATAAATTATCCTGTGCCTAGTATCACATTTTGTACATTCTGTCTATTTTTATATATCTGAATATCTCTGTTTTGTATTTATGTATATATTTGACAATCTAAAAATTGTTACTTACATTTTTATTCTATTTTATTATAATTTCTTTCCACAATGTTAGGCTTTTTTTTTTTTTTTTTTTAATGCTAATTGTCCGTACCTCACCAGAACAAATTCCTAGCATATGTAAATGTCCCTGCCGGAATAAACTGATTCTGATGATTTTCCCCTGCCTCCCATCCATCCCTCCTTCGTTACCTTGCAGTTTCTGGTTCTCCCTCTCCATCCTGAGGAGAAGGATCTGCTGCAGGATGGCCTTCCTCCACAGCTCCCTCAGCTCCTCCCCGCCCTTCGTCTTCCTCTCCTCCGTCACCACCGCCAGGGAGGAGTCCCCGACGCCGCCCAGCAACTGGACACCACATACGTCGCTGGCCTCCAAGCAAGAATCCACCCGGTCTGCAAGAGAGATAGAGATGGCAGAGCGAGAGATGCCGTCAACCAAATTCTATATTCTTTCACCGTCATGACACTTTACATGGATCTGTACAAAAAAAAACTAAAACTGAGCAGCGTGTCAGGAATGAGGAAACCTGATGCAACTCATGAGAGACCCACTTGACCCCGTTCCTTTGTCGACAGTTGTACTCGACTGCTGATCAAGGCTTGTTGAGGCACATAAATACACACAGAAAGAGCCAAAAAAGCATTTGCATGAGTCCACCTCAAACCGCAGGGCGGGTCCCTGTTTTGTTTCGAGTACGATGGTTTAAATACACACATACACTCTTGTACGGGTATCAAAGTGTGGTCAGAGTAAATACACCTGGTTAGTGAGGACCCCTGTTACTGGTGCACTTCTGAAGCAAAGAAAAATACCTCACAAATACCCACACACACACACCCACACAGTCCGGTTGGAAGATACCGGCATTTGCCACAGGGTGTCCATTAAAAACTCAGGCTGGAGGGGAACCTCCAACCTCCTAACAAGGGTTGGTCGGCCCTTCTTCTCCTTCTTATTGGGTTGGCTTGCATTCTGTTCTTCTTGTTTTTTTTTTTTTTTATGGCGGCTTTCATCCTGTACTGTCGCATCACCTCCCTCCTCTTAACTGCTTCTTGCTTGCCTCTTAACATTGCTTTCTGTGTGTGTGTGTGTGTGTGTGTGTGTGTGTGTGTGTGTGTGTGTGTGTGTGTGTGTGTGTGTGCGCGCGCATGCATGCATTTCACTTGTCCGTTGCGATATCAGATGGTGCTGCCTCCAGGTTGCCATGGCGCCGAACAATTACTGCTACGGCATTGGCTGTCAGAGTCGTAGATGCACAATCTTACTTGTAGGGGTGCAACGGATCACAAAACTCACGGTTTGGATCGTATCACTGTTTTGAGTCACGGATCGGATCATTTTTCAGATCAGCAAAAAAAAGAAAAAAGAAAAAAAAGAAAGGGGGACAAATATAACTTTGCTTCCCATATATTCTGTAAAACACTAAAAGCAAGGTAGTTGTGCCCATGGTCTTAAATGAAAACAACATTCAAGATGTCCAACATTAAAATCAAATCTTAAAATATATAAAATATTCAAAACGTAATTGTTAAATGAAAATGCAATATGAGGCACGCATTATACCTTATTCCTTTAAACGTGGTAGTGAAGGTAAAAATATGAATCGATCCGTCCCCAGTAACTGAATTTAATTCCAATAAGAAAACATATCATGTTCAATTTCTCACTTTTATAACAAACTAAATTCCATGTAAATCGGTTAAGAATTAAGCGCGTTACAATCCATTTTGTAGATAAGTCTGCATCTCTCAGTACACATCGTATTTGTTTATATGTGGCTCATGACCGCTCCAATATGAGGCCGCGCAGACATTTGCTTCACGGTACGTCGCAAAGTAGCGGCAACATAGCGCCACGTACAGCAAACATTGCGGTTCAGAGTTAAAAAAAAAACACGCATCTGTCTTGTCGATCTTCTTTTCACTGCAACTCTGCATCGAGATTTATGGAATTATGACTTAAAAAAGTAACAGCCGGGGTAAAACTGTATTTTACTTGGATGGTTAAATTTTTCACATTCACATGTGAGCTAAACCGTGGGGGGGGCGGGCAATCTGTACGGATCGCTCATCAACCACCTTCCATCACACCACTACTGACTTATGTCTATTTTCTTTCTTTCCAACCTCTCATAACACCACCATCTATAACCTAACATTGGGGCTTTTTCCACACAGACACATACACACCCTTTTGCTTGCAAGCGTATGAACTTGATGCCTATCTTGACAGGGAATGTATTGGAAAACAATGATGAAATATGTGGCTCCAGCTATTTTTTTAAGTAAAACACCAAAACAAAACTTTGTGTCTGAGTCAGTGAAAGCTCCCCAGGCATGTTGAGACCAGCAGACACTACACAAACATTTGCCTTTGGAAGTACAAGAGATCGGTCTCTCTCGCCCTGGCGCGCGCGCGCACGCACGCACGCACGCACGCACGCACGCACGCACGCACGCACGCACGCACGCACGCACGCACGCACGCACGCACACACGCACACACGCACACACGCACACACGCACACACGCACACACGCACACACGCACACACACACACACACACACACACACACACACACACACACACACCTAATAGAACATCTCTTAAATCCTGCTGAAGAGTGACCTCTGTGAGGAGACATACACACACACATACATACACAGCACAAAATGGTACCATGCACGCCCTGAGCAAACACTTCACTCTGCCCAAGCCAACGCCCAGCGCGCGCCAACGCCCAGCGCGCACATACGCCCACACACACACACACACGCGTGCACGCGATAGGGTTGCCGCTTTTCTGTGGCGCTGTCTGTGTGGGGTCTGTCAACATGACCTGAGAGAAAAAACCCCTGCACACACTTGACACACCCAGGGATTCGAGCATGCGAGCGGATGCGATGGCAACAGGCGGCAGATAAAACAAACTGAGAAAATCTACCAGACATCAATGCCGGCGTCGATCACAATGTTTGTCACAACCGTTTGGAAAGTGAGGGTTTGCAAAATTCTGACATTCGCGGTGGTTCACCATCACAAAAACTAGGGAGAGATGTGATGCACCAGTAAAGAACAGATTCTTTACCATATAAAATTCAAACTACTATTACGGCCAATCCTATTAAAAGACCGTATCCCCTGTTTGCCATTTGTTAGAGCATGGCAGGTTGGATTGGCACCCAGTGTCTCGAGCTTTGGTGGACTTAGTTACTTGTAACGGGGGGGCTTGCTAGGGAGTTAGTACTTGAGGCGTTTTTTTCTGTCCTACATTCTGATTCAAACAAAGGATTCATTAGACACATAATTGTTGTGATAGAAAGCTTAATACTTTGTGTGGTTAGGATTTGGATATAAGTAGGTAGAGAACGACACACCTGAAAGGCAAACCCTTCCCCCTGTCTAATTAAACTATGACATCTACTTCATCAAAGTAGTGGCAACTAGGCTGAACGTTGATGGATTTAAGATACAGGGGTCTGGTTTCCCCAGACATTGAACAGTAATTCTACCAGACATTTTCCAGTGCCAAGTTGTTTTACAGACTCAGCTTTCCTCCTAACCAATACACGTCCAAACCCCCTCAGTTTTATATTCTACGCAAAGTAACGGGATACATGACGTAAGACTTTAGCTTTTACGCGCTGTCCTGACGTAACCTTTCCTCGCTGGAAGGTTGTGTTTTTTAACGTTCAAGATTCCACGTCTGTCATCAGATTCTCTCAAAGTGGCTTACAGATGGAGCGTGTACAAACCTTGGCGCTCCCTCCGCTTCCAGTCTCAACACTTGCTCACACACACTCCCACTCACTAGTGCTGTCAAACAATGGTTCGATATTTTAATGCTATTCAAATTTGACCAAAAGTAAAAATAAAAATACGTTTGAATCCGAAAATTAACATTTGAGGAAATGCAGTGTTTCCGCAGAAAAGTATTATTTTTTACAAAAACGTTGCGGTGCGCGAGAGAACGAGGTACCGCGCGCGAGAGAGTGAGCTATTATGAGGGAGGATGAGTTCCACCACACGGTAAGGATCAAGCACGTTATGTTCATTTGCGCGTCAGAAGTTCCACGTCAGAGAGGTTGAAGGACCGTTTAGTTCTTGAAAAGGGCGGAACAGCTGAACCCATGCCTCTGTTTACTCATTCTATCTCACATGATACCATGCAATGATTTGCAGCAATATTTCATTGAAATTAAAACCTGTGTGCAGTTTACTGAGGAGTGTACAAACATGCAGTTATAATGACATTGAGCACAGCCATCGTTTCTTGCAGCGACACATTAAAATGCTGTCAAAAATGTTGAATGCTACAGATGAGGAATTACCTCCAGTCTGAAGCAAGTTCAGGTTCAAGGTCACTGGCTGTACATTCACTGTACTGCTCACACACATGCAGTCCAAAAACACATTCAGCCCGTCTTACTCCTTAAACACTAACACCCATATCAATTCTTATCTGTATGTTTGATAATAATATAAATACGGTGCTCAAATATAAGGTGTTGTTCTTTAACATTGCTCTGTGATAAACTGGAGTTATTCATAAGGGTACTGACCCGTCCTTTCTCGCATAGTATATAACTCGGTCTCTCGCGTACTAAACTCCCTTTCTCGCGAGTGAATCACCGTTTCGTCTCGCAATTTTCACAAGGCTTTTGACCCGGTTTGGTGACTCATAACGAAGGGGAGTACCTAGTGGTGTCACTGGATTTCCGTCAACACCGTGGCCAAAGCAGGCACGAATGAGCGCTTTCATTGTGTGGATTATCAGCTGCCCGCCAAACGGGAATTACAGAAGAATTCACACGTTTTATCCAATATCATCCAACTACCCAGCCGGAGAGCAGCTCCGGACCCGCTGTTTAAGACATGTGCATGCACCACTAGATTGAGACTTACGCATACGCGAGTTTAGACGACAGATAAAAACAGTACAGCGGTACAGTACTGGTAAGACAGCGTTATTTTAAAATGAATTTTGAATTATATCAATAGTAATGATATAGGGGTAAAAATGTCATCCATTCACAGTAACTTCTGGATGAAAAACGTTAGATTTCAGTGACAGGGCTTTTCTTTCAGCATATCCTGCAAATTACAGTACTTACATTTAGGATGACTTATAAGTCCAAAAACAAGTCTTAAAAAGCATTAAATGTAATAACTGCGATGCCTGCATGGCCTGTTTCTATGATAAAGCATATATGTTTCTCTTACATAATCTCTTTTTCTCAATATAGCGTTCAGGTTAATATTATGTGTGTTATCCCTGGTCACTGTTTTTATTTTTTCCTTATCAGTGAAACAAAACACTTTGAAGACAGGGTGGAAAAATGGATAAAATAAATCATTTCCAAAAATTCAGTCCAGTAGTATTCACCAAGATGGAATCACACACAGCACTGCGTGTGATTCCATCTTCTCTTTATACTGAAGAAAACCCTGCATTACAGCCATCCCATGGCACACCTGACCCGATGCTGCAAGCAACTAGTGCGTCACAACCCTGAGCTTGAAAACCACAGTGCTGTAAGATATATTGCACACCTCTTGACTACACTGTCAAATTAAGCCAGTTTTCCCACACAAGAAGTGTTGGCCCTAATGGCCCATTTCACTTCTTCAAATGTGTTAATCGGGCGGCAATTTTGGATAAAATTTTGGATAATTCTTAATCTATAGACCTTATTCACAGACGCGTTATAGCAGGGCAAACAAAGCTATGCAAATGAGCACTGAGGGTGTGAAATGAGGGTGTCACTGAAAAAAATCCTCAACTCATATATACAATCCAGTATAAGAATAAGGCACCCTTACATATAATACTGGTTTATGGCTCTCGTTAACCAATAAACAAGCATTGCCACACAACCACTGAATGAAAAATAATTTTTGCAACTTGTGAGGGAAAAATGATTACGATCAACTAGTTTGAATGAGGACAAAGGCCTCTACCTCCAAAAGGGGGTTTGAAAACATTTGTCTGTCTTCCCGGGAACACCCCAGAGTTCATGTAAAGAGAAATGTCTTGCTCCTACAATGTCAATTCTAATATGAAAGAATCAGATCACACGTGGCCTGTTTACCTTCTATAGAGATGGGGGACACCTAGAAGTGCATTGTCATGCAACCCCCATTCAGCCAGGTCAAGGTTGCAAGTACCTGTTATTTACATTCTAGGAAGCCAGGAAGCCAGGAAGACAGTTAGGGGGAAGGCAGACTCGTCAGAGACCTCTGACCCAAACCACACCCTGTTTTCTTCTGTATAAAGCCTCCTGTCTTTCTATGTGATATCAGATTGATCCCAGCGCTGCTTTGGAGCAGTACTGAATCTTTCTCTTTATTCTGCAGAATAAATAATCTTGGATATTCTCAGTTTTGTCTTCTTGTAACCTCACCGATCATTGCGGAAGAATTTCCTTAACAAACTCATACATGTATATGCCTTTCCTAAATAATACCAATAAACTCAATTAAACTTAACTAAAGACATGAAGTTCTCATGAAGTTCATGAATCTTGCGACCTCCTGCCGCTAATTGAGGGAGACTGAACATCATCTAGGCCGAACATTAGTTTCCACACGAATTATAAACAAATAAATACACCAGTGGTATAACAGTGAACAGCATTAAAGCAGCACTCTATTTCTCCACTCAGATTTCCATGACTACGTGCCCAAATGCAGGTTAAACAAGCGCTGCTTCATGAATTCCAGATCCAACAGGGAAGCAAAAAGCAAAGCAACTGCCCAGTCAAAGTAGAAAACAAACAAACAAAAACAGTGCATCTATAAATCTACCTCTGTGTGTGTTCAGGCATAGAGCTGTTTTAGATTAATAAATGTTTTTATTAAAAAAAAAAAAATCCATCATTCTTTGAATACAACATACACAAATTTTATTTAATAAAAAACTAGAAAAGGAGACCTGTTTGAATAATTTTGGCAGGCTCGAGGCGCGCATGCGTACGTCTCAAACTGGTGGCACATGTGTAAACAGTGGGTCTGGAACTGCCATGTCTAGAACGTCCATGCCCTCCACCTGTATCTTGTTTTATCTGCAAAGATATGTGGTCGATTAACATCTTAGGCCGTGGTGCATTTGCTGTCAACCAGTGAAAACACGGGCGGGAATATTTTTTAGAAGCGATCTGCTCCACAGTAGGAAACAAAGAAAATAAAATACATTCATGATAAAAACACACTGTTTTAATTTGCTTAGTTGGGAGAAAAGATCGCTCTAATTGGAGCTGCAGAGCTGTTCGACAACGGACCTGTGCGCTATGCCGCCCCCACCACCACGACACGCACACAGACACACACATGATTGATTTATGGCCAATGTTGACAGCTATAACACAGACACACACACAAGAGCACGTGTAATTATCAAAAACTGGAGACATGTAAGCACTAGTATGATTCACGATTCTATAGGGCACTGTACACAAGCACACTAAATTACAGGTTGCAGGAGATAACATATACTGTATAGATAAGATGCTGTAGAAAAACAAGTAGTCTCCAGACTACCGAATCAAATTAACGCAATACATAAAGTTACAAAACACACAAGTTACAAAACACTATATAACAGAGAGTAGAGTAATTTTTATAAGCGCAATTAATATTAAAAAAAAAGCTATATTTAAAAAATATATTTGTACTATAATGTATAAAGCTTGAACACACTATGACGTGTAAGGGTATGTGTGCGAAATGAGTCCTAAAGTTTACACTTGGTTTGAGCAGTTTCCAGTAGTAGCAGCCCTACAGATGTGTCAACTCAAGCTCCAGAGGTGCTTCGTAACACTTATCTCCCACTACAGCAGAGCAATTGAGAAAAAAATAATAAAAAGTCTTTATGGCAAACTTTCACCTCAGTGTAGAACAGCATGTGACTACAAATGGTGGAGCACCACCCAGTGGAGGAGCTGTGCCATTACACCACACTTTCTCCACACAATTAAACTAAAGTTATTGGGGGGGGGGGGGGGCATGCAGTGTAAATGGTCTGAAGGTCAATGATCGAATTTGTAGTGGTATCATCGGACCTGAGGCCGTATGTTCTGGACACTCAGGTGAGGAGAGGAGCAGTGCTGTACCGTCCACCACCTGTTAGTGAGTTGGATCAGATGGCTAGAAAGACTACTGGACAGACCTGGAATGCCCAAACGGGTAGAGAGGGGTTGCTGGGAACGACTGGTAGAGGACTCTGTCCGGAGTGATTTCAACTCCCACCTCCGGAGGAGCTTCTGCCACATCCCGGAGGAGGGTGAGGACATGGAGTCCGAATTGACCCTGTTCAAAGACCCCATCATGGATGCAGCTGCTACGGGTGTGGTCAGAAGGTGGTCGGTGCCTGTTAGGGTGGCATGCCAAGGACCCGCGATGAGGGAGGCGGTCAAGCGTAAAAGGGAGTCCTCCTGGGCTTGTTTAGCATCAGGGACTACCGATTTGGCAGACAGGTACCGGCAGGCCGGAAGGACTGCAGCAGTAGTCAATGTGGAAGTGGAAGCATAAGCTCGGGTGTGAGGATTTCGGAGAGACAATGGATAAAGACTTTTGGCTAACCTCAAAGAACCTCAGGCAAACCATTTCAGCCGCTGAGGAGGGGAAAACCGGACATCGCTCAAGCTGTAACCAGCAAGGGTGGGGAAGGGCTGACCTTGACTGAGGATATCATCATGGAAGGAGCACTTAAGAAGGAACTCCTAGACCCGACTGATACAGGTACACCCTCTGTGGACGAGGCAGAGCTGGACTGTTCTTGTGGATCAGAGCCAAACTCCATGATGGAAGTCACTGAGGTATCAGGAAGCTATGCAGTGGCAAAACACTGGGAGTGGATGAGATCCGCCCAGAAATACGAAAGGCCATGGATGTTGGGGGGCGGTCATTGGTGATACGCCTTTTTAACTTGGCGTGGATGTCAGGAACAGTGCCAGGGCACTGGCAGACAGGGGTGGTGGTCCCCATTTTTGTTGTTTCGTAGGGTGTCTTTCCGACTTGCGGCGGTTGAATTAAGTCAAATAAAATTAAAAAGCGTTTCTTAACATTCTCAGATATTAAATGTAAAACAATATCACATTTAAGTATGATAGTGTTAAATAGATAAAATGAAATGCAACTATGTTTCCAGCTGTGCTAAAAACACGTTCGGTTGCATTATTATTATTATTATTAGTAGTAGTAGTAGTAGTAGTAGTAGTAGTAGTAGTAGTAGTAGTAGTAGTAGTAGCCTAGTTGTTGTATTAATTATCATCAAGCAATTATTAATATTACTACTATTACTACATAAGCCCTTTTACACAGCTTGTTCAAGGTGGGTTAATGCTGTTGTGTTGTCAAATACACTTCAGAGACGCGATTGTCACAGGAAGAACTATTGTCGACTTTGTTTTAGAATAATTGTGTGGTGTTTAAGCATACATAAAACTATGTAGATTTATAGGAAAGGTAGATTATTTTATTCATTTTAGAAAAACATTAACAACTGGTGATTATGACTTTTTTTTGCATGTGTGGTGGTGACTGTCGATAACCCTCAATCACACCATTATGAAATAACCAACCCAGCCCTACTGAGGCCATGGTTCTCACCCGGAAAAGGTGGTTTGGTTTGGTTTGCAGTTTAGGTATCTCTGGGTCTTATTCAGAATCGATGGTAAGAGATTGTAAGGGATGGTAAGGGGTTCTGAGATTGACTGAAGGATTAGTGCAGCGTCTGCAGTAATGCAGACACTCAATCGGAGCTGAGCCAAGAGGCAAAGCTCTCAATTTACCGGTCAGTATTGGTTCCAACCCTCACCTATGGTCATGAGCTTTGGCTCTCCACTGAAAGAGTAAGGTTCCGGGTACAGGCGGCTGAATGAGGTTCCTCCGCGGTGTGGCTGGGCTCTCAGCCTAAAGATAGGGTGAGGAGCTCAGCGATCCGGGAGGACCTCACAGTAGAACTGCTGCCCACCTGCATCGAGAGGAGCCAGTTGAGGTGGTTTTGGCATCTGTTAAGGATGGCCACTGGGAGCCTCTCTTTGGAGGTGTACCAGGCACGGCCAATTTGGGGTAGACCCTGGGGCCGACCCAGGAGACGCTGGAAGGATTATATCTCCCAACTGGCATGGGAACTTCTCAGAATTCACCGGGAAGTGCTGGAAGAAGTTGCTCTGGAAAAGGATGTCTGGGCCACCCTGTTAAGCCAGTTGGCTCCGCAAACCAGGACCCGGATAAGCAGCATGAAAATGGATGGACGGATGGATGGGTGCTTTTCCCTCCTCCTCCTAACCTATGCCATTCAACTGATTCTTATAAACGTGTTTGGCATCGAGGGACCATTGTTTTATATCATCATTTATTGCATTGTATCTAACAGCTGCTAGATATAGCTTCACTTGAAAAGTAAAATTGTTGCATTTCAGTTTAATAAAATAAGCCGTCTGAGACATCGGCGCTAGGACACAGGATATAAATTGCTGGGTCTGAGTATGCGCTTACCGATGGATTCAGTCTTCTGCGGTGTAGCGACCCGAAGGAAGATCTGCTGCCTCCACGAGTGCCGATGGCTGCGCAGAGGACTTTCCCCGACCACGCACAGAGCACCCGGGCTGGACAGGGCGGCCACGTCCCTGGAAAACACAGACAGAAAAGGTTTCTAACGAGATAGCTCTCAATCGAAAGACATAGGTCATAGCTCAAACAATGTACAAGCACTGGCACAAACAAAACCTTGCTCTGACGCGGCAGAAGGTGTTTATTTGTGTGTGCGCATTTCTTTGTTTTTATCGGCTTATACCTTCTCCTTGGCTCAGGACTATCGTGCTCATGGACTGGGGCCAGGAATTGGAATTTGAGGAAGTTGGGGACAGAAGAGGAGGAGTGGAGACGAGCACGCAGACCTCCTAGAGGACTGAGATGGAGGGATGGAGGCAGGACGGAGAAACAAATGAGAGCGAGAAGAGATGCTTCAACAGCAAATCTGTCACAGTAAGGACGAAAACCGATATGGACGCAGAGAGGAGAACGGCTGCGGGCGCTCACCTTCTCTTGGAGAGCCGGCCCCCAGCAGAGGGCGAAGAGGGGAGAGGAGAGGTGGGGGAGGAGGAGGAGCAGAGAGGAGATGGGGGGAGAGAGATATCGTTTGGAGGACATCTGAGTTCATTCGAAAGCAAGAGATGGAACAAATTGGGAAAATAAAGTTACAGAATGGAATGAAAAGCAACGGGTGAAGAGCATGCAGAAGGACGGGGTAAAGCAGGTCAGAGCGGAGGGAACATAGAGGCGGGATAGGAAACCTTAAAACTGCAGGCAAGAAATCAAACACCGTGGATGCATGTCTAAGCATGTATCCGTGCGTGTCATAGTTATATAGTAGTCATAGTTATCATAGTTTTTGTGTAAACTGAATTCAAATAAGAATGATTAAAAACGTGAGAGGGCCTATCACATATCTACTGCAAAAATAATTGTACATGGCTTTGAATTTTACTGTAGTATTTCCAAATCTACTGTGTGTGTGTGTGTGTGTGTGTGTGTGTGTATATATATATATATATATATATATAGAGAGAGTAAATAGTTTTTTGCAGAACTGCAAAATCAAGTCTTGAGCCGGTCAAGCCATACATTCAATTTATTGTGTAATGAATCCACTCACATTTAAGTCACATTAACTGCCCTGGTGGACCACTAATAACACCTTGAGTATGTTTTGCCCATTCCTCACGCAAAAAAATATAATCAAATTTCAAAATCATCTTTCTTAATTAAGATGTTATATAATGTTAATCTCATTATACTGTATATCTATCTATATATCTATATATTGCGTTGTCATCCACCATTATAAGAGTCAACGAAGTCCATGCTGGATTAAATGTACATTTTCCTGGCATAACTTTGTCGTAAAAGTGATTCTGTAAAAGTTTTATTAGGTTACGATTTAAATAACAAAGCCAGGGGGAATATCATAGGCTTTCAATATCGCCATTTTTTTCAAGGACTTTTTAAGCACTCTAGAACAAAAGGGGCTATTTTCAAGGTGTTCCAGTGTTTAAATTTCTGTGTACTAAATTTAAGCAATTCAAGCATCTGGTAAGAACCCTCCCATTCCAAGGCGATTTGAAAAGCGTGTGTGTGTGTGTGTGTGTGTGTGTGTGTGTGTGTGTGTGTGTGTGTGTGTGTGTGTGTGTGTACAGAATTTGCAAAAAAACAAAACAAAAAAAAAAGCTCTTTACCATTCATTCATACACCAGAGTCCACCCATAGAACGAAAACTAAAACAAAATATCTCCATCTGGTCCCTATAGCCCCTTTCCCACATGGAATCCATAACATTGCTGGATAAAAAATTTCCAGCAAGTCATTAGGTAGTCAGTAGGTAGTCACACATCGGCCTCCTTTACGGAGAACTTCCGTATGGAGTCTGTTCCCAGATAAGATGACTGTTATATGTTGACTGGATATACGTAATGGGTTAGGGGGTAGTACATTATGTCCAGTGTAGATTAGGACTGCAGATATTCCTCTAAAATCACATTTGAATTTATATGCTTTATTATTTTTAATATTCGAACACATAAGTATTTCTGATTCAAAAAATTGTAATACTCTATTATTTTGTATGGGGGGGGGGGGGGGGGGGGGCGTTGGCGTTACGCACTGTTCTGTGGCTCCTCAGCTCTGATCAGAGCGATCTTTTCTCCAAACAAAGCAAATTAAAATTGTAGATGTATTTAATTTACTCAGTTTCCTGGCTGGGAACCTCTCCACTAGAGGATATTCCTTCCGTGATGGTCGGGTTTATTTTCCCCACTTTTATCGCCACATCTGCGGAATTACTGGACATTCTGGTCAAAGGCGCACTCTCCCTTGTACACACAGTGAATGCCCGGAGGAGAGGGAAACACGGCGGTGCGCTCGTGCGTCTCCGCTGACTTCACACACCGTTACCAGGAATATTTATTTCTAATGTGCATTCACTGTGCAACAAACTGGATGAACTTATATTAAACTTTATTGCTCATCGCATGTGAATGATTTGATAATGTTAGCCACAACATTTAGAACCAATTATATATTTATAATAAAAAAAGTACAGTCGAATGGCAATTTCAGCATTTGAATAGTGTTTTTTTTTTTTTATATTCTAATTCCATCTGAATCTCGAATCCCGTTCCTGCAGCCCTTGAGTAGATGCGATCGTTTGGACTGTTGCTCTGACTGTGGAGAAGGAATGCTCTCCACCCGTTCTACCTCTCCGCTAGTTCCTCCAGCTTTGGGCTGTGGTGCAGCCGGTGGGCAAGTGAAGCGCTTGTGCTCGATGCCACCGCACTGCACCCCTAACTCTAAAAGACAAATCTAGGGTCTGAGTGACATTTAAGTAGAAAAATAATACAATTTAAGAATAAACAGACCTGTCTCCGTAGAGACACAGGACATGTTTCAGTTTCTCTTCTTTGCAGCCGAGCACATTGGTTCTGACTCGCTCCCCCCCCCCCCCCCGAATGTTTTTTCTTCTTCCCGAAAACAAAGCATTTTTTAAATATTTGTAAGAGATAAATATTCGTAAAAACCCACTATTTGTGCTTTGCCAGTATTCGAATCCACCCCTACTTTACGTGCTTGTCGCGGCAATGTTACTGCTTCCAATCACACACACATTTCCATTCACAGCCGTAACAGCATTTTCCCGGAAATTATACCGGTCTAGATTGGAGAAATTTACGGAACGACTGTTACGGAACATCGACACCGGATCGTTTTCACACATTACGCCAATATGGAACATTGCCAGGGGATTTATGGCTTTCATTCTATGTGGGAAAGGCGCTTAATAAAAACCACACTCAAACCTAGTGGTGTCACCATACTCCAAATCCACGATTTAGTTTTCGATTTTAAGATCGCGATTTGATTCTCGGTTAATGTATTTTTTTCAGCACTGACAGCTCTGCCATTATTAGACTATCGAGTCTTGATTGGTGAAGAAAAACACTTCTTTCTAAATAAAGAGCTTTGAGTGCAGTCACATTAAACCATTATAAATAATGTTATATTTTGTAATGAAATAAATATAAACAAAACATTTCATACAATTTCATAGATAAAATAAATTATTTTATCTATGAAATTGAAATGGAGCCGTAAGTGCCCGGTCAAACTGCAAGTGCGTCTCTTTTCCTCCACCCACACTTCAGCGATACAGCACGCAGTTTATTTTCAGATAATGTTACATTAAAGATCACATTTACGTCGTACAATATTACCCACGAAAATACTGGGAAAATTGCGAACCTGCTTGTGATTTCCAAGTTCAAGATTGAACGCTCATCTCAATCAATTTTCGATTTCAAATCTGAATCGTGACACCCCTATTCAAAACAAACTGAAACCCAAATAAACATGTGTCATTCAAAATGGACATAAATAAACAAAACACACTCTCTCTGCCTCTTACTTGCTCTGGTGCGGGGTGTCTGTACTGACGGAGTAATGGCGGACCAGTTTGGGCTTGGCGGTGGCGGTGCGGTCCTGCGAGGCTAGTGGGTGCGGGTTAGCCGGCGAGGCCTCGGAGGAAGAGGGGGTGGGGGGGTGGCTGTAGGTACTGGCCCGCCGGCGGAACGCCTGCTGATGAGCGTCGTGGCACGGGGAGGGGGAGGACGAGGAGGAGGGCGAGAGCGAAGACTCCAGTCGCTTCAGGTCCCCTGTGGAGTTATGGCACCTGAAGGCAGGATGGGGAGGGAGGAGCAAAGCATGATGCTGTGTCATACACTTTTTTGAGTACCACCTCATAGCAGACCAAAGCTTGGAAGTACCACCTACCCACAAAACAAACTCTACAGGCCGTCTCTCATCACAACACTTCAATCGACAATTCTCTTTTTAACTCCCTTCCTCAAAAAAATAAATATGGAGCACCAAAAGATTGTTTAATCATAAAATGCATAAAACTATTTCCCCCTCAATAGTGTTGCATAAAAAACGACCCAATAATAACAATAATCACAAAACCATTAAACCTTGATATACCTTCAGACTATAATCGCACCATCAAAAACATATACAGTGACATCCCTAGTGTGTGTGCGTGTACCTGAGTGGGGTGGTGGGTCGTAGTGGGGAGGCTGCGGGCAGTGGCTCCTCCAGAGAGCGCTGGTCCTGGCTCAGGTTGAGAGTGGAACTAGAAGAGCATTTGCTTTCTTCACTGTTCCCCCTCTGAGCCTTGGCCCTGCCGCTGGCCTGTGGAGCGCACGCACACGCACACGCACACACACACACACACACACACAAAAATTAATCACATGCTGAATACATACATGCTACATATGAAGTGGTAATGGAGGCCACTTCTCAGGCTCCTCAAGCTAAATCCCAGAGACAAATCTTACATCTTAAGATTAAAAACAAGACGTCTTTTGACCGTTAAAATTTAAGCCATCTCCACTAGGAAGAGAAAGGTCTACTTAGATGTCAACAGGGGCATTTCTCTAAATGTCATCGTGTGACAGCGACGGACCTTCCAGATGCCCTCTAGAGACTCAGTCAGGGACCTCTTGGCTCTGCTCTTGAACTCCTCCAGGCGCTGGCGGCTGCTGCTCTGCTGCACGTCTGTAGGGGCTGGAGCCGCATCCTCACCAACCTGGACGGACACGGACACGGACACGGACACGGACACGGACAGGGACACGGACACGGACACGGACAGGGACAGGGACAGGGACAGGGACAGGGACAGGGACAGGGACACGGACACGGACACGGACACGGACACGGACACGGACACAGGCACAGGCACAGAACTCTTAAACCTGGATACAGATAGCATGTATGATCATGCATGTACGTAATGAGTACTTGCATGGGGCGTATGAGGACCTCAAATAAATAGGCCGATTCATGGAAGGCACATGGAAATAGTTCATAGAACAAACAATGCATGGTTCTGAGGTAACCTGAAAAAGGCAACTGTTGTGCGAAGATACTTTGGACAATAGATAACATCTCAGCAATGCAGGTGTTGTGCAAAACGTGTGGGCACAAAGGCTCCAAATACAACCAAAGGAAGTAACGTAATGATCGTAAGGATCAGCGTCCCTCTGACTCCATTAGTCCAACACTTTAAATATGCTGAACTGGTTTGCAGCGATAATGCCATATGATAAATGGGCGACCAAGAAATCACAGATTAGATTAGATTCAAGTAATTGTCACTGTACTGAGTACAAGTACCGAGGCAACGACCCCATCCTAGTAACTGACGTATCGAGGAGCAGTGGGCTGCCATATAGTGGCGCCCGGGGAGCAGTTAAGGGGGTTAAGTGTCTTGCTCAAGGACACACCAGCACTACCAGGAGGAGCCGGGGATTGAACTGGCAATCTTCCAATTAATAGTCGACCCGCTTTACCTCCTGAGCCACTGCTCCCACAGAAGCAAAAAGTAATTAATTTGCTGTTTTCAAATTGCCTTTCCTGAAATCTGAGAAATGCTGGGAATGACTGCGGAATCAGAACTGAGGCCAACGGGAGTATTTAGTGAGTCCAACCCATCTTCGATCTAGTAGGACAACAGAACGCTCCATCGGCCACACTCTGCACATTATCGATCGCAGCCACGTCAGTGTTTACAGACGGCCTACTTTCCAGAAGAACAGCAGGGAAACAAGGCACTGGGGCTTGTGAGAGGATAGGAAAAGATAGCAAGAGGATGGACAAACAGCCAGAAAAAAAAAGTCAGCTATAGTAAAGGAATAGAGAACGCTAACTGAATGGTGAAGGTGAGAGAGTGAGAAAGAAGGGGTTACCTGTCTCTTGTCTACAGGCTGTGTGTGTTGGTGTCCCTTTTGTCTCTCCTCATAGAGATTCCTCAAACTGGCCATCACTAGCTCATTCTCCTCTTGGTCGCTCTTAGGTCGCGCCCTCTGGAGAACACACAGACACAGACATTTACTCTTACTTTGAGACACAAAAATAATCTTGATTAGTAATTCTTCAACTAAATTGTTTTTTGTAACGATCGATTTGTCAAACTTAGCAGGGAATCAGACCGGGTATAGCAACATTGTGCAGAAATCCCACATGTCGGTGGCGGTCTAGCTTTCTTGGGCTGGTTACTAAGTTGCATGAGGTACAGAATGTTGATCCATTTACAGGAGTACTTATTTGTTATCCTTTAGTATTACACCATGACTTGACCCTTTTCATCCTCCACCCTAAATTGTCCTCTGCTGCGATGATCCAGTTTCCTCTGACATCATCTGAAACAAACTCCACAGTATTTAGGTCAGTCAAAACTCCTAGTGAGTGTGCTACCAAGAGAACAGCTGATCGAACTGTGGCCACAAAGAAAGAAAAAAGAATGCTCTGTGACGCTGCTGATGTTAGTCATCTCAAGTGAAGGCTTAGCTGGCGATAACCGATATGTGTAGTGTATATTTCAAGTCAAAAAGAGCATCTGCTCGCCAAGTAAATAATAGTTACCATGAGTACAGGAGGAATTCTATAATTGGACCAGCAGGTGGCAGTCTAAACACAGCAGTCAAGTTTCCTCAATTGGGTTAGTCACACGCACGCGCACGCGCGCACACGCACACACACACACACACACACACACACACACACACACACACACACACACACACACACACACACACACCTGAATCATCAGACCAGGCCACCTTCTTCCATTGCTCCATGGTCCAGTTCTGACACTCATATGCCCATTGTAGGTGCTTTCAGCGGTGGACAGGGGTCAGCATGGACACTCTGACCAGTCCCATACGCAGCAAGCTGCGATGCACTGTGTGATCTGACACCTTTCTATCATAGCAACATTAGCTCTTCTGTGGGATCGAACCAGACCGGCTAGACTTCGCTCCCCACGCGCATCAATGAGTTTTGGGCGCCCAGGACCCTGTCGCTTGTTGTCCTTCCTTGGACCACTTTTGGGAGGTAGTAACCACTGCATATTGACCATATATTGCATATTGCGTTGACCAGACCTGTTGTTTTGGAGATGCTCTGACACAGTCGTCCAGCCATCACACTTTGGTCCTTGTCGAAGTCGCTCGGATCCTTACACTTGACCATATTTCCTGCTTCCAACACATCAACGTCAAGAACTGACTGTTCACTTGCTGCCTAATATATCCCACCCCTTGACAGGTGCCATTGGAACAAGATGATCAGTGTTATTCACTTCATTTGTCAGTGGTTTACACACACACACACACACACACACACACACACACACACACACACACACACACACACACACACACACACACACACACACACACACACACACACACACACACACACACACACACACACACACAACAGCAGCGGTGGCTCAGAAAGAAAGAGAGAATGGGAGATAGAGAGAGGGTGCGGCTGAAGTCTTCTTGATGTAATAAAAAAAAGAGTGCGGCGCTACAAGTCCCACATGAACAACTTGTGATTCCACTGTGATTTAGTCATGATCAGGTCAGTCGGAATTGTAGATTAACCGGTTTGTGACAAAGTCGTGTTCACCTCTCAGCGCGCCCCCTCAGGCTGTGAAAGCCTGCCTCTAACTCAGTGGGCTCCAAGTGTAGACACACACAAATATTACCGTTTTACTCTCAAATACTGAAGCTTGGTCTTGGTTGTCCAGCGTGGCCAAGTGTTTCTGCAGTTCTAATTTGGTTTTGGATGGATGTTGACCTGAAATGTTGGCAAAGAAAATCATATTTAAAAGGATGCCGTAAACATTGCAACTGTAACGGCTCGAGGACAAATGGATCATTTTTTCTATTGAGTGACGAAGGATACTTCCACATTAGGAGTGAGCTATATATCGATCTAACATCAATATCAATCAATCATCAACATGAGACTAGATTGTCTGGGATTGGAATATTGCAATATAGTTAAAATCTGTCTTTAAAGTCCCTGTTGTTTCTTAACCCATTATACATGTTCAAAAGTAATTGCTGAAAACATGTGAAAAGATTCAACGATGTATTACTGAATTGTGGAGTTAAAGCGTTAAACTCCTTCCCATCGTTTTGTGGTCTTGATTTTTTGGGCGGGGCTAAATCAGGATGACGCACGCTGGCCCTACTTTTCATGGCCCCTCCCCTCACACTATATAAACACTGGGTTGGAATTGGAGCATCGGTGGTGAAATAAGCTACCAGCCAGACATCTGCGGGATGTGCTGGAACAACAAGCCTGCTGTTTTTGGAAAATACCTGGAGTAAAAGGGATCACTGCTCTGCTGGGCACCCCTGGCACCCACATAAATCTGCGCCTTTGCGCCCGGAACAAAAAAGAACCGTCCCGTTGATTTGACCGAGCAGGGTTTGGTTACGTTAGCATTTGCTGTATGCTAGCAGGCCCCAGAGCCCCGACCTGGCCTGCAGACGACCAAGCAGGGGGCACCGGAGCGCGGTGCTTTGAGGCGAGCAACTAGAGACAAAGGACTGGGGACTGGGTTCAGTAGAACTATTAAACATGGAATTTACTCCAATGTAAATGTATCACGCGTTTGGTTTCAGCGCCTTCACCGGACACGCCCCTAGTGTCTCAGAGCAGAGAATTGCCTATTTTTTTCTTTTCGTCCACAATTTTGAAACCAAATTTGATATACTTGCTGAATTTTATTTTTTATTTTTTTTTAACCATTCAAATTTAGCTGGGTGGCTAATAACATTTTTCTGTGGCGTGGCAAAATTAACGCATTTGTTCTTTCTTTACAGGGACTTTAATGCTGCATTACAGTAAAGTACCAACATTTTCATTTCCAGTATGTGTAAATATCTCATGAGAACACCAATAGTCATTGCCAAAATATTGTCAAATAATGGTCAAAAATATTGTGATATTAGCCTTGGAAAAATGACATCTCAATTCATGGGAGCAATCTTGGAGCACTGATTGCTTCTACATTTTTTTTTTATGACCTAAAAAAAAAAAAAAAAAAAAAAAAGATCAAGAACCTATTCCAACGGTCTGCATTTTGGAGTGTATCGTTTGAGCTTCCCACCTTCTATCCGTTCGCACAGCCTGTGGAGCTGCTGCAGAGGGCAGCCGTCACACTGCTGGCTCTGGGTCTTCACACTCTGCTGCAGGGCGGCCACAGAGAAGGCCTGTTTCAAAGTCAGCATGATCTCATCCACCTACGAGAGCAGAGATAACAGTCAACCATTCACCTATCCATGTTTAAATCAGATTTATATTATAAATGCAGTTTACGTGAAGACCGGTTTTCCGAACACTAGCCATCCATCCATCCTCACCAGGGATTCATCTGTACACTGGAAGACATAGCAGACAAAGTGAGAGCTTCCCCCGTCCACTGTCTCCCTGCAAATGAAGCCAAAGTGATCCACATGACGAATACCCTGTAGGGAGGGACGAGAGATGCGTTAGGTTTACAAGTCCCAATACACACAAACATACACACTGAGATAGATTTTGTGTAGAAAGCCGGTGCATTGTACCTGCGAGCAGAAAGAAATTTCCCGGAAGCTCTTCTCTATGGCCACCCGTTTAGTGTCCGGACTAACCAGGAAGATCTGAGATCTCCCGACCTGGAAGACAGAAGGTAGAATAAAATAAGACATCTACGTGTAGGTAGGTTCTAATTGGAATGCAGCCTGTGGTGTTTGTCTCCGCAAATGTGGTGGACGAGGCGTGCATAAACATAACGACTGGTGTGGTTTGAGGTTAGGCTTGGACAATCCCTCTCTTTTGTTTAATCAAATTGACACTTACATCATAAATATTTACACCACAAATGAATACACCGCCATTTGAAGAAATGTCTACCTAATTGCATCCAAATGTAGGACGACTGCTATTATTTTAAGGGGAACCCTGAGACCCGTCGGCTTCAGGATGACCCGCTCTCAAAAACAAACAAAAAAACACTCCATAACTTCTCATTTCTTCTCCATTTCATTTCTTCTTTTCCCCCCTATTACTACAGAGTCGCCTATGTAGTTTCCATACCCAGTTCTGCTTTATGGCTGATTCCCATTCATACCAAGATCGGCTCACCCTCACATGACATTCTATGGGAATTAACCGAAACGCTGGTGATCTCATCGCCTTCACCATATGAAGCTGTCAGGCTCTACGGGTCTATCTCTGAGCTGTTCCAACTGCATCAAAACAACCTTTGTTTGGAATCAAATGACATTAATTGTGTTTTAGAATATGTTCACAATCAAGGAAAAAAACAAAAGTATGGATAACAACGCTAGGGCGATGAGGTCATGGTGTCTGGTGTCCATGGGGTCAGCAGGATGAGCTGTTCAGGCTGTTAATATCTGTTACTGCTGAAACAGAGAACCACGCGCAGGCTCTTCCTGTGCCAACGCTGACCACTTCCTGCCCAGAGGGGGCAAACAGGAAGACTGGCGAAGGCTGGGAGACACTAAGGTTAATAGAAAGTCATTAAGGGGAGCAGGTGATGTTATTTTTATCAGCTGCCCGCACCAGTACATGCTGAGTCAAGGGTCTGTACCCGACACAGAATCTTGTCAGTCGAATGGGATTCATCTGTTCAATGCGAATATTCGATTGGGGCATTTTGCGCACCCGTCTCCCTCTCCGATGGTACGGACGATGCACGCGCCAGCGACGGGCCACAGTCAGCACTCCAAAACAGTGTGTTTTCATTTTAGATGTAGTTTATTTTATGTCTCCTTATGGAGCAAGTGCGTATGGAACGGTATGGAACGAAACCGCATGCAATGGGGACACTTCCTATGCGACTCTCTCTCCCCGACCGCCCTCTCTCCATGCGTTGTACCCAGAAAATGATCTTAATGAGTCTACGAGTCGTGCCCCGTTCCTCCGTGCCCCGTCTCCACACTTTTTGTAGTTTTATTTGGAGGAACGGTGCTCAGCTGTCCGCTATTTGGGCGCACGGAAAGCCGTGTTCTCTCGATTTACACATATATAGTCTGGGATTTTGGTTGTTGTATGACTCTATGCCTCTACCTGCCTGGTCATAATATCCACATTACTAGAGATTTCCTGTCCCCAAAATATTGTCAAAATATCAATATTGAGCTATAAAATATTGGCCAGCACTAGGTTCAACTTTATTTAGCTGTCCTTCCAAGCTCATTGTGTAGCCCGGTTGTCACCTAGAGTGCATACGGCAGTCGAACCACTTTTCTGTCTGAAAACAACAAAGTGCAAAGTCATCAGTTGATTCAAGTATGGCCTTCCTTCCTTCCTTCCTTCTCCTCATCCATCACCCCCTTGCCCTCCTCCTCATCCATGGCTGTTAGGTGTCAGTAGTGAAACTGACAGTTAAAATTCAATGTATACGTGGGAGTCTGGTGAACAGTCCCTTTCAGCCCTGTGTTACACAAACAGGAGTCTGCTGCTTTCTTAGCAAATACACACTGACTGTGTACTTTGTTCCTGTTCTCCTCACAAGCTGCACTGACATTACCCCAAACAGCGGAGTCTGATTTGTAAGACACAGCTTCATAAGGAAAATAATGAACAGGTTTAGGATGTAATCCGATATTAATCATAGATAGAATAAAGCAGGGTGTCTGCAGGTATCAGTTACATTAAATACATTTTAAAGGCATTTTTAAGATACATTTTAACAAAATTTAAGGGAGATTTTCAGACAAATCGTCCCTCAACTATCAGCTTCGGGGGTAGGCCCGGGGTTTTATAACGACAGAAATGCAGATGAACTTGAATAATGTCTTGACATGAACTTGGACAAAATAAATAAAATCAGATAGTGTTTATGTTCAAACTCAGACCTCATTAATTCTTATTTAATGGCTTTTAAGGCCTAATATTTGTAGCACCTTAAAGGACCTGCAGTCAATCTCTAAGGTCACTTATAATCAATCAATTAAGACTGAATGTTATGTCATTGTTTACTGCCATGTCCTCCCTGGATCACTGTTGGACGCTGCACTGATAGAGCAGTGGTGCAGTCTGGATGAAGTACAGTACATTGCAGCACGCTGCGGAGTGGTTTAGGTAGAGGTCCTGTCCACTTTTACAGACGACAGATACACCAATTTCAAGCAGATCAGGCGTGCAGTAAATTACCGTGAACACCATGGTCCTGTTCTCTCGCAGGCTGGTGGGCTGGACTCCAGCGAAATGGCAGTGTGTGTCGGCGGTGCCACTCTGTGTGATCTCAGGTGAGAGTCCATTCTCGTCCAGGGCCTGCAGGCAGGGGAAGCTGGGGTCTCGTTTAAACATGAGGGGCCGTCTCCCGGCGGTGGGGCTCTCAGAGGTCCCGTTCCCCAATCCGTTAGACTGGAAGGCCAACACCCTCCTCAGCCCGTCGGCCAATCCCCCGCCATTCGCGGTCCCTTTCGCGCCAGGCCCCGAGCCACGCGTTTGGCCGAACTTCTCGATGCACTCGTCAATTAGGGCGGGCGGGGCTTTCTTGTGAGCCACGCTGGCGCGGCCGCAGAACAGCACCTCGAACTTCTTGGCGAACGCCGTGGGAGACACAAGAGGGGCGGGGAGTGCCCCGGCGGACTTTGTGGTAATGGTGGAAACCGAAGAATCGGTGGAGCATGGAATGGTGGTGGGCGCAATATCATCGCTGCGCGCCGCACTCTTTCCAGCCTGCCTCAGCGTACTGATGATCTCAGGGACCTGGTAGGGAGAGGAAATAAGGGATCAAATTATGGATAAAGAGGGAATCATCCAAAGTATTGTGATATTTAACTTTGTCAATAATGCCCAGCCCAATTGTGAAGCCCTAAGTCTAAAGAGAACTGGAGGTTGTATTTACAGTAAAACGCCTCCCGTTTGGTTGTCTGTACATAGTCTGTAAAAACGACTTCAACCAAACATTGTGGACACAGTAGATAATTCGAACACAAGCCGTGCTTTTAGGGATACTTCACCACCTCCGCTGTTAAACAGGAAGGAAGCAAAAATATATTTCCTCTTTCTAAACTTCCCGTTTTAATCTATTTGTTGTGTTTCACCTTTAATTGACTGGATCGAATGATTGTGACAGTTGCATTAAAGTTGTGGATCAGTGGGGGAATTTACCCGAAAGGCCTTTTTTTTTTTTTTAATCGTGTTCACTGGAATTTAGAGCGGCTCATGGCATTATCTTACACTTTTCAGTCGCCAATAGTACTTTAAAAGGAAGGAATCTGTGTATGTATGTATGTATGTACTTCGATTATCTGGACAACCGTTAAGCCGATCTACTTCACACTTGGTGCAATTTGGACACTCGACACCTGTAATATTAATAAACTTTCAATAAACAGTGAGCCAGTGGGGGGCGGGGCGTCCCATGAGAAACAGCGAGGTAGCGGGGGGTGGGGTTTCCCGTGAAAGAAATTGGCCCGTTCCGAACAGGCCTGTTGGGTACGGACACGCAACATTTTAAGAAGAAGAAGAATCTTTAATTATCACGCAACACACCACACTACAACACATGCACACACACACATGCTTTGGATGGTGGCCAGTGAAATGAGGCCTCTGCATTTATTCGTTGATGCGCCCGGGGACCTGGTGACAAGTGTCCATCGCTGGTCAGACAATGATGTGTGCATGTTTTTGGTGGGGGTCCTTACTGATGTTAGGTGGAGAAAACCCCATGTGAGCACGGGAATCGAACCCAGGACCTTCTTGCTGTGAGGCAGCAGTGCAACTATCCCTGTGAGAAATTGTGTATTTCCCTGGTGTTTTTCACTGTGACTTTCACAAACAGGCATGTTTTCAACGGGCACCGCAGTAGTACTTGTAATGAATGAAAAGATTGAAAGAAAAATAATCATCCCTGGGAATCTTATATATGCTCGAAAGGCAGGAAATGATGCATACCCAGGTTAAATTTGGTAAAGATGCCACTCAAGGAAATTGAACTAACATAATGAGGCCACTCCCAAGTATTCGACAGCCTTCCTCTAGGGATAGTTATCGTTTTAAGGGCGATATGATACATCGGCATCCATAAGGGTTCCTAAATTATCTTGCACCAGTTTTACATTTTTAACCTGGAAATCTCAATTTATCAAGTTATATATTTCCGTTATACAGTAAACTAGTAAACTTTGGCAAATAATCTTTCGATACATATACACGTAATTTAACTAACGCCATAAAAATGTAATCACAAGTCCCAACTTTATCAAGGCATTATTATTTATATTGCTGGATGAAATGTGTATATTGCTGAAAAAATACCCTTAAAAAAAATTCTCAAGGAGCTGTATGAGGTCAGTCTTCAATGGAAACAGCGAACCACCACTGCTGAAAATTTGGAAAATCTTAAAGTGTTTTAACCAAACATGAGCGTGTACCAGAGTAGGTGTGACACTTAGTAATTGGCTAACAATGTGTGATGTGTGCTATACTACTTTGGAATAAAGTTGGCCGTGTGATGTTTTTCTGTACAGGAGAGCCAAAGTAGCAACCTTCTTCTGAAAGGAAGCATTATGTACTCTTTTCTTTATTCCATTCCATAATTTTCCTTTCACTACTGTGTTTTTCTTTTTCTCCCACTTCCCTATTTCTGATTCTGTGCATATGTGACTCTGTATACCACTGAATCTACTCTAAGGCATAAAACTAATAAATGCCAAACACCCAAGCTTGATGTCTAGTACAGCATGTGTTGTTTATCCTTTCAGAGGAAATATCCTAATATGCTCTGCATCAACATGCCTTGTCAAATGCCATGTCATATGTGAATGTGTGTGTGAGTATTATGCATGAGGTGCAAGTATGAGGTCAATCTATTCCTGGTCTGCAATGAAAATCTGATCATAAGCCTTGATAACCCTTCTCGCTCAGCACCATGGAGGCACATTTTTCTGAACTGGCATCAACACAAATCCTGGATGATCAGAAACCAAACAAACCCAAAAGCCAGGTGCAAATGTGCCCAAGGCGCACCAAAAAGAAGGTCACCCAAACCACCTCAGGATGTGGTCAGATGCATCTCTGACCAACCAGACTTACAGAAATAAACTTCCAGGTGTATATTCAGCCAGGAACTGGACAGCAAGGTCAAAATAATCTGCCAGATACATTGCAGGTAAATAATTGATAGTGACTTATTGATACTCGGGCATATGGACAATATTCTCCACTATGAATTAGGTTAATGCATCAAAATAATTCTTTAGAGAGCAGGGCTTGAAATTAAGCTTTATAAGCCATTTACCCCTAGGGCAAGTGGCTGACATGTTATACTTGCCTGGTGGATAATTTACTTGTGCAAAAGGGAAATAAGGCCTATTAAAAAAAACAACAACAGGGATTTGGACACTAATTTATTAACATACAAAACATATAATTAACAGGTAACAATTACAATGAATAAAGGTATAGATACACAGTATCGTATACGGATGGGGTAATCATCTCTATTTTCATATTGTCTAATCGTGGCTACTCGAGATCGGGTGTGAGGGGAGTTACGTATAATGCCAGCATTGACGACTTGGAAAGAAATATTTATTTGTTTTTATCAAATAAGGTCTCATTTGAACATAAGGGGAAGGGACACATTAAGCGGGTGGTCTGGGGGTTCTCCCCCAGGAAATTTTGAGCATGAAACACTTCATTTCCTGCATTCTGTTTTGTGCCAATTTTTTTTTTGTAATTAGTGCCTTTTCCGCATCAATTTATGGTGGAAATACCTTTATGCAAAGGAAAACACAAAACAGTTTTTATCGGGGAGGACAAATGTTCTAAATATTGAGGGGGACAGATCACCTGCATCCCCTCAAAATCAACCTTGCCAAATGTAATCTCGGCTAGTGATAGCAATCTTAGCAGTGAACAAAGCTAAATGACAATTCTAAGTGAACCATTCAAATGCTCTGCACTGTTAGAATAAAAATATTGGGAATATAACCTTCAACGTAAAACAATATAAAAAAATGTTTCATTTAATGCCTTTCTTTCATTATATTTGTGTAATTTGTTTTAGAGGATGTTTATTGAGTCCAGTCACATTAAATCATTAGAAATAATGGGGTTTTTTTGTAGTAGAATAATTATAAACAAAATATTTCATACAAGTTTAACATAGTTAGTACCCGTGCCTGCCGACACTTCGAACAAGACGCCGGTCTCTGTTCTGCCCTCTCAAGTGGACAAATCTAGTGGACATATAAAAATTCAATAAAATATTCAATTTTATTGAATCGTAGCACACTTTTTCTTTAAATTTTTAGAAGGCACAAGGTGCGAGCACCGGCTTGGGCTGCGGCTCGCTACCCCCACCCCTAAACTCGGGCACGCAGCTTGGCTGGAAAAGCTCCGCTCCAGCGATACAGAACGCAGTTTATTTTCTGATAATGTTACTTTTCATTTTTCCCTTGCCCGATCGGACAACTGCATGACGCACTCCACTTGCCCGAACACAGAGGTTACTTGCCCTGTGCAAGTGTTAATGTTGAGCCCTGGGAGAGAGCTGTGACACTGTCCACAACAGTAGCATGAAATTAAATCTCTTCTGAGCCACTGACTACGGTATTATAGTTCCCTCCAATGAATTAGTCCTGTTTTGAATAGAACTTGCTTTTTTACCTTGGAAATTGTGTCTGTCTGTCTGTCTATATACATGCCTAATTTTGCAATCCACAATGACAAAATCGGAAAAAAATCAGGAACAAGACATTTACTGTCGGGCTCCACTGATCCTCTAACTCTGGTCTGAAACAGGAAGTAAGGTCAGGAGGGAGACACAGCGTACACAAGATAGAGCACAGATGGAGGGAGGTATTTCACTATCAGACTGTAAACAAACAGAAGGGAGAAGATAGTATGTGTTAGAATTAAACTGAGAATGTGTGGTGTGTATTTACTGTTTTGGTTTATCAACAAGTTCAGCGCGCGCGCACGCACGCACACACACACACACACACACACACACACACAGACAGACACACACACACACAGTACCCTGCACACTAAAGTTTAATTATACTTGGTGATAAAAACAAAAAAACAAAAAAAAACCACTGATGAAGTAGTATCAAGTCAACCTTGTGTACAACCTACTTTTACTATACTTTATCAAACTACCAAACAAAATAAACTAATAGATTAACATTCAGGTTAATGTAATGTAATACAATGCAAATCCAAACATGACCCACTTCAAAATGACTACACATTACCTGAAATGTAGTGTTCACTGTAGGCTCCTTCTATGAGAGGGTTGCTAATAATATTGTATATTTGCAGGTTTAGGTCCAAGCCCGTTACCGTAACGATTTTCAACTTTCTACCCGCTTTTTATAGTTATGGACATAGTTACTTCATATAGTATATTGTTAGATGAGACCAATTTTCTCAATAAGTTTGCTTTTTGAATGTAATGGGATCCCCTTCTATGACATTTGTGTGAGACTTGAGTGTCTAACTATTTTTATGCATTTATTTGCTTCCAACATTATGAAATCATTATGATGTCCATACTGGTGGCCATTTTGAATTATTTAAATTACTTTCTTCCTTATTGAGACAGAAATGGGCACTGAGAGAGAGAGAGAGAATAGAGAGAGAGAGACAGACAGACAGACATATTCATATGACCTGAGTAATGTTTGTGCAATTTTTCCTGCTTTTATCCGCTGCGTCACAAACAGACTGGACTAGTTGGCACATGAGTCAGGTCCCTCAGTTGGAAAGAAAATCACAAAGGATGCACTTGATTGTGAAATTCTGGGCCGATACCGATGTTTAAAATAACAATTTGGCCAATGCTGATACCAATGTTTTCGGAGTTCCTGTGAACGCAGCATCACTTTCTGCTTCGAACGCTTGTCCGCATCCTCTAAAATCAGTTGTAGATGGCATTGTTCTCTTCGACGGATACCTTTTTTTCTTTTGATGCTAAAATGGGTCGCCAAATATAATTTGGTGGCCGTTAATATACCTGGATGGCCCGCCCAAGTAAGGTCTATATTTGGGGAAACACTGGATAAACAGCGGCCAATGCCATCGGTAAAATGTCATCTAATTTACAGATAAGCCGATGGCAGTCCACAAGGCGAATATCGGCTGATACCGATGTACGGTCGATAAATCGGTGCATCACTAAAAATCACCCTCTGTGCAAGCAAAAAACTACTCTGCCCAAGTTCCCTTGAGAAAGACAGCGATTACCTGTCTAGGTGCCACTGCAGTTCGGTTTCCTCTCTAATAATTTTACCTGCCCATGTCTGGATTTTTATAGCTTGTATTTTCCTAAATCAACGTATTGAGTGTAGAAGTGGGACCACTAGAATACAACCCGTCTGGGCTTGTTGGGCGAGTGGAACAAAAACCTTAACATTAAGCCCTTATTTCCATTTTATAGTTATAAAGTATGAACACAAAAGTTACAAAAAACAAGTTACAAGTGCCTGGTCTGCACCCTCCCAGCGATTTTTGGTGGTTGTCGGAGAAAAATCGTGATATTTGGTTTTCCACATTCCCCGGGTCTTTAGTGGCCCAAACCGCTTAAGCCCCACGCTGAGTGTGTGCCAAGCGGAGGGATAAAAAGCAGGAAGTGACAAAGCTAAGCAGAACCAAACTGTTGACTCATGTCAGTGATGTCATTCCATATGAGCAACAACTGGCTCTAGAGTAGCTGAGATAGGGATCGTGCCAGGTCCTTGCTCTATCTTGCCTGGGTACGAGGTGTGTTCAGCCCTGCTCTGTAGAAACACTACCTGACAAACATGCAAACTGAGGGAATTTGTAAAGCACCAACTGAAAGGAGTGTTCTCAGATGACCATCTACAGCAATTGTATTATTGTTACTAAAATTACATTGACGGAGGAGAAAACAAACAGCTCCAAAATAGTGAAACAAAGTCCAAAATATTATTTTAAGTGGACATTTAGACCCACTTGAATTGATAGTCAAGAGGCAACATTGTATACTGAGCGAGTTTGACCGGTAAGCAGGCGGTTGTGCATTCTTTCTTATCTAGATAGCTCTGCAGTCTTGAGGGCTCCATTATGTTTTTGTGAAAAAGAGGCAAGTGGCAAAAGTTGTGCTCCTTCCCTTTGTTGCTGCCTGGATAACGCCTAAAGTTATTGACCATGGACCAGGGATGATGGCCTCCTCCCTACAACTCTCATGAATAAAAAAAAAAGTTCATAAAGAAAGAAATTAATACAGGCCTCTTTATGTCAACAAAAATGGGAAAGAGCAAGATAAAGTTTTCCTGTCTATCTGAGCGTGAGATAAAGAGGGGAAGAAGAAAAGGGATAAAGATAGCTAACAAAAACTGCTCTGACGACTAGAAGTTCTCAGGACAACAACTCCTTAATAGTAGAATTTGGAGACAGTCCAAATAGGTGCCAAAAACTCAGTGATCTGGCAGTATAATTGACTCATTTCTAATCCCTTTTGCAGGTTGTTTTCTCAGCACACCTCTAATCCCACCTCTCCATGGTGACAAACCTCCTGTGTGCCACCTAGACTTGCTGTTCACAGTAATCAGCCAGTACACCACTATCAACCTCAATACCATATCCCACTGTTCAATTGTATGTTGATCATTTTAAGACATTTTGAAAAGATTGACAACCACCAATTAAATGATCAGATTTAAAAATAATAATAAATTCCCAGCACATCCACACAATCCATTGAAATCATATAAATAAGCCAAAAAAAAACCAAAAAACCCCACCATGTCTGACTCGTTCAGCCATAACAGAGCTTGTCAGTTTAGTCAGTATCCAGACGCCATCCTCCTCTCTGTACTTCCTGATTTAAATCTTCTTGGCTTGAACAGGCAGTCTGCTTTCTCTCTACTAACACAAACACTTTTCTGTTTACCTTTTCCCACCTCATATCCCTCTTCCACCTAATTTGACCTTTGTTTCTAATTCTTTGGGCAGACATAGGTATAGGCCTATTTGTGCTTGAATGCCAGACACAACTGTGACTCCGACTCTGATGAGAACAACTATTGTTCATTCTTATAATATCTTGCCTTGGCCACCATACCGATCGCAGTCTCCCTCCCACAACTTCCTCACCGAGGCAACATGTTCTAGTTGATGCTAGTTGATGCTAGGCATGAGGATTTCATTACAGTGCCCACCTTCCAAATGGAAAAGATCATAAACATCACCTGTAGATTCCTAAGTCCAGTTGTGTCAAGGGAAGTTTATTTGAATAGCTCGTCACAGTTACAGTGTCGAAGGGCTTTAAAGGTCCACATTCAAAGCACGGTTTAACAGCACCTTGTAGTCCTCAGACAGAGAAGAAAAACGCCCTAAAACGGAAGAGGAAAAAGAATGATTCCCGGAGAAGAGGTACATATAAGAGGGGATGCCTGTATTGGTGTGGCAGTCAACCAACAGTGCAAAGTGCGCAGCGGCAACAATAAACACATGACATGGGTAAGGGGAGAACAAACAAGAAAAGCTATTGAGTCATTCCCTTTTGCTCAGTGTCACATACTTAATACACATCTAGAGACTTTTTTCTGCATAAGTAATTGTCAGAGTAATGTATTGTATAGGACACCAGTTACCAGATAATCAGTTGTGTGAGACCTGCATTTATCCCCTGGAGAGATCCTAACAAAAAAGGGATAGGTGAGCGAAAGCATACTGCTCTACCAACAGCTACCTACTTACAAAACACAAAGTGAACACACTGTCCTGTTAAGAGAACCAACGTTTAGATGACGTTGGCTTAAAACAGGAAGTCAGTGGGACGCTACCGCAAGCTGTGATCCACAGAAGTGGCCTCTCATAGGGAAGGATACTGTATGAGCACCGTGTCTGGAGCTCTGTCAGTAATAAAAAGGCTTCTGTGCTAGTGGCCTCAAAAACTAGGGACGTTACACAAGACACACGCACACCTAGGGGCTGCATTATAGCCTTAATGGTCTGGCCACACACACACACACACACACACACACACACACACACACACACACACACACACACACACACACACACACACACACACACACACACACACACACACACACACACACCTTAATTATCTCACTATAAATGATTCAGTGACATGACATTGAGCAGGATTAAAACAAGCAAAAACATTCCAAACTAACTTTCAATCCAGTGGCTTCATCTATTTCTATATGATCCAGTGTATTCATTAAATTACTTTGGCATCTCGCTCCCTACCCTCTTTTTAAGACTCCTCTCGCCATTTTCACAGAGACCATAATATGACTGACTAGACAGTGTGACTCTGGGGAGAGATAATGACAATTCCTAAACCATAATATTTTCCATAATATACTATAGAATCAAGCACAGTGGGTTGACAAAGCAAGACATTTGCAGACACAATGAAAACACTATCATGGGGCCAAACTCTAAATATAAAACAATGATACACAGAAAACATTTTCTTTCCATGGCCACTTAATAATTCACTAATTGTTATGTGTGAACAGGGATCACAACACTGAGGAAGACATGGACAAAGCCAACGAAAACTCCTACACACAACTGTTGCCAAAATTCACCAGGGATGCTGCTGTAAGACGGTCATATACCTCCCTAAATGGATATCAACGGCAGTTGAATCTCTGACTGAACAAAACATGTGACACTGACAGTCCACACTGGAATGTCTGACCTTGCTAAGGGGAATCTAGGCTAAACCTAGAACAGCCAGTAAAAATGCCACGATACATCAACCAGCTTGGGGGAAAAAATAAAAAAGAAAGAAAAACACATTAACAACAACAAGCCAACTGAAAGTCCCTTTTCTGCACTTCCCATGATCATGTGCCTCAATGGAGCCAAAGCCAGGATCAAAGTCTACATCTCAGGAGTTATTCCAACAGACTAAGAGCAATGTGAACTGAGAGAGAGAGAGAGAGAGAGAGAGAGAGAGAGAGAGAGAGAGGGCAAACACTGAGAAGATAGAGGAAAAAATAAATAAAGAGTGTAGAGAGTGAAGTAATTATAAAGCAGGGAGTGGCTCCCGGGTGATTGAAACGGCTAACCACTAGAGTCCAAGACACTGATGTCATCCCCATTCAAATTGAGGATCAACTTAATGGCACAAAGAGAAGTGAGGGGTAGCGATGGCAAGCTCAGGGAAATGTAATCTCACGGACACAATGTGGGGACTTGTTGCCAGAGAGACCAGAATCAAAGAGAGCTTTGACAATGAGGAAATTGGGACAATTTGCTCAGGCACAAAAAAATTAAGATGGTAGCTCAGAAATACAGAAATACTGTCCTTCGACATGAAAAGGCAGACAGGCAGATAAAGGAAGGCAAAGAGGCAACGAAAAATAAACTAAAGCGTCGAGACTGTTGGGCAAAAAAAACATACTGACAACTCACAGTGACAAGAGTGAGACTAGCAGAATGAGAACTAAGGAAGGCAGAGGACACAGAGCTGATATCAGATAGAAAGCAAAGAAAGGTGTATCCATTTAACTGCCATGCTTTTACTACAACAGAGGACTGACTGTCACATGAACAGAGGTGGAAGATTGCATATAATTTTTTTTATTTTAAAGATGGGTAACTTGAGAGTAATGGGAATAACGTGTTCAGGGTTACAGGGTTGACAAAGGGGTTACAAGGCATCATGGGAGAAAATGGGATAGGCTAGCATCAAAGGTCACAACGTACCTTCTAATTTTGAGCAAATAATTTTTCCACAATAGCAATTAAGATGTCAGGGTAAAATAAACAGACAAACAAATTAAGGCACCACCATTCCCTCCCAGTTCCAGTGTGAACGAAGTTCCCCCTTTCACCATAAAAAGGAATAATCAGATTGAGAAAATGGATATAATTAAGGATCTATTATCTCATGAGAAATTCAATTTCAATTGAAATGTTAGACTGAAAAACACTAGAAGTGTTTTTAAAGCCTTTAAAAGATTTCTGTAGAAGGGGTTGTCTAAATAATCAGAGAACTCCAACTCCCCTGAATCCAAACTAGTCCTTTCAAAGGTAATCTTCACACAAGGAAAAACAAATCCTTCATCTAGTGAGCAAAACTCAATGCTGTACATGTCTGCAAAGCTGGCCATGACCCATTTCCAGGCGGACTGATCCCTACTATCTGAAAATAAGATATACAAACTGTCCATGCACCTCCTGTTCCAGGAGTGGAGTTCTGGCACAAGAATAATAGATGTGAAGGTGACACTTGATGACTCACACGCTCTCATTCAGTACAGATACATTTTTGACAGAGAAGTTGCCCCAATTTTCACATAACCTGTTCTGGTTCTACATGTGGGCTCCGGGGTAAGGCAGGGGTCCTTCAAGAGGTTCCAGTGGGGTGACCAGCGAAATGATTAATGTTTAACTTCACCATTATTTAATTTACAATACATTACGTTAATGACGTGTACCAACGGATAATGTACAATAAGGACTGTTCAGTTTCACTGTCATCTCCCTGACAATAGCAATGACACTAAATCATATCTAATAATAAAAACCTTGTTAGAATGTGGGTCACAGAGACTTAATCTTATCAAATGGGGCCCGTGGCCTATTGAGTATCAAATTCAGGGTCCTTGATATGAAAAGGGTTGGGAAACACTACTATAGAGGGATGCAGGGCAATCACAAAAACCACAACAATAAAGATGCTTTTGACACAATGTCCTTCATTTAAATATCTTGTCTAGACAGACGTACTCAATCGTCACTGACAGAAAGAACCAAGCTGCTCGTCAGACAGACAAAGGCATCCATGTACCAAGTCAGATCCTGACTTCCTCAATTTGTTTACTTCTAGGGCAAACAGTAAACGTTGACACAGATGCCGGTGTGAGCGGATTCCAATGCCAGTTTTAACAACTATCATAAGGTCTGCTCGCTGTAAAATTAGAGCAGTCAGGAGGGCAGCCCTGCTGATTTTCTGTTCAAGGTGCAAATTTAGCGGTGGTGGAAAGGACTTTGTTACTGAACTTGAGTACAATTCTTCAAGTATATTTAGCTTCAGAGACTTAACTTTTACTACACTACATTTCAAAGCAAATATGGATACCTTTTACTCTACTATATTTACTATCAGTATCTTACTTTACTTGCAGGGTATTTGTAGTTTTACATTATCACCAAAACAAGGGATTATTGTGTGACTCTCAAAATGGACAATGGACAAATGGGGGTTAAAATGGCCTAGGTTCAAGACTTTTTATATGGTATGTACACGTTAATAATAATAATAGCTGCAGGCAGCAATACACAGTTTCCAGGTTAGTTGTTTTAGATACAAATTAGTTTTCCGAGTTCCCGTAAAACACACCATCAGTACCATCAGTTCGTGCTGTCGCTCGTCTTTCCATCAGCGTTACTTCTGAAACGAGTACAATTTTTTACACTGATACACTTGTTGCGTGTTATTTTTTCCTAAAAGTTAGAAGGTGGCTGTCTACTACCTGTAGTCCACAGAGTCCTGCCTCACGGTATCTCTGTGGAAGGAAATCACTCCGTGTCGAAGTTCCTAACAAGGTTTCATTCAAACGGATGTAACACAACGTGCATGTCCCTCAGAGACATTTCTTAAACTGTTTTAACTTTTGGGGACTAAACTAAAACGGACACGATTCGGACATGTTGCTCTGGAGCTGCAAGTGAACTCCGTGTGTGAGGACACAAACACGGATTATGTTTGACTGCCTACAGTTTGTATGTTATGACTAGCTTGAATTCCCGCAAAATAAGCAGGGGCTCAACACTGGGTTAGAGGCGAACAGAATGCCTTTATTTACAAAGAGACAAAATATAAAAACGAAAAGCCTCGCTTACGTCAAGCAGGTGAGACAATACACACGTGCATTTTCGTCCGCTACAGACTGATGGAGTCTATGCCACGCACCTTGCATGATGCAAATGGGCGTCCAGAGCCACAACCTGCATGTGACCCACCGGATTTTAGGTACATTTGTTACCCTTTGACTTTTTTATTTTTTCCACATAATTTGAAAGTGGAGAATCAGAGCTTCAAACGAAGGTGTCACTTGTGCGAATCAAGCAAATATTTTTTAAGCTATGGCTTGTTAATGATGAGGGCGTGGCAAACTGTGCTTCTGAGATAATCAACATCAAAGTTCCCCCCTCCCCCCAAACTTGGCTTCATTCAGCCAGCTACTAGAATGCAAATGGTGTGGAGGACCAACAAAGGCACATGGCTACGTGGCACCCTGCTGAATGGGGGCAATCTCTGCATTCTTCTTGTGTTTATGGAGAATGTTTAACAGCGTGATCAACACACAAAATCGTTGTTTTAAAAAAAGCTTTATTTAACAGTGAGTATACATGTCTTATAAAAGTGGAATTATTTAGAAGTTTAAAAGTGCGGACAACACAACAAAACTCTGGTATTTGCAATCCTCTAGAGTGAATGAGTGAATGTAATGTACAGGTTATCAATGAATGCAAGTTTGTACAGTCTGTCAATAATATTAGTCTCTGTATATCAACTTTGGTGTGGCATTAAATATATAAATGTGCGTATGCCAAATATCTTCAAAGTTCTTGGAGTTATGTGGGCTAATGATGATAATTGATAATTATCTAACTATGATAATTACCCGTGAATGAAGAGAAACGAAGCTCTGAAGATTTGTACACTATCCACTGAGTACTGGGTCCACTGCCTCTTTCTTTTGGTTGGCGTTTTCTTGATGTCTGAAGATTTCAATGTGTCTCCCATTGCAGAATAGAATAATTGCATAATTATGTCCCATGATAAACTTGTCTGTTTCCTGCTTCGTTAAGGCTGCTATCATGTAATGTGATCTATAGATAAAATTAGGATCCAATTTCTTTGTACATGATTCCTAGACAGGCCTGCCATTTTCTTTTCGCCCCTGGCCACATTTGCAGGTAAACTTGAGAACTTCATCTGATCATCAACTTCTTCCATTGTAACAACAACGGGCCTTCATCAGTCTCCTCTGGTGGTTCTTGTAATATTCTGTTTCATCGTCACATTCAGGTTGAAATCCGCTGTTTGAATGTTCTCCATGTCCGGGATAACACTGATATCAGGTTCAGCTTCAATGTCGTTCTCGGCGTCGCTGTCGGAGAACTGACTATCATCGCGGAAAATGTAGTCCAGTACACGCTGCATACACTGACTTGGATCTATCACACTGGTCAGATTAAGGTCCGTGATATGATTTAGAGCTTCTGCCATCTGCTTCTCATAATCCATAACATGGAGATTAAAGTTTTCACAGACAAGTGAAACCTAAGGCTTCTCGTCTTGCGCTTTATCCATCTGTTTACGGAAGTGACGTCAGCTTTTCTTCTTCGTGGGTTACACCACCTACACAACAATGAATCCAGGTGTGTGTATAAAACACGTACGATTTAAAAAGGTTGAACTCTATCCAAACGGTTTCACATTGTGACTTCACATCACATGGAATATGGAGGGATGATTTTCACCCGACAGTCACTTTAGAGGAAACGATCGATCGGCGTTTGCGCTGTTCAGCGTCTCGGTAAGTGAGACGCTGTGTTTCCCCCATGTAATCGAACGGGAATATTTAACTTCATGGTTCAACCTTTATCTACGATTTAAAAAGCAAACTTGGTTTTGAAAATACGTTGAGACTAAAAAAACAAACAAACAAAAAAAAAAAAAAAAGGATGAACCTGGAAAAAAAATATTTTTTAACTAATTTGGCAGCTCGTGGTGATTTTAGAAATGCTCATCAACCAGGTAAGAAGGTACAAAAACCCACACACAGATATGGACGTCTAGTTTGCAACCTCTTACCGCTACAGAGCGATGAAGTCTATACCCTGCACGACTCAAATGTGCGTTCTGAACCACCACCTGCAAATTTGAAGCAAAATGGATCTTACGCGCCTTACTCGAATACCGATTTAGTTCCATTACCTGATTTTTAAAGTTTGGCACGTTAGTGGAGCGCGAAAGTTTGGCCACTTTCGGTTCAACTTTGTCGGTTTCCCACCCCCCCCCACTCTTTTTTTGCTCCTTATGTGGCCCGATTTGGATGAAACTTGAGCCACGCGATGTCTCGACGTCCCGGTTCTAACGACACCTCAACTTGTCCGTAGCTCCAGCAGTCGCTCTGTTCTACGACACTTTTAGCCCGAAATATTCAGAGGAAAAAATATTAAAGAAAAAAAATAAAAAAATCCGAACAACAATCAGGGAACCGTCCCTGCGAGATGGAATCCTAAAAATACTAACAACAGGGTTACTCTAACCCTATTTTAACTAATAACAATACTTTAAATAATACCAACAATTATATTTGTAATAATATATGTTAAATAATAATGATAATAATTAGCCAAACCAAACCGGTGAAAATTGACGGGATAATGTTGTGATGGCGGTAATAAGTTAACCAAGCGGTGCTTTTAGCCATGCTAACGCTCAACGCTAGCTAGACACCCAAAAGCTCAACTTGAAATAAGCGAACTTCGCCTGCCTGTTGAGCTAGACATCTACAACGCAGCTGGCGAAGTAAAAATAAAATAAAATAAAAGCGAAAAAACAATGCAACTCCATACGAACAACAACAACAACAACAACAACATTCAAAACGTTCAATTCGTTCAACTCACATATTTTTGTTCGGTTTTGCTGGTGAACAGGTTGAATCTCTGCAACCTTGCCCTCATCCCATCCGCCATAGGAGCGGCACCCCTCCAGAGAGAGTCTCGGGCGGTGTGCGGTTCTTTCCCCCGCGCTCTCCTCGGGAGTGTGAGCCGTTGTGGGTTTGCTTGGTTTGGTTTTTTTTTTTTAATCTCGTTTCAATGGGAATCAATAGGAAGTTCGGTCGCCCCGGAACACCGAGGAAGCCTCCGGCCGGGAGCCCGCGTGTCCCATCCCGGGATCGGGGGGATCCGCAGTTCCTGTCTCTCCCGGCGGCGGCGAGCGGAGTTTCGTCTCTCGCTGAAACGACTTGTTGGCAGTGGCTAATCCGACATGATGGAAGCTCGTCTTCCTGACTCGGGCTGTGGAGGCAGCGTCAAGCGCGAAGGAGCTGCCTCGGACGGGGACTGGGTGGGAGGGAGGGAGGGAGGGTGGGTGGGGGCAAACCGGGGTCCGCGGCCCCCCCAGGGATCCGTGGAGGAACTGCAATTTTTTTTTTTTTAATTATTGTCGGCGGCCAAATAATGTCTAAGCTTCGACATTTTCACCATATAATGTTTCGACAAAATATATAAACTCACATGTACCGATTAAGTCATTTTTTTTTAGTTTCTTGTTCATTTGGTTGAACCTTTATTTAACCAGTGCAAATTGACATTGTGCTTTCGACATTGACCCCCTTTAAGATAAATATTGTCCGATTCCTATGAAATATTATTTTAGTACAAAAGTTAGCGAACCCATCAAACAGTTGATCGAATTGTTCTCCAGAAAATCCTAAATTGAATAAGCACGTCGAGGCGGACACCTAGTGGTCACATCGGGTGGTTCCAGGCAGAGCTTGGAAATCAGTGAGCGAGAGCGCGCGTCCCATATCCTCCAAAATATTATAAATCTATTTTTTTTTATAATATTAATAACAACATGGACAATGACGACTATATAATTCACTCAAAATGATTGTGTAGCCAATTTTAAGGTTAAAAGTATCACACTCTTTATTTTGCACGACTTAAGGTCAATCAAACCGTAAACGTGAATGTTAATGCGCCTCCTAACTTGAGACGCGTAGGAACCAAAGTTTTATTTGTCCCTGCTTGTATCTGAACAGAGAAAACACACTGACACCTGCAATAAACTTGTAGAAATGATCAATAATAACAATCCTGAAACGGACAGACAGACAGGGTGTCCTCTTTTCAACCGAGAATAAAAACCCAACAACACACAGCCTACAACGCGTGGACATACATAAATAAATCTAGTGTGTGTGTGTGTGTGTGTGTGTGTGTGTGTGTGTGTGAAAGTTCATACGGGCAAAGTTAGAACAACAGGTGGCCGGGAGAGCCTGACATCATCTCTGTTTGAGAGTGGATGGGGCAGGGCGGGGCACAGGAAGTCTCTGTGGTAACCCGGTTTCACTTCCTGTTTGATGGCAGAGTTGAGGATGACCTCAATGCTCTTTCAAATGCATGTGAACATGATGTAGATATTATGTATTATAAATGTTTATATTTGCAAAGCCTGGTTATATTTACAGTAAATTACACGTATGCAGGTTGTTTATATTACCAAGTGTAATTGCATAATATGAAGATTCGCCCAGTGGAGAATTGGGTACATGGATATGGATATGGATAAGTGCACACGTTCCATGTTTTGATCCCAGTGGAAAGCATTCAATGAGTGCTGAATCTATTCATTTAACCTCCGGCATCATTATGCCGCATTGTGTGACGACATCTCCCGATTTGGGCGACGATCGCGACCGGCATCCGCGGTACGTTCGGCATGGCGGGCTACATGAAAAAAAGGGCGACTGAATATTTCCGGCTGGACGTGAGCACCAGCTGCAGCGCAGACGGTCTGGCAGAGCATTCCATGTGGGGCAGAGGGCGCTGGTCAAGGAACCAGTGTGCGAATGTCAGCGTGTTGAATTTGCACGGCGGCGGAGAGAGTGTGAGAGCCACGTTAGGTTTGTCACAGCACAGGAAGCAGGTCACCGTATCCAGAGTCTCTGCAGTCGCACATCAACAACTTATACTGATGCGGTCACAACACAGAACAAGCCGACAAACAAACACCCTTTGTTGCTGCTTCTTCTCACAACGTCCTAGTCGGCGCCACCTTTCCCTCTGAAGTAGTGTGTGAATATAATGTTTTCCTTTGGCCATAAATCAAAATGTTCTACAAACAACTTAGGGTTTTAAATCAGGACTAAGACAATCCATTTCATCCATTTTCTATATTGTCAAGGTCGACCTGGAGGCCCGCATCCATTAATCCAGAGATAAACCTGCCTCCGGCCAGCTTGAATTTAAGCCTTCACTTAGAACTAGATTAACTCTAATCTTCCTCCTGGAAATCAGATTTTTTTTTAAACAAAGACTAGTGCAGTCTGACTATTTTAAACCGTGACTGAGAAAATCCAGATTAGAAGTGTGATGTGTGTCCGCGAACGGCACCTTACTTCCCACGAACACAAACACGCGGTCCCACTCACCTTGGCGCTGTCCTGGCACTGGAAGACGTAGCAGGCGCAGTGCTGTCCGTCTCGGACCAGGCAGCCGAAGCTGCTGGGCTCCTGGCTATTGTGGATCAGCTTGGTCACACGATGAGGGCGACACTCGAACAGCACGGTGTGCGACAGGGGGTCCCACACCAGCCCCTCGGCCCAGACGCACACACACTGCACCCTCACCGCCGACACGCACAGGAACACCGTCTGGTTCCGTTTGCCCGAAGGGTCGGAACCCCCGGAGACCCCGTCCGGACGCCCTGCCCCCGTGGACCTGCTGATCTCGGCCACCAACCACGGCAGCATGGCCATGGTGGTCAGAGGGTGGACCGGCAGAGAACCGATCAAAGCGAGCTTGTACTTTATCTCTTCCCCTCCCTCCTCCTTCTCCTCCTCCTCGATGTCTCCCCCGTTTGTAGGAATCGCTCTTCCCCCGCCGAGCGAGAGCCGCTTGGGGGCCAGTTTGACGGAAGGCGAGAGGCATGGGTATGAGTGGCGGTTGGGGGTGAGGTGGGGGACGGGCTTCTCGGAGCCGCTTTGGCTGAGGGCGGCGCCCCCGGCGCGAGGGGCTCTCGTGGGTTTAACCTCGAAGTAGAGGCCCTCCATCGCTGAGACAGAAGACCGCCGCCACGGGACCAATACCTGGTGGGGAAAATCAGAACGTCTCACGGGAGTTGGAGAGGAAAACTCAATGACTACTGTCGTTCATATCAGGAGAAAACAAACATTTGTTTAGTAGAGCGGCGGAGCTGGTCCTGGGTGGGTCTCACCCTTCTTTCACGTCAAGATCTGTGGGTGTCACTCGGTTTAGACTCATTAGCAGCCAGGGGATATCCAGGATAGTATGTCAAGGACGGTGAAGAGCACCAGAGGAGCTACTGCGTGTTGTGTCGTACCCCGATTCCAGTCATTTAAAGGGCAACTCCATAACCCTGCACCTGGCAACAACAATACGGCGCCAGATCAGAACTGTACGCGGCCTCAAAAGATAAACACGCTCCTGAACTTGGCAATCAGACTTAGCCCGGGGTGCTTTCCATGTAGGCGTGTGGGTGTTTATGCGTGTGTGTGTGTGTGTAAGAGTTCTCATGCCCTTCAGCCCCTTACAATCAACAAACAGAACTCACCTTGCTGTGACACATGACTTACAAGTTGTGCCAACAAGGGTTACAATGTAAAAATAGCCTTTTCCAAATTCTTAGCCACACACTGTAAACACAGGCAGAAGTAGGCTACAGGGAGGGGATTATATATAAAGAATTTGAACTTATAGACTCGATAGGTCCATAAATCGTTCCCGCTAAAGAGTCTCAAAATCAAATCCACTGAGCTCAATATTTCTAACAAGGAGAACTCGAGACTTGTCCAAAATAAAAAAAAAAAGGGGAATCTAAAGCCGGGAACACGGAAGCCACCGTGACATTTCGCTTTCTCCACGCTCGCTCCATTCAGCAGCACTTTATTGAGCCGTCACAGTAGGAAGCATGCGGCCCCAACGCATCCAACGCGCCGATCCACGCGGAACATCAACACTTACCTCCGCCGGGTGTCACCTCTCCGGCGGCGTAGAGCTTCTCGGGAGTCAGAGCAGTCGGAGCCCGGAGTGTGCGCCTGCAGCTAAATATAGGAGCTCACGGCTGGTGTCGGACCGGGGCGGCACCCACCAGGCCAGCCTCCTCCCTCTGATCCGGACTGACGGGGCATGACTGCTGCGCGGTGCTTGCGTGACGTGCTGCAGGACGGACGGATGGACGGATGGACGGACGGAGGAGGTCTGGGTCCTTCCCTCGTCCAGCTGGAGTTTATCGTTTATAGAGGCGTGGCAGGAACTACAGTGTATCTGAGCTCTGAGATCCATCCCAAACATCTGAGAATACTCACTTCAATGTCAAAATAAGTTTGTCTAAATTCTGACCCACGCCTAGAATTTTAACTTCATTCTCACTTAAAAAAAATATATATATATATATATATATCTTTTTTACACATGGTGTCGAGAAATACAGGGAAAAATGTGATTTGTGAGAATGAAATTTGTCAAAATTTTTATCTTAGAAGTGACTTTATTCACAGAATCCATAAAATGTCAGAATGGCACACACCAGCAACCCCCCACAAATTTAAAATCTGAATTTTTATCTTCTCTGAATTGATGTCAAGTAATCTCAGATTAATCTCAGAAATATATATTTTTTTTCATAACAATTTTGGTTCTGTACTTCCTGCACTCGACAGCCTGTTGTGTATTGGACCGTTTCACAGTGTAGTACTATTTAAGCACATTTCAAGGGATAAGAACAAAACAAAAATGACAAATAAAGATGAGCGACTAACGAATCTTAACATGACTAACTAAAAGTCATATCAACAGGACCCACTTGATAGTTATAACCATTTCCATTTAATAGACAGACAATGTATTGACAGTATGGGAAATAAAATGACTTTAACACATTTAAAACAACCCCTTTTTGACCTTAGTTTACCATCCTACAGGTTTCCATTGACAATAAACCCTGTTTTAACTCTTACCTCAGCTGCCTTGATTGCAGATATAACTTATTATTTTTATTACCTCCAACATTCAGCATCGACAAGCATACATGGTATCCTGTCGTCTCACAATATGGAATGCAAAATGACATCATCATTTAGCAGATGCTTCTGTCCAAAATGACCTACAATTATACATATGCAGCCATCAGGAGCAATGAGGGATTTCAGTGTCTTGCTCAAGGACACTACAGCATGCTATCAGGAGGAGCGTGGGATCAAACCAGCAACCTGCAGACTGCTAGATGACCTGCTCTACCTCCTGAGCTACTGCCCCCCAAAATACAAGCTCATTAAATCCAGTTGGCTTCCTTGTTTGGACATCAGGCAAACCAGAGCAGGGTTAAAAACAGAGCTGGTCCCGCTTAAGATTCACAGCACTTGGAACCCTAATCCACACCACCAACCCGTCACCGTGACCGTGTGCTCCCCAAAAACAACAACACGACGGAGGAACGTGAAGTGAAATATGACATTTTCCAGGAAACAAAGCCTTGAAAGAGACTCGAAGACCAGTACAGTGCAAGAGTTACAATATTTGGGTCTTTAAAAACGGCTGTTGCAAGCATTAAATCAACAATCCCTTCTGCGGAAGTTAAGACACTGTGGGAGATGCTGGCTAGAAATATAAAGTAGAACGGGGGGGGGGGGTTGTCTTCCGTAGTGTTACTCCGGCTTGGGCTGCAAATTATTCTTCTGCGGCTCGAAAAAGTTCTCGACGATGGCGTCGACCAAGTCATCCAGCTCCTTCTGCAGCTGCGTCAAATCACTGCGAGACAAACGGACAGAGAGTAAAGCGGGGTACACAACAGAGGATAATTTAGCAGATTTTGGGTCCCCCTTGCGACAAACGCGAGCCAAGTCCCAATTGACTTTCCCGATCTGCTCGGAAGTCCATCCTGGCGGCACCGATCGCAAATCGCAAATATTAAACATGTATTTGATCTATACGATAGTGCGGGGGAAGAATCCCAAGGATGACAGAGGACGCGGTCTGTCGATTGTCAAGTGGGAAAGACCGATAGCCAATTGGGAGCCAAGCTGACTGAACTGGAAGAAGTTAAAAATCCTCTTATCCTTTTAGATTTTCTGTAAAAAAAAAAAAATAGTGCACAAAATAGCATGGCTAGTTCTAGCCCCATTGCCTGCTAGAATAGAATATCTCTTTATTGTCATCGTACATGTAGGGTGCAACAAAATTTGTCTTCTGCATTTGAACCATCCTATACGTGGAGCAGTGGGCAGCGGCAGTGCAAGCGCCCGGGGACAACTCCAGTTCTTTTGCTGCTGCCTTGGTGAGGGCCACCCACAGGGGTATTAACCCCTAAAATACATGTCTCTGAACGCTATGTTTGTTCACTCTAAATTCACGTTTGATTGTGCAAGATTTGCAAGAGTTGAATCTGTTAGTGTGCGGCGTGCTGTTCGGGCAAAAGTAGTAACGTGTGGGGTTTCGATTTGAAAAATCTTGTAGCGGGGGCCAGGCTTTTAAGAGACCAGTAGAGAAAAGTGAAAAGGCAATATGAAAAAAAATTCATAAAAATGAACTGAGCTTGTCGCCTCCAAGGATCAATTTCCGAAATCAAATAACAATTGGGATCAGTCTACACAGGCTGACCGACCTGTTCCCGGGGGCGGCGCAGAGCTCGGTGTAGTATTTTATCTTGGGCTCCGTGCCGCTGGTCCTCATGGTAGCCACGCCCCCGTTGGAGAAGGAGAAGGTTATCATCTGACTGGAGCGGGAGGTGGGCAGGACCTGGGAGGGGGCCACGGCAACAGGACAGGACAAGAACATTTATGATGATATGACACCGTTTTGTAGCTACGTGGTCGGCGACGATGAGTCTCTATGGCGTTTTATATTCTCTCCGTAAACCCCGTGGAAGAAACCTCGTGGACCAAACTATTTGCAGCGTTGTGGCCAGTGGTGCAGTGCAACAGAAGTTAAGTGACAGTTTTCAAACACTACTGGCCCATCTTTGGCCGAACTAAATATGCAAAAGTAGTCTTAACACAGAGCGTTTATCCTTTGCTGGATGGGCCGCTTAAAAAAATGTTTTTTGGGCCAAAATGAAGAGTATACCCACTTCTCCAGACGCCACTACTACCACTGGTTGTAACCAGATATGTAAAACTCCACAGCGAGGACGTCTTTTCATTATCATCATCATCAACATCATCCTCATTATTATTATCATCATCATATCACTATCATCTCTGCAAATTTAATCACAAGACAAGTTAGCAAGTTGAATTCCCTGGGTGGGGAAGGGCTGGGACTGAAATCAGGCCCACAACACCCCCTTGAGGCTCAACAGGGTTGGAGTTCGAGTCTCAAATCATTTGATACGGAATCCAGTTGCAGAAATAAAAGATTGGCTGTTTAGAACAAGATAGTTTTCCCCTGAAGTGATCAAGACGGCGCTGTGTTTTTCACCCTTCCCACTAGAGGCGGCCGGTTTGTCTCTGAAACTAGCAGCTCAATGACTATACACGTAGGCCGCTAAGCAATGCTCAAAATTACATCATTAGGGCATCATCGACATGGGAGATATTTCCATAGCTTTCAATTTGTGGTTCTAGGATCTTGAAACAAAGTCTAGACATTGTGGTTTAAAACAATTTAAATGAAAAAATAAAAATAAAACACGATTCCAGAGGTCCTGCAAAAACCAATGATGTAAGAAACTGGCATAGCGTTGCGAACAATAAGTATGGCTGGGTGCTTCCCGTGTGTGTGTGTGTGCGCCTTCTCACTGCTTTCTCATCGGGCTGGTTGCTGTCGTAGCCAGTGGTCAGGTCTCGCACCGCCGAGACGGTAAAACCCCCACACTGAGTTGGGTACGAGGCCTTCCGGTCGCCGTAGTTACGGAGCCGTTCAAACAGGCGGCGGATCACGACCTGGTCGTGGCAGATGAAGTAGGAGTTCTTCGAGATGTGGTAGCCGTACCTGGGGGAGAAGGCGGAAACAAAGCACAAGGTCAAATCCAACAACAACTGGAAAATATGACATTTATCTCGATTTGAAAAAGGGTGCATACTAGTGGTTGATCGATTCATCAGTCGGCCTATTAACCGGGCCGATATTTGTGCATTTTGAGAAGATCGGCATTAGCCAATGCCTGCGCTCACGAGACCAATAAACGAAAATGCCTGTAGACTAGTGTTGTCAAAAATGTCTATACATATCGATTCAGAATATTTGAAATATATACTAATTTTCCGCACTATGGATATACCAGTAACAGCTGCGCTTCCTCGCTCCCTCTCTTCTCTCTGACAGCGAGTCACACACACTGCTGCAGTGCCCACATCGCCCCGCCTCCTCTCACCCTCTCACTGTCTTCACTCGTCTCATTCGCTCCGGACTGTGATGGCGTGAGCTCATTAAAGATGTCAAGTGCAGAGCCCCTGCGACCCGTTTTGAAAGAAAAGAGCAGGAGTGCTGTTTGGAAATAGTTTGTGGAGTAGTGAACCGAGTTAAGACACTGTCCAGTTCCGTCCCGTTACAAAAAAAAAACGAAACAATGTTCAGCAATTTTGTGTCTCATTTGTTATATACTGTATATATTGGCCATCCCACTCTCTTAATATCGGCACTGGCCGTACAAAACCCATATCAGCCGACCATTAGTGTATACAGTATATTTTAACATGTCTTACTCCTCATAGATAGCAGTGAGCTGCTGGGAGAGGCTTGTGTTCTTGGTTGCCAGATAGGAAGTCATCTCTCCTGCTATGGCCGCAGCGCTCACACCGTCCTTGTCCAGCACAGAGGGACTGCACATGTACCCTGCATTTCACACAGGAAGCAAATCTGCATTAAACATTAAAGCTAGCCGGCTAGTGTGCACATGCTCCCGTATTCATTCAACCTTTGTGTGTGTTTGTGTGCACAAAATTCCACTCAAACCAGAGTGACCTTTACCCCGGGGAATGGTGTGTAGGGTTCCCGTAAAAACAGCAACTGCCCTTGTAAAGAACTACAGCAGAAGTCTAGTCATAAGCCTGGCCCACACTACAAGATTGTTGTTAACAGATGTTGAAAATGTGAGAGACCCCACATGTAACGACATATGCAAAACTGGTAAACGCAATACATTTAACAGTTTTGTTCCTATAATGTGTGGAGTGCAACCATTTGCCCAAACAGCACACCACACACTACCAGATTCCATTCCATTCGCCAACAACCAGAGTCCTAATCTCGCGAAGCCGCACAAGATTTGACACCCGAGATCACCAGAGACTCTTAAAACCGGGAAATCTTGCGCGATCAAACCGGACTTTAGAGTAAACAAACATAGCGGGAGACGGACTAGAATGTGATGCTATGCCTCGGCCGTCCTCAGGTTATTGGATCGTAAATGTTGAACTTCTTAAATTCTTGCGATTTGCGATCGGTTCCACCTGGACGGACATCCGGGCAGATCGGAGAAGTAAAAAACACTGGGAACATACCTCACACCAGAGGACAATGTGGCGCTATAAAAATCTGGACTTCGCTCAAGACTGCCGGAGGGGCTTCGTTGTCTTGTAGTGTGTACCCCTCTTAAGCATTAAGTTATAATTGAATCAGAAAATATGATTATGAAAACTATGATTCACTTCTGTTCTGGGGTTTCATTCATTAAAAAGGTGTACCTCGGAAGTGTAGGCAGGTGGCAAAATCTGCACAGCTTCAAAGAAAAATAGGATGCCCAGGGAAAAAGTTAAGTGTCGTGTGATCCATTCTAAATCTAAATCTATGGACTAGACTGCATCACTGACTGGGGAACAGATTTCCACAGCTTCTGGCACAAATCATCATCATTTTTTTCTGATTATTTTTCTATTGTTTGCTGTTGCAATACAGGCGCTGATATGATGAAAGAACCTTTTAAGCTAAACACCCAAATTATTTGAAGCAACTCTTAATTCATAATAGTGTCATTATTTACTTGTACTTATGGCTAATCACGTTTTTTTTCTGGTTAACTTGCCGGTTAATTACTAGTTTATTTTGAACGTTTGCAGAAAGCGATGGACCATTACAGAGACAAACATACGTAGGTTTGAACTGGGACTGTGATCGTTATGGGAAAACCGGTTCATTTTTCCCAGACGGAAAATCTCCTCAGCAGTCCATATTTGGGCGCTCAGATACGGACCGGCTCGAGTCAACATGGTGAAGGGGCGGAGGAATATAAACTAATGGCTCGTCCGTAGCAACCCGAACTCAGTGTATCACAGCTTTCATTCTCACATTGATGAGAACAGGGGAAAAAGCATCACATGAAGTTTCTAATAATATCAGTTACAAGTAGACCTCCAAATTATTGTGTGTGTGTGTGTGTGTGTGTGTGTGTGTGTGTGTGTGTGTGTACCTATGGCCTCCTCGAAGGCAAACACCACGGACTTTCCCTGGTCCAGCAGGTCTCGGGCCCGGTTCCCCATCCACTTAAACCCCGTCAGCGTTTCCTATCCACACAGGAAATGACACTATTAATAGAAATAGACATTCAGCAATATTGTGATGCATACAGCACTGTGCAAACGCTTTCGATGTGTCACGACAACATTTGTCTTAGACGGTTTATTTAACATTTTCTGCATTCGTGTGTCAATATGTCTGTAGCATGACAACGACCCAAAACAAACTGCCAGAGGCCTAAAGAACTATCTTCCGATAGTTCTTCATAAGAAGAACAAGGAGTCCTGCAACAGTTACATTAGGAGAGCAATTGAGACCTGAGCCTAAATCTGCAGAACAAGTGTGACAAGTTCTCTAACATGCTTGGAACAACCTATCAGCCAAGTACCTTAAAAAAACCTTAAAAATGAGTGCTGCTTTAAAGGCAAAGGGTGGTCACACTAAATATTGATGTGATTAAGGATTTTCCTGTTTACCGCACTTTGTATGTCGTTAATAAATAAAAAATATTCATGGATTTGTTTTTTGAAAGCATCCTCAATTTAGAACATTCTTTTCAGTGTGAAAAAACTTTTGCACAGTACTGATTATATAAAATAGAAGCCTTAACGGAAGCCTATTTAGACTGAATGAGTTTAAGTAATAAACGGTAATAGCTTTTAAAAAGGGGAAAAAAAAGCCGGATATTTTTAAGATTGGCTGTGTGTTTTTGATTTTACCAACTGATGTTCCGTGTAAGCAGGTCATTCTCTTTGACCTTCTTATTCCTGTTCAGGTTCACGGATGAAAAAATAAAAATAATAAATAAAAGGCCTTTTCACATCTTATTATAGACCTGAGAGGATCCCTGAATAGGACCACATTGTATCACAAGGTCACCCGCTGAACTTGACTGACTTTGGGGTTATTATATTCAATGTTTTTGTTTTCATCCTGACTTGTATCTTCCATATTGTTTGTTTGCATGTTTTATGTATGTGCTGATGCAGCTGTCTTGGCCACATCTCTTCAATAAAGGTTCAAATGAAAATAGATAAACCCGAACCGTCTTTCTACTGCTCTCATATCTTGTTGGTTGTGTGTGCCATGGTCCATTCTGACATTACAAAATGAAATTCAAGGACTTTCAAGTACTTTTAAGCACTATTCTATTCATTTTCAAGGACTTCACGCAAAGCAAATATAATACATTTTCAGCGTGATCTAATTTCAACTGACTATAAAGGAAGGAATCTCCGCCTCTCTGCATGTCCTCTCGACGACCGTTCACCTGATCTACTCCACCCTTGACAGGTGTATCGCTGGGGACCAGTGTTGGGCCATTCGCCAAAAATCCATTCTTTTTGACCGAATCTTTTAAGTGAACGAAATGAACTGAAATCCTCAACCAGAACGATTTGTTCGTTTGAGTCTCCGCCTTCTGATAAAAGCTCCGTGAGCGAACGAACCACTGAACGACCCCAAAGAACAGGCGGAAATAGTTCACAACTGTCTCCTGCAGTTCTTTTAGTTCCTTCATCGACTCCCTCTTTAGTTATTTTAGTCAGGAAGGGTGCTGTAATTTCATTTTGTGCGCTGCAAACCGTATTGTGCGGACATTATACATGCACGATCCCACCGACACTTGTAACATTGACATTTAGGTCGAAGTCAAAATCTTTGTCAGGTTCAATTGTTCTTAAAACATTTGAATTTTATGTTTTTTTATTTTACATAGCTTAGATTTAATTTAAATGTCAAAACGGGACGCAAGATACGATTGTCAAGCACAAGACGATTTCGCTTAATAGAATATGAATAAAACGTCACTGATGATAGAGGATGCATTTTTTTATTCACTTTCGACTGGGCCAAAGGGGGTTCTATGCCATGGGATTTATACCGGGACCCATACAGTAAGTGACATGCACATGTCTGCGAATTAACTATTTGAAACAGCATAACGGCAGAACCTAGGATCACGGTTCACGTCTCGTTTGAACGGGTATGTCACAAACGCTTGGTGGTTGAAGTTCCATCTAAATCGATGCACCTACAGAGCAGAAGTGAGTGAAAAACTGACCCAATTTGAATGATATCATCATATGCCCAACTTGGCTAAAAGTATCTGGAACACAACAATGACAGAAGCTATAAACACAGCTATAAAACCGGTATGTCCCAAGCATCTGGTGGTTGAAGTTTCATCCAAATTGATCCACATACGGAGCAGATATTAGTGAAACTGAAAAACTTTGACCCCAAATATTCAGCTGGTCCTGCTTGACTGACACGTCACTATTTGTAAACAGAATGAAACAGATGAGATTTACAGTAAGACGCTTGATGACATCATCATACTATTTACTATAAATGTACAGATACCAATTGAGAATGTACATTCGGACGTGTTAAGTTCAAGTTCAAGAGATTATTTGTCACATACATACACATACGGTCGTACATATATGCAGTGAGATGTCATGACACCCGGTGATTACGCACAAGCTCTATAAGCTTGAAAAATACTCAAATGTGCGATTCTGGGTTCTATAATTATATAATAGGATTAATTGTCTGTGTTGTATTAAATATACATCTAAATCCCCCCCAAATGAATTTTTAATGGATAAATTTTGCCGTAAATGAAACTTTACCATAACTTACGTCCAATGTGCAGTGTAGGCTCTGTCGCTCTGTAGTGATTCGACATTAACAAACTATACGTTTACGTTGTAGGACTGATATTGTATCTCTTTAGTCCCCATTACTTTGCCGGATTAATGAAAAGTACAAAAAACAGCAGTCTATAAAAACTTGACCACATCGAGTCGAATCCACTGAAATGTGCAGCTGAGTGATGTGTTCAAGATCCAACGATCCGTCGGAAAAAGCCGCACAATGGTTAATTACTCACAGAAATACCACAACCTTTTTCGTATTTCATGGAAACGTAACTTATTGAAAATGTAATCCAAGGAAAAAAAGTCATCACAAAAATGTGGTAAGTTCGACTACTATCGTAAATCTCGGTAAATATGTAATCCTATATTACACTTCATCTTTGATGCACACGAGACCCAACGTCACCTTCCGTCACTGAGACTCCACATGTACTTACATACAATAAGAAAAGTTATAACAATGACAAGTTTTAGTTAAAAGTAAAAAATTGTTTTTTTTTAGAGAAACATCATGTACGAAGTTTCCTAAAGCTAAACAAAGAAGATTTAAATAAAAGGAAATAAAGTGGTGTAACAATATATCAAAATCCATGCAATCACATAAACATATATGAACACACATAATGAAGAACACGACTTCATGTAGCTTCTAGTCACACACTTTTATTTCTGCACACAGGGTAAATTCTTTGACAAACCTTTTAGATTGTGTCCTCCCTTGGGTTCCTGCCAAAAAGCTTGCCCCATCCTCAAACCTTGCCTTATCTTGGCCTCGCCCAATTATTTTCTGCACTAGTGAGGTCAAGCTGACTGCATACTCTCTGTCTGTGACGTCGAACTGACCATATATTCTCTGACTCCCTGAAAATAAACCGCTCGACTCAGAGAGCTGCTCCTGAGCACATCTTTGATCCAACCCTTGTACAAGTAAAACTAACGTCTGTCTGCCTCTTTATTTAAGACCACCGATTGACAAACTACAGATTAAAGCGACCCTTTAATTTCTGTAAGTCATCTATTAAACTGAATTTTCCAATTGTTCATTATTAACAGAAAAAAATACAATAAAGTAGTAATTACAACTAACATGTATTTATTATATTTATAAAATAAAATATATTTTATTATTACTGTTATGCAAAGTAATTACAAAGTTTGTTATTGTTATTGTTCCAGATGGCGAAAAATAGCCGAAATTATAAGACAATAAAGAAGCAATTGTCCAAAAATTCAGTCCCCAAGGTCAGTCACAATATTAAAAAAAAAAAAAAAAAGAAAAAAGTACTATGGTGGTAAGTCACTCCACGATGTAACTCCACGATGTTTGATGTTTGTAAGTTAAGTAAATTGTGATGCATTTCACAAAAAACAAAAAACTAACATGTTCCTAAAACAAATAAACTGGACCCTGTGTATTGCTGCCTGCAGCTATATTTATTATTATAATTAAAATTATTATTATCATCATCATCCCTTATGTTTGGCCGTCTTTATACTATATTTTATGTCGACATTTCCACCGTGCGCAGCCGCGACTCTTGCATTGTGTGCAGAACAATCTGGCACGGACTTGTGCTGCAGGAAGTCTAACTGAACGAATCCACTGCAAGACCGAGTCGTTCATGAAGGTGCGAATCACCGGAAATCCTTTGCAAATCGGTGAACAAATCTTTTTAGTGAATTAAATCAAAGGATTTGTGTCCCTGAAAGGAATTGGAGCGCCCACCACAACTGGGGACCCAAGGACGTGCAGTGTCTCGTGAAACATGTAATATTAATAAACTTTCAATAAACAATGAACAGCAAGGCGGCGGGGCTGGGGCTTCAGGGCTCTGCGACTTTTCAAGCACTTCAGCACAAAAGGGGCTCATTTCAAGGTATTCCACTACCTACATTTCTCAGGACGGAATTCAAGCACCTCAAGGACCGGCTAGGAACCCTGCATGCGTGTGTGTGTGTGTGTGTGTGTTTAGTGTCACTCATTTGGGGAAAATGAATTGCTCACCTCAAAGTGAAAGCCCTCTTTGAGAGCGATGGCTCTCAATATCTTGGAGGAGACGGTGCTGGCGAGCATGTAGATGTTTTTGACGGCGGCGGGATCAGGATTTTGCTGTTTCCAGCAGTGGAACATCCACCAGCCCAGCAGAGCTCCCAGCTCGTTCCCGCTGAAGACACGCCACTGCCCGCTGGGCCAGAGAGAACGACGGGAAAAACCAATATTGGTGGAATATTTGCACACACGCACGCACACACACACGCACACACGCGCACACACGCACACACGCACACACGCACACACACCTTTTCTGTTTTTCAGCGATGGCCAGTCGATCAGCATCAGGGTCGTTGGCCAGAACCACGGAGGCTCCTTCTCGCTCTGCCAGGGCAAAGGACAGAGTCTGCACACACACGTTCACACATGTTACTATCACACAACATCTATGTACAGTGACTTTGTGTGTATGTGTGTGTGTGTGTGTGTGTGTGTGTGTGTGTGTGTGTGTGTGTGTGTACCAGGACCCCCTTTCCTTCCTCGGGGTTGGGGTACTTGACGGTGGGGAACTCGGGGTCCGGCTCCTTCTGTTCCTCCACTGCAAAGGGCGGGGGGAGGTCAAAGGCCTCGAACGCCGACTGGACAAAGGCGTGGCCCACGCCGTGCACAGACGTGTGCACGATTTTCACCTTGGAGCTCTTGTTGATCTCCCTGTAGAGAGGGGAGGACGCGTCACGCAGCAGTAAGATGCATGTTAATCAAACCGGATATTACATAAAAAGCTCCCAAACCCAAGAACCAGCAGGAATATACAGCATGAGGCAGTTGTGTGCATCCTGGTTTGGGTGTGTGCCGTTCACCTGTGATGGCAGTGCTGCTGGATGGCTGTGAAGTACTGCGCGTGGATGTCCTTGTAGGGGCTGAGGAGCAAGGGGCTCTTAAGGGCCGTCTCCGTGTCCCAGGACTCGGGCCACGGTTCCAGGTTCTCCTCTATGGCCCCGGAGATCCCCTTGTCGTGCGGCGGCACGATCTGGGCGCCGTTGTCCCAGTAAACCTGGCAACGAAACAGAGAAACAAACAGAGCAGAGGAGCTCGGAAAAGGCCCGAGAGAGTCAATGGAATCCCAATGTTCACACCAATAGGTCAGTTATTTAAGTATTCCGATCCTATACAATGAGGAAAACATACTGTACCTCTAACTTTCAAAAGTAGTGTCATTTGTTGTCAGGCACGCTCGGTAACAAAGCTATCCCAAAAAGAAAAAAAAAAAAAGAAATGTGTTTACCTTGTAGCCGTTGTCCTGTTTGGGGTTGTGGGAGGCTGTCACCATTATACCAGCGCACAGACCCAAGTGGGACACCGTAAAAGGCTGGACAACGGAGGAGAGAAACCGGTTACTTTCAGGTTACGTAGTATTAAGACAAATATCCAAAACATACGGATCTGTTTCAGTCTACGGTGTGTGTGTGTGTGTGTGTGTGTGTGTGTGTGTGAGAATGTGTCTATTATGCAACATTTTCACAGGGTGGAAGTTTGCATTATTTTTTAAATGGAGTTTGCACTGTAGTCTTTGGGCCGGTGTCTTCATGGTAACCAGTCATGGTTTGTCAAACTACCCAAAAATAAAGGAAGAAGACTTGTTTTTTTTTTGTTTTTTTCTCCAATGAGACGTTGTTTCGTTCCGTACCACGAAAGGCGTTGGCGTGATGTCGGAGAACAGGTGGACGGGAACCCCTCGGCTGATGAACACAGCCGCGGTGAGGCTGGCGAAGTGCCTGCTGCTGCCCCCGCTGGCCGGGTGGGCTCGTGCGTCGTAGCCGACCACCACGCCCCTCTCCTTCAGGTCCCCGAAACACTGCTCCAAGTACCGACAGAACCCCTGAGATAGAGAGAGAGAGAGAGAGGTACAATTATTACAAATATTATTGACCTTTGTTGCTGCTGTTGTTAAATTGTCTTTTGCACTTTTATGATTGCCTATATCCCGTAGTGAAGCATATAAGTGATGCTTGTGTTGACTACGGTTCTCACACAGATGAGATGAGAAGGTGGAAAATCAGATTTTGGACTCTTAAGCGTTTTGCATGTGGTGATGAACCATTAGCAAATACAAGAAAAGCAGTTTCCACCCACAGCGCCACAAGGCAGCTTAAAAGCCTGTTTCATCACTTATAATATATGACCCACCGCAGCAAAAGCCGCTATCTTGCGCATTTCAAAAATCGCTAGGAGCAGCCAAATAAGATGGAAAAAAAAAACCTTTCAAGACAGAAAATTAGATTTTTCCAGATTTGTGTTCCTTTGTGGGTTTTTTTAATCTCTCAACGTATTTTCAAAACCCGAGTTTGATTCATAAATAGTAGAAAGATGTTAAACCGTGGAGTCAAATATTCCCGTTAGATTACATGGGGAAACGCAGTTCACTTCACGAGACCCTGAATAGCGCCAATGCCGATCAATCATTTACTTTAAAGCGACCGTCCAGGTGAAGATCATTCCTCCATATTCCATGTGATGTGAAGTCACAATGTGAAACCGTTTTGATAGAGTTCAACCTTTAAATTGTACTACTTTTACACGCTGACAGAGACATCATTGTGGAGGAGGCGTATACCAACGTATACCAACGAAGTCACTTCCGTAAACAAGACGAGGATCCTTCGGTTTCACTTGTCTGGTGAAGACTTTCATCTCAGTGTTGTTATGGATTGCAAGAAGCGGGTGGCGGAAGATCTAAATCATATCGCGGACCTTAATCTGACCAGTGCGATAGATCCAAGTCAGTGTAAGCAGCGCGTACTGGGCTTCATTTTCCTTGCAACGATAGTCAGTTCTCCGACAGTGACGCTGAATCGGATACTGGCGTTATCCCGGACTTGGAGAACATTTAAACAGCAGATTTCAACCTGAATGTGACAATGAAACAGAATATTTTCAATAACCATCGGTGGTGATGCAGATTATGAACAAGTAGTAATGCACAAGATTCTCAAGTTCACCTGCAAATGCAGCCAGGGTGAAAAGAAAAAGAGGCCCCAAACAGGCTCTCAGAATGTAGCTGGGGTTAGCCCACATAATAACTCCATGAACTTTGAAGATATTTGGCATTTGCACATTTATCTATTAAATGACACACTGAGGCTGATATACAGAGACTCATATTATTGATACTCTACATTTTGTTGTGTTGTCCGCACTTTTAAACTCCTTAATGATTCCACTTTTATAAAACATGTATATTCTTACTGTTAAATAAAAGCTTTTTTAAAAACAAAGGTGTTGTGTGTCGATGATGCTGTTCAACAGAACACAAGAACAAACACAAGAACAATGCAGAGATTGCCCCATTCAGCAGGGTGTCAAGTGGCCATGTGACAAGTAGCCATGCGGCTTTGTTGGTCCTCCAATCCAAGTCATAGCTTTAAAAATATTTGCTTGATTGATGCACAAGTGACACCTTGTTTTGAAGCTCTGATTCTCCACTTTCAAATGATGCAGAGAAAAAAAGTCAAAAGCCACAAAAAGTACCTAAATTTTATTATTATTATTTCTTGAACCAGGTATTACGCAAGTTAACGCATCAATTTTAGAATTTCGAGTTCCCTGTTTAATACTAAAGTTCAGGGAAGACGTGTCCACCTCTAAGACGTTTTTGGACATGTTCATGAAATATTTGTCTGGCTCTGGTATGTGTGTATTTGGGATTTTGGTATTGTATTTACAGTAGATTTGAATGGGTTATTTTTTATCAAATCTCCGAATCTCTTTATTGTATCAAGTCAACAGACTGATAACTGGAATATTTTGTTTTCTTTCATCATTTACTTGTATAGGAAATCATAAAAGAAAACAAAATAATTACATTTTTCATTTTTTCACTTTGGTCGACATTTGTATTTTTAAATGTGTGTAAGTCTCTAAAGATTCATAGATGCGCACGATCTTTTTTTCCACTGTTTTGAACCGTTGGGGTTATTTAAATACAGAAAACCAAAATGGACAGACATCAACATCAATAATAGACATCACAAAAAGATCAAAGCCAACAAACAAAAAAATACAAAATAAGACAGAAAAACAACCACAACACACAACACACACCCACACACACATTATGTGTTTGTGTGTTAGTTTCCCCACCTGCGTGGTCTGGATGATTGTGAGGTCGTTCATACAGGAGATGCCGGGGCCCATGGCCGCTCTCAGGCCGGCGGTACCGAACTCCATCCTGGAGGAAAAGCACTTCTTCAGAGCATCCACGGCCCCTTCTTGCAGCAGAGTCTGCACCTGAGATGCGGTTTTGGGGTTCTGACGCGGAAACACGTGACAGATAATGTTAAATCGTGAACAACGGCCGGCATTTCCGTGCACAACCGATGTGTCAAACATCACACCGTTCAGTAAAAACCCCGACTGGAAAGACAAGTGCAAAAGCCTGAGGTCATCCACTGGTCAGGTGACGGGTGTGGTCGTATTCGTGGGGAAACTGCAACGCAGGCTTCAAGCTTGGGGAGACAAGTGGATCCATGTGACTGACATGTCGGCGGCATCCCGTGGCAGGTCAGAAGGCCGGGCCCACGTTACTCTCATTTACAACCCCTCGCTGCTCGGACACTGGGCCGCTCTGTGTGCAAGTCATAGGGCGTCGCCTCCCACTCTGCTTTAAGTTTCGCCGCTCCTCACATTAGTTACGATTGCGATATGACGCAATAATCGACACGGACGATCAGTATCGTTTTGTGTGTTCATCGCGTCGCTGTATACGCGTTGCAATCGTGTAACAGTACGTTGGCACGGAAATAAACGGGTTAACGGTGAACTTGCCTCACCACGGCCGAAGGGGAAACTCATCCAATTCGCATCCTATTGAGTCAGCTTATTGTGACAGTGTAGAAAAGTAGCTCACGCTTCCCTCGGCGCTCTGGATCGGAACCGTGCGATTGTGGAATGCAGCGGTTTTACAAAATGAACGCGACCTGCCCTGATAATCGCGATCAGGCCATTATCAGTATTATTATCATTATTATTATTATTATTATGATGATGTAGTTATTGTGAACAGCTGGGATTGTAACCAACGCCTCTACCTGCTTGGTCATAACATCCACGTGACGTGACGAGTGATTGTTTCTTTTTTTGGGGGGGGGGGGGGGGGGGGGGATATCGAAAGCGCCAATAACAATAATCCCCCCAAAAGTCGGGAAACGATCGACATCGCGATACTGATTTCGTCGGTACCGCGCCGCCTGGTACCTGGCCCCACCTTGTCATATCGCAGCCAGTGTTTGACGGCTTGGTCCAACTCGATGTCGCCGGTCGCGGGCGGCTCGTTGTCCATGTTTCCCTCGGCTTTTCCGGACATCCGAAGCGACGTGTGCGCTGCGGACGGCGGAGGAGAGAGTGCGTCGTGCGGGGGGGGGGGGGGGGGGGGGGGCGGGGCGGTGACGCGCGGCGGGCGGTGACGCGCGACTCGCTTAGTTCCTGTGACGGTGACGTCACGACCGGGCGGGCGAAGCCGAGGCGCTGTGGGCGGAGTCAAACGCGGAACCGGGGGCCTTGCTCGAGCCCCATTGGCCCACAGGACGGGGGGGGCGGGCGTCTGCTTTCCCTCTTATTTTTTTATTTATTTTGCTGCGACCTTTTCATTCATTCACTATACGTTAAAAAAAAAATCACTATTGTAATATCAGACAAATGAAAAAAAACAATTGCTTTTGAATAATTGTGAGAAAGAGTCAAATCTGATGTTATTTTTTTCCCTTCGATTATTTGGATGTATCGCTGCATGCCACTTCACTGACCTTTTCATTCATTCATTGTACGTTTAAAAAATTACTATTGTAATATCAGATAAATCAAAAAAAACAATTGCATTTGAATAATTGTGAGAAAGAGTCAAATCTGATTTTTTTTTTCCCTTCGATTATTTGGATGTATCGCTTCATGCCACTTCACTGACCTTTTCATTCATTCATTATACGTAAAAAAGAAAATCACTATTGTAATATCGGATAAATGACAAAAAAAAAAAGCAATCGCATTTGAATAATTGGGAGAAAGAGTCAAATCTGATGTTTTTTTTGTTTGTTTTTTTAAATGTTGAAAATGTGTAAATATATTCCTGTGATTTTATATAAAATAAACATGTTGACTCCCCGGAGACAATGTAGGTGGGGAAAAAAAAAAACAAGGAGCAAGATAATTCAGTATTCTAATTCGGTTGGTGTAACTTGTGAATGCTACCTTTCATTAAAGCCGACTTTTGAGGGCTTTGTAAAAATGTCCAACAAGCTTATTTTCTAAAAGATTTAAATTTTTAGAAATTGAACCTCCAATTTAGGCCATCCCCTAAATCACACGGAATTTTCATTTAACCTAATTCACAAATGCCATAAAAACACAATTGTAAGTATAATAGAATAACATAAATTCTTACTAATAAATTATTAATATGTCCGTCATAGTTTGAAAACCACTGATGCAATGGTTTTGTTGTGTACTTATTATATAGGACACCTTACAGTTAATCCTTCATTTAAAAGGTGTCAACCATTTTAGAACTATCAACAACTCCAAAAATGACATTTATCCATAATTTAGCAAAAGCCGAACCTCTTATTAGATTATAGTTACACATTCATAATGTCAAACAGAACATAATTGTCATAGAATAAAGGTAATCCGTGTTTCAAAACAAATGACATTTAATGCATCATCCATACAATATAGAACGGGATTGGGAAACCTATTGAACCGTTAAAGTCATAAATTAAGTGAGTTAAATAAAGATTAAGCTCACATCCAGTGTGAATGATTTCTGGGTCATTATAACCAGGGCTCCTGGTTTCATAAAAGCTGACTGGATTCATGACATTTGAAAACTTAAGTACTAACCCTCTGTACAAGCCGAGTGCAAAAACAGTAAAGCACGTAGCGGTTTGTGAGAGGTAATACTATCAAGCCTACATACAGACTCATGTTGTCTCAGTATAGTGTTTGCTCATCGTCTTTTTTTCTTGACATAACATTAATGCACTATTATGTACACAAATGTATGAAATGACATTGTTCAAATTCTTTAACATTTTTTCTTCTTCAAAGTTCAAAAAGCCTTCTTTTATCATTCACCATTGGCCGTTTCAATTCTCCACTTTCGAGCGGAAGCGTGATACAGGTCTCATCTGCTTTATTCAGGAAATTGAAAACTTGAGCCCCAAGGATGACGTCTTTTTATTCAGACCGACCTTGAATAAGGCATTAATAAAATGAAGGTAAAATATAAATACACTTTCACCATCGCTTACAAAAAAAAAAAGGAAACGTACTCATCAATTGCTGTAAATATGAAAGGATGATAAAGCTGAATATCTTGCCTTCACTTTATGCATGATGACAAAATGGTATCGGTGGGATTCTCATGCTCCGATTTCCTGCATACTTGAGATCTAAAGACCTTTCCACACACATGTACTCGGAGAGGTTTTCAGCACTTTCTGTAATTACCCCAGTAACCACATGGTGGCGCTGTATAGGAACCAGTTCAGAGCCAGGTACCAAACACTGCGGCTCCAGAGCCACCGTTGGCATTGGCTCCACTGCTGCGCGACAGATCAACCCCTAAGATGGAAAACGGCAAAGGAGGAGGGAACCATGACGCAGCCGCACACACACTTGTGTAGAACCAACCACTCCAACACACGCACGCACGCACGCACACACACACACACACACACACACACACACACACACAAACGTCACTTCATCTCTTGCGTTTCCTTTGTTTGATGGCGAACAGGTTCTCGTCGGTGGGGTACATGTCGGCAGCAGCGGCAGCCTTCCTGCCTCTGCCCCTGGGTCGATTCTTCTTCCCCTTCTCCCCTCTCCACGCCACCCCGGGCCCGAACAGCTGCTCCGGGGTGAAGGCTTCCTGCCTGAAGGGTGACTTGCGCAAGTCCGCGAGGAACTTCACATTCTTACCATTTTTCACCTTCTTCTTCCTTCCCACCGTTGCCGCCTTGTCCTCCCGGCCCCCGCCCCTCGGGAAGTCTTGGTCGTCCCGGGAGACGATTTTGGCCGGCTTGGGGGGCGGCGGCGGGTCCCTGGAGGCAGGCACCGGCCTCTTGGGTTTCCACCCTTTGGATGCGGGGCCGGCACTGTGTTGCGTCTGTTTATTGGCCTTGGTGGGTTTGAGGTTGGCAGCGGGTTTGAGGTTGGCGGTGGGCAAGCGCTTGCCTTTGTCACTGAACCGGATGTGGACAGGGGTCGCTTTGTGTTTTTTCGGGGTTTGGTGAGACTTGGGCGTCGCCGGCTTGTTTTTTTGGTGGTGTGTGGTTTTCTGCTTCTTCTTCGGTGGTCCCGGAGTGACAGGGGCCTCACAACTGTCTGGGAGCAGTCCACTTTCCTGGAGAGCTGGGGGGGTGAGAGAGGAGGGTGTTATTCTTGTATTTTGTATTTGCCTGTATCCACATCCAACCTAATTGCCTTTTAGACTTCAACTACAAATGACGTCCCAGTACTTTTATCAGCCAGAATGCACTTACTGAAAGGAAAGGTGGACCTTAACATGTTTATACGGTATTCTTAAGGGGCTTTCACGTAGGATGCAGGATGCAGCACGCTTTTGGTTGCTGGGGCGAAAATAAATGATCAATTGGAATGAAAATTGGACTGCTGTCATTACTTTTACAACAGCAATATTGTTCATGGTATTCTAAGTTCAGTTGACCTGTATGAAATATTACATGAATTATATTTCTATACTATATTACAAGAAGAAGAAGAATCTTTAATTATCACACAGCACACCACACTGCAAGACATGCACGCACGCATGCACACATGCACTTGCTTTGGATGGTGGCCGGTGAAATGAGGCATGGTTTACGTTTTTTTTGTGGTCAACTTTAACAAACAATGACATAAAACTGTAAAACTTGGACAAAAAAAAAAAGTATTTTGAGCCGCTCAAAAGAATCGGATCGTTCATGAACGACCCAACACTGCAGTAGGAGCAGCGTGGAGCACCGGCAGCACCGATCCTCCAGGCTGCCGGTGCGCACCGGTCCTTTGGCGGCGAGGACTGCCGGGAGCGCAGGGGTTCTCCGCTGTGCTCCCCACGGTGCGATCCCCACACTTACAACATTTCATGGTTCCCCATGCAGACAAAAGTCAATAACTTCTGATTTTGGATTCTAAATGGGATATGAAATGATGGAATGATACGCGTCATATTCCTGTCTATTTATGCACCAGCACCCGGAATTCCAACGCACATCGCATCACGCAGGTAAGGGGCCAAAGTTAGCGGGTCGACCCGGGTTCCCTGTTCACATCAGAACCGATCAGTGGTGGAGCCGATTACAACCCAGGTCTATTGCAGGGTCATTTGACCCGGGACTGAGCCCAGGTTTTTTTACATTCCCACTGGTGACAAATGCAGATTGTTAGTGGGTGTTACTGGGTTTTTGGCGCAGTGGGAGAGGGGTATTAGATTCTCCTCCATATTGCACAGGTACTTCCTGTAGCAGTATGCAAAAGTTGCATTGCAGAAGTGAAAAAATACAGGTTTCAAAAAGTAAAAGTCGTCGTTGTCATCAATTATATCTTAAGCACCTTTTATTATTTCTTCCCTAGCACCTGGAATATTGTAACAGTAAATGACTGACTCTGGACCTACCTACCACCTTCTTCTTTATCCTGTGCTCTCTGCGCTTGAAGTCCATCGGAGTGTCGTAGTAGTTAATGAAAGGTGTGCTGGGATACACTCCATTGTACATCCTGCGCTGGGTACATGCCTGAACACACACACACACACACACACACACACACACACACACACACACACACACACACACACACACACACACACACACACACACACACACACACACACACACACACAAATACATTATGTGCCAGTGCAAGTAAGGATAAGTCTGAAATGTTTCTTTCAGCACCAGATACACAGATCACAGTACCTTTCTCCTAAACTTGGAATTGTAAATATTGTATCAATAAAACCTTTTTTTAATTAAAGGACGTCATTATACGATGTCCGACTACCGATATTTGTACTGATATGTTGTATTGTGTTATATAACGAATATTTGATGAGTGTTATTTCTGAAACCAAAGTAGGTAAGGCCTGGTTGATAAGGTGAGAAGTGAACGCGCTACTCACATGGCCAAAGTGTCCTTTCTTGGAGCAGTTGTAGCAGTAAGGCGGGGTCCGACCCAAATCTTCTACTTTGAGCCTCTTGGGAAGGCCCGTCTTGATCTGGAGGGGGAAGACCAAGACACGGCGGACACAGTGAGCTGACAGGGTGTCGCCGTCAGATACGTCTGACTGACAAAATAAACAGGCTAATTCAATTTGGAATTCTTTCCCTTTCATCGCCTTCTAAGACGTGCTGAATAGAATCCGAGAGAGCGACTCTGGCCCGGACGCTCCCCATTCCCAGGCTGCGCGGCGATACGGGGCTGCCGAGCATTGTACAGTGAATATGGACGCCGATGTGAAGCAGTGATTACACTGCCTCCAGTTAGGGGCCTGTAATGACCCTGTATGATAAGTAAGAGCCCGTGTGCGTGTGCGTGTGCGTGCGTGTGTGTGAGAGTGTTAGTTGGACATAGGGTCCCGTCCCCAACGGGCCAGTGTTCTGAAAGCCTTCCATGCTTCAGTGCTCACAGCAAATATACACTGATAAAGAGAGATACAGAGAGAGAGAGCGAGAGAGAGCGAGAGGGAGTGCATTTACTCAGAGAACAACACACACAACGCAATATTTTTACACACTCACCAGGATATATACATACATAACAGACCACAGAAAGAAATACATTTACGCATTCACACACCGTACTCAATCACTCACACTATACATACTATACTTAATCACACGAAAACACACAACACACACATGTCTGAGATGCCCCCCCCCCCCAACTCTTTCCTATCTCTCTCTCATTATCCCTCCCTTTCATCCCAGATTCCATGATTACAAATTATTTCCTCCCCACGTCATTTTTTAAACATAGCTTAGCTACCCTCCCCTCTGTATGCACCCCTCCCTTGGTTCTCTCTCTCTCTCTCTCTCTCTCTCTCTCTCTCTCTCTCTCTCTCTCTCTCTCTCTCTCTCTCTCTCTCTCTCTCTCTCTCTCTCTCTCTCTCTCTCTCTCTCTCTCTCTCTCTCTCTCTCTCTCTCTCTCTCTCTCTCTCTCTCTCTCGCTTGAGTAGTTTTGCGGCAGAAAGGATGAATGCTATTAGAGCGTCGCGTCATTATCGGGTCAGGGCCGGCCGGGCTCCATCTCCATCACAAAGGCCAGGAGATCACAGGCCGCTCTCTTTCTCCCCATCTCTCTCCCTGTCTCTCTCCCTCTCTCACTTTCGCACGCACACACACACACACACACACACACCAAGGAGATCACAGTCCCTGTCTGGAGCCCCCACCCGACCTCCGCCCCTCCTGCGGCTCTTTCCATTCATCTCTCATGTAAATTGGCTGTAGGCCTTTCTCTCTCTCGCTCTCTCTCTTTTCTCTGACCTTGGGCGCACCTTATCTCCCCATACTCTGATCCAGCGTTCAAGAGAACGAAAGCAGGGAAAGAAAGGAAGAAGAAATCGAATCCCCCCCTTTTCTCTCATCATCCTGCGATAGCTGGAACCTGGTGTGTGTGTGTGTGCGTGTGTGTGTGTGTGTGTGTGTGTGGGCGTGTCTGAACCAGGCAATATTAATTAACTGGATAAACCACCCTCGCTCCGTTTTCTCTCCCTTTTTCTCAAATCAGAGGTATCTAAATAGCTAATAAGTTTCAGGGGGTGATCCCCCACCCCACCCCTCTTAAATTGCTTTGCAGACAAATCCTAGAAAGAAATAAGAGCTTGCACGTACAGAAGAAAAAAGCATGCTTCCAACAATCGGTGGGGGAAAAGCGCTGTTTGGTCCATTTTGTAAAGGAACGGAGGTGACATAAAGGTGACTAAAACAACAATCATTGGTCAAAGGTTGCATTTTAAAAGTTGTGGACAGAGCACAGAGGCTCGTTTACAATGTCCATCGTCGGTTACAAAACCTTCCGACGATGGACATTTCTGTACGAATAACCATGGTGGTAAAATGTACAAATCGCACGAAAACACCCGCTTTGGAAAAATGACGGAACAAAAAAATGGAATTCCTGGACATTCCGAGTCGAAATGTGTGGTGTGCAGGGTGAGTTCAGGAAGCTGATCTAGCGTCCAATAAGAAGGCATTAATACGACTGCTCCCGGAGCCGTTCAGATACACTTTGTCAGACAACATGAGAAGAGTGGGGCTGGGAACAGAAGTGATGTTTGAGATGCGTGCGCGCGAGTGAGAGAGGGAGGGAGGGTCTGAGAGGGTCCTAAGGGTTTGTCTAGTGTGGACACAGACAACCAGCCAACCGTAGCCTCTCATGCACGCACACACACACGAATGCATCACACACAACCGATGCTTTCCCACACTCAAGCACACACACACACACACACACACACACACACACACACACACACACACACACACACACACACACACCCTCTCTCTAAGCCCGGCTCTCCTCTGCTCCTTGCTTTGGCTGCTGGTGGTAAAGCTGTGTTAATCCTTAGGCCAACACAAAGCTCAGACTGTTACAGACTACAATCTGGAGGAAGGAGCGCGCGCGCACGCACGCACGCACGCACGCACACACACACAGTTATCAAACACAATCCGAGAGGCAAACAGGCTAGTGTGTGTGTGTGAGTGCGTGCGAGCGTGTGTGTGTGTGTGAGAATTGGACAGTGGTGGGAGGAAAGGGTTGGGCGTTGGGGACGGGGCCAGCGCTGGTGTTTTGCATACGTTATTGCAGTGCTGGAGAGAGGTTTGCATATGTTAGCGGAACCCCAGGGGGAAGCGCTCCGCACACTTTTATCAAAGGCAACAGCCTCCCAACACAAGACTACTGGGCACCGACCAAAACAAACACGCCCTCGTTGTGTGTGTGTGTGTGTGTGTGTGTGTGTGTGGGTGTGTGTGTGTGTGTGTGCCTGTGTGTGTGTGTTGCATGCCAGCGTGCGCACGTCGGAGGGGTTAGTGCGGAAGACTAATTAGAGAGTCGCACATTAGCAAAATAAAAAAGCTCCATACGGTAAACATCATTTCAGAAAAGAAACACTGAAGCCGTCTATGAGCGATGGCAGTCTTCCCTCCCGGTAATCCTCTTAGTCGACTTTTTTTTTTTTTCGGATTTGGATTTTCTCTAAATATCCAGCATCGCACCGCAGCTGGAGCTGGACTGAAACAACCACGAGTCATTAATTTCTTTATAGACATAGTGACAAATACAGAGAAAATGCACAACTTGGATGAAAAGGATATATGGGAAGGTGTATGTGTTGGCGGGGGGTGGCAGGTGAATGGGACGTCCAAAAAACCAGATGTGATTTCTGCTTCCTTTGTGTCAGCCAGTTCACAAAGCCCGAGACCCAAGACCAAAGCCCCCCAACCCTGTGAAACGTGTCAAAACACCCCCCCCTCACACACACACACACACACACACACACACACACACACACACACACACACACACACACACCTAATTCCCGGAGGCCGTTGCTATCTCCTCCCGTCAGTCATTCAATCAGTCTGAAAACAATCAGTAGGAGCCTCAGCTTCCTCTTCTGAGAGAATGTGCAAAGAGAGAATGAGAGAGGGACAGAGCCCGAGCCAGAGTGAAGTAAAAGAGAGGGAGCAAGGAGACTATAACGATGGTTGATTCAGGTGAGAGGGGCAGCGGGTTGCCCCTTCCGATAAAATAAAAAAAAAAAACCTTTGCTTTTGCGGAAAGTGGAGGCTAATCTATTCACTCTACTCAATTCCACTCTCAGTCCTAGATCCACACAGTAATGGTTAAGCACAGGCATACGTACACTGAAATAGCTTCCAGCTGAATTATTTTTTTTTTTTAATGTAAAACCCTGATTCTATGACACTCAACACACAATACCATCCAGCTTAGAAATGCAACGAGATAGTAAAGGCTCCAATGAGCATGTGCGTATTTCTTATACTTATTTCCTTGGGAGACGGTGACAACTGAGACATAAGGTTCACGTTCAGTTTAGATTTAGGTTCCTTTATTTATACCTATAATCTATCCAATCTACCCAATCTACCCACTATGCAGTAGGTAGATTGGTTTGCAGTTGAGAGATTAGCCATCCATCTTTACATAGACAGACATTTTAGACAACATGATAAAAATGCTCAACCTGGGCTTATAGGTTTGATCGTTTTTCAGAAGGAAAAAAAAAAGGAAAAAAAAACTTACGGCAACTGAAACCCACTCATTAAGAATGAGCTTCAGTCTGACGCTAGATCGGGAGGATAACCCCAACGCCATTTGCAGAAATACACGTGGCGTTTTCGACTGCATGAGGTAGAATTACAGGACAGACGGACGGAAAATGTATAGTAGTAAATAATGTCGCTTTAAACAGAACGCTTGGGTCTAGAGTCAATAAATGTCTAAATAGGTCCAGTTGGGGACCAAGCAGAGCATTATGCAGTCACTCCCAACCTGCACACATGAAAACACCAACGATAAAAAACTACAAATGCATTCAGGACATTAACAGTCATTTCCCCTTTTTCACCCACATGCCACCGTTCTTTGGCCAGGCCTCCATTATTGCAAGCTAGAGGAAGGCACAATGACAGGAGCCCTTTCTGTGGGGACGTCACTCACACACACACACACACACACACACACACACACACACACACACACACACACACACACACACACACACACACACACACACACACACACACACACACACACACACACACACACGAGAATTGGAGAGTCTGCACTGTACAATGATGAGACAGCAAAAAAAAAGAAAAAAGGAAAATCCACCCCCTCTCTGAATGGACATGGATTTAAAGGATTTCCCTCGTCCGGCCTTCGAATTAAAACACATTTTCAAAAGGCATTAAAACACATTTTCAAAAGGCAAGACGGTGAATGAGGGGGAAGCGAGACTGAAAAAGAGGGAAGCAGACGAGGAACAAAAGGTCAAGTCGCAAACCCTAAAATTTTTGACCGTCAGCAGAGAGAGAAGGGAAGACTGAAACCAAAGGCTTTTGACATAAAACAAACAGAAGGAAAGGTTAACGGTGCCGTCGACAAATTGTAGCACACACGGCCTTACCCTCACGGCGCCGGAAATAATATATAAAAATAAAAACTCGAGACTTTGAGCGACTGTGACCCAGCTGTGTCCTGAGATCACCGTGCAATAGTGACCACGGTGGGGCGCTATAACTCCACTCTCACCAGTTCTACAGCAAGAGTACGCTACACGCTCAGAGAAACATTTCTGTAATAAAGCAAAAAAATATTGAAATTAGTTAGTCTTTATCATTAGACATATCCAGTTATAAAGAAATTTGTTTTTATTAGAAAGACATCATATATATATATATATATATGTGTGTGTGTGTGTGTGTGTGTGTGTGTGTGTGTGTGAGTGTGTGTGTAAAATGGCTCAAATTACAAGTGTAAAATACGTTATACGAATGAGTGAAAATTTCAGGACTTTTTAATTTGTCATCATTTGTTGCAGTTTGTAAACTATGGGGTGTGATTTAGGTGCCATTTTTTTTTTTAGACAGATTACATTTGGTTCCATTTGAGGAATTTTCCGCGAGCGGCTCCAATTCGGCTTTCAGAAACCCATCAACAGTCGGCTGTCGTTACTGGGAACCAGAACACAATGTTCCCCGTCACATGTAGAGAGACAGGATTTTCGCAGTTCACACCACACCGCCACGCTTAAGGAGAGTTTCAATTCAGAATACAAAGTAAAATCATCTGTTAGTATACGGATCATTTTACTAACTTGATGTGCTGTCGATTTGACTCATTTTCAAAGAAACACTTTGTGATGAGCAATGATAACAAACCATCATAGAAACAATAAAACATTTTCTCTAAATAAAAAAAGCATAATTAAATTGCCAAATTGATAAAACAAAATGTTGTTAGATCTTAATATGTATGAATGTAAAGTAGATTTAGAGTGAAAACAGCACTGTTATAAGCAGTATATAATTTGTGCTTGTGTGAAAAATAGCCGGACTCTAACCAAACTTGAGCTGTTAGACTCAGTAAACGACATCGAAATTCTTTACGCTATTAATCTCCGGAGGGAAATTCAGAAAGAGTCTGTATCCACCCATAGCAACCGCTGAAAGATCCCAGGAAGCCGCCGTGCAAAAAATACCCGCACCCGGGTTTTGTCGACTTTCTTTACTGCATTTAATTCATTCAATTATTTATCGCACAAAATAATATGATGGTTTAATTTTTGTAGGCCAAGATCATATAAAACTTTTTTTTTTTAAATCACAACTTTCACTGTGAATAATTTAGAGTACATTTAATGTTTATACACACACACACACACACACACACACACACACACACACACACACACACACACACACACACACACACACACACACACACACACACACACACACACAATTTGGTTGTCTATTCCATATTAATTTAGTTTGAGGGTTTTTCTTTTTGTTTAATTGAGATTGTGATGCCAAATTCTGTTTGGAGTAATTTTCCTTGTGGTTTATGCTCTGTGTGGGCTGGCGTCAAGACATAATATCTTATTGATTTCAAAATAGGAAGACAATTGTGATAAAGAGTGGGGTTTCAGCCCAGAACTCAGTAAAGAGAACTAAAAGAAGATTGAGTGGCAGAGTAGGAAAAAGAAAGAACAAATGGTAAAATGGCTTCAGTTTTAGCGTTAAACCATGGGATCTTTTCAGTTGTAGCACAAAATAGTGATACACACACACACTTCTGATCCCCAGGGGAAGAGATCGATACACACACACTGATATCACCATGAGGACAGGATCCGCTCAATAGACACACACACACCCCTTGTTGGCAGAGGGAGCGATCAATAAACACACACACACACACACACACACACACACACACACACACACACAGGTGTCCCCACTACTACCTAAAGAGAAGCCAATCAATGTTCACACACCGATATACCTGAACCAATCAGACGCTCGGTGCTCAAATGTCTCTTTGCTTGTTCTGGCCTGCCCCTCTCTCTCCCTCTCTCACCCTGTTTAGTACAACAGCCCTCCCCCCTTCTCATTTTCTCTCCCCCACTGCTCTCCCTCCCTCTGCATCTCTTTAGTCTGTCAGTGTCCATTTTGGCCGTTATAGCTCTCTCTCTCTCTCTCTCTCTCTCTCTCTCTCTCTCTCTCTCTCTCTCTCTCTCTCTCCCCTCTCTCTCCCTCTCTCTCTCTCGTTCAGGCAGGAAGCCGCCTCCGTCACACAGCGCTAGATTAAGAGTTTGCCGTAGTCACGCCGGGAGTCGCGCAAATTAAAACGTGGAGATTTTCCCTGAAATATACTTGTTACGGGCGATTGGTCAGCCCCACACCTTTTTAGGGAATAGTGTGGGGTGGGAGGGGGCCCAGGGTGATTGCCAGAGGGGGGCGCTGTGGCCTCAATCAAAAGGTCCTCCATGGCAATCACGGTGTGTGTGTGTGTGTGTGTGTGTGTGTGTGTGTGTGTGTGTGTGTGTGGTGTGTTCATGGACACCACACTGAATTTATACACATTAATTTCTGCATTCTACACATAGGGAAACCAGGTTGTTAAAACTGGTCTTTCTCTCCCTCTCGTCCCTTTTCCCGGATGCACCCTCACTCGCCCCTCTCTCTCTCCATTCGTTCTACTATTCGACAAACCTGATCTCTATCTATCTATCTATCTATCTATCTCTCCTATTTGTAAGAAATCACTCTCGAACCTCAAATTATTTTGTGTGTATTTCTGGACGGGCGGAGAGGGAAGTCAGGCGGAGAAAGAGAGGGGTTTAAAAGGAGGTGGGGTGGGGGGCTTAATCGGGGAAAAGCGGCAAGAAAAAACAATGTGCCTTTGCCTCCGTTTAGACACATGGATTCTAGAATCAATTCTTATGATGCAACTTAACACCTTATGAGAGCAGACCTGGAAGCAGACCAGCACAGAGAGAGCGGAAGAAAAATGTGTCGCCTCGAGATGATGCTGCGCGTCACCATCTGAAAGCTTTCCAAACTAAAATATTGTGTGACGTGTATATTCTGTTAATATGCTGTGCATATATATGCATGTGTGTGTGTGGCCGTTATTTGTGTCCGTGTCTTACTTAGTAAATACCCCAGAGCATTGTGGGTTTTAACGGTGAGGTTTGGAGGAGTTTGTTAGGAGAGGGCCAGGTGCAAGCACACACACACACAGCAAAACAGGCACCAACACACAGTGAGTGGAAAATGGACCTGGCTCTAACACACACACACACACACACACACACACACACACACACACACACACACACACAAAGGATAAATGGACCCAGTAGCGGGGAGGTCTGACAGAATGCCTTTTCACACCTGGCTGAGCCCAGCGGAAGGTGACAGAGTCACATCTCCCAAAGCGAGGTAACACACACACACACACACACACACACACACACACACACACACACACACACACACACACACACACACACACACACACACACACACACACACACACACACACACACACACACTCACATTGGGGAGTTCAGGGTCATAAGCAGCATCATGAATAAAATGAGGCTGTCTTAAACAGAAGGAGCACAGTGTATACGTGTGCATGTATAAAGTGTGTGTATATGAGTGTGTGTGTGTGTGTTTGGGCCCCTAACCCCATGCCAGTTTGGATCAGTAACGACCTTCTGTTCCCTGTGCTTAAATGGCTTAAATACTTCAATTAGACCTGGGTCACAATCCACCACCCGTTAAAGTACTCTCTCTCTCTCCCTCTCGCTCTCTCTCTCTCTCTCTCGCTCTCTCTCTCTCTCTCTCTCTCTCTCTCTCTCTCACAACACCAAAACCACACGGTGCACAAATACACATTTATACAGATAGAGAAATAGGCTAAATACACGGAAGGTTATTTTTACAAATCGTGAGAGGTAAAGAAAGAACAATTCCCTTGTTGTGATTTTATGGGAGTTCCCACTCTGCTGAGAACAGAATGAACCCAATTAATCGCGTTAGAAAGTGCTTTTCTTTAATATGCTTTCACACATTAAAAAGAAACAACTACACAAAAGCGTCATAGGCAATGAAGTGTGTGTGTGCGTGTGTGTGTGTGTGTGTGTGTGTGTATGTATGTCACAGCCAGTGAGGAGCTTTACATCGTAGTGGACAAAAACCAACATTTTGAACAGTGAATTAGCATTGTAGCATTATTAGCATTGTAGCATTTAATGACTGCGGGGAGTCGATTTACTCTCTTGCCAATCGAAATGTACATATTCCTTATATTCCTTCCTCTCGACGTCTTGTTGCAGTGGATTTGAATGTGTAATGTTTGGTATGCGCTGTCGCCACGGCGATAAGGAGGACGTGATCGACTCAAAGTAAGTTTTAATTCAGGCTCCTGATCGTACGCTCTCCTGCTGCTTGCATCCTCCAACGCTGACATCTCCCTCTGGAACTTCTCTGTGTCCCGTCCCCCCCACCCCCCCACCCCCCCACCCCCGTCTCCCCCGCTGTGCTACCGTATCGCTAACGACGCTGCCTTTTCATTAGACAGCCCCTGCTAATTAATCTCCATAGAGGAGAGTGACAGACAGACCTCCCCCGTCTACACAAACTCGCTCTTTCTCTCTCTTACACACACACTAAGATATATGCAAACTCACACACACACACACTTTTTCATCTCTCTCCCTCTCGTCCCGCGTGGCGTTGGCAGCCCATTTCATGCTTTATCACGTCTTTTAATTGACAAACAAGCTGCTCTTTTCTCTTAGGCTGAGGTCTATATCATCATCCGCTCGCTCGCTCGCTCACACACGCACGCACGCACGCACGCACGCTCACACACACACACACACACACACACACACACACACACACACACACACACACACACACACACACACACACACACACACACACACACACACACACACACACACACACACACACACACACACAGCAAAAAAATGAATAGTTGTCTTCTCGGTTGATGTGGGGTAAACACACACACAAAGCAAATGCCCGCCTCCACTTTGACGTGTGGCCCCCTTTGATTGTCACACTGTTCTGCTCTTTGACATATTATCTTAGCACACATATCCATGTGTGACATTTTACAATTTGTAGGCATAAGCAGGCTGTGACCGAAATCAAACAAAGCGCAAGTGGACATTTCTTAGTCCTGGGCGGTGGTTCTTCAGCAACGGTTCCCTCACCTCTCTCCGGGTGACGCCCTAAACTATGGACTACGACCTGAAAACACTTTTGTAAAATGTAATTTTGCTTGGAGCTACAAACAGGGGGATTACTTCCAAGGCCTCCAGTTACTTACTTAGGAGTGACCGGATTGCTTCTGCAGCCCGGCATGTGTCCCGCGCTAAACTAAATGAACAGCCGCCACAGTCCTTCTTAACGCTGATAAGACCTCAGGGCAGTGCACTTCCTGTTGTGGGCCGCACAGTTTATGATAAAAACCTATAAGTGTAAGCCTGGTGTACTGACGTCTGAATAATATGAGAATTTCAGCCAACTTAAAAATAAATCCTTTCTGGACAAGATTAACCTCCCTTTTCTAATCTGTGACATTTCAACAGGTGTGGGAAAGTGTGTGAAGGTGCAACAAAATAACATTTGCGTTAATCACACCCTGACCAGGGACTGTTCAGTGCGGCCACTGACCACACCGAGGGAAGGTCATGTCATGGATTGTCCAATTCTCATACGTTGTTGGCAAAGACATTATTTTAGATGTGTGTGCGCGCGCGCGCGCGCGTGCGTGCGTGCTATAGAGTTTCACTTTTAATTATCCGCCAATGTGGCGGAAAACATTCTCTCTGAAGCATGATGTTTGCCGAGCGGCTGAGCAGTGATGGGGTCCAAATTCTCCATTAAAGAGGGAAGTGTCCTTTGGCAGAACATGTGCAGGGCATGTCGAAAGGAACAAATAAATCAGAACTCAAACAAAAAAACGCCTATTTTCGCGGTAGAACCTGTTCTCCATACACAGGCCCCCCCAACCGCACCTGCACCAACCGGACCCATTGCGCTAGTGTGAATCTTCTGGCGCCACCCTGAGATGAACAGGAAACCCACAACAAGGTTTCACGCGCGGCGCTCGTATCCAAAAGGTGAAACACACTAACCGTGATGTGGTACTGTCTCCAGATTTCCGGGCAAACCTGAGGGAACAAGATGAGCCAGTGTCAGTCACAGTGTGTGTAAGATACACCTCCAACCACAGAAGTTAAAACATGCGTATCGCAGAGAGTAATAATGCCGTGCGTAACGCCAAAAGGAAGAATACTGGGAAACGATCATGTCGAAAAGAGATACTGCAACGAGAAGGAAAACAGGTTTCAAAGACAGCTACAGCTTCTTTGTGAGGGCGCTTTTGTTTGTTTGTGTGTGTGTGTGCGTGTGTGTCAATTCCGGGAATTAAATCGAAGTGGGGCAGAGACACAATGATGAAGAAACCATAGGCAACGCTGAGAAAACTGATTCTTATCACAGAGAGTGGAGAGGGAGACAGAGAGACAGGAAGACAGGGAAAATTGAAAGAGGGCCGTAGTTTGATTTGCACCCGTGCCGCACCCCCAAGGTCGCAGCCCCCACCCCACCCCCCCACCACCCCCGTATCCCCCTTACACCACCCCCCTAGCACAGCACTTTGGGGTTCTACTCCCCGTCCCTTCCCGTGCGGAGTAAAATCAGCCACTTAAGCAGTCAGTTGGTGCGGCGGGAGAGGGGACGGGCGGGCAGGCATTTTGTCCCGGTGTGGCTAAAGCATTATCTCCGGGGCTTTGCCACGCTGTTCCCTAAGCGCGTCGACATCCTTCCTCAACCGCAGCCACTTCCCACTGGGAAATTGAAAATGCCGAAGTCGCCGCGGGCAACAAGATTTATCTACTTACACACCTACTGAGAGGGCCAAAGAGAGGGAGAATTTAAGCGTGTTCTGTGAAGGAGGCTATGAGTGCCGCTTCTTCTCCGAGTCAAAAACTAATTCCTATGAAAATTTGCATGGGATTCAACTTCACGTCGCATAAAGTAAATTATATCCCGCTGAAAAGCTTGTCGGAACCCTTAACCTTTAGAAAGCCGCCTATTTAGGGAGAATAAAACAATTTGTCCTGCCCAGAGCCGAGTCTTTTTTGAAACAGAGGACGCAAATGGGTCCCAAAGTTAATTTCAACACCGTTAAGACTTGTCCATTTATCTTCCTCCACCTCTTATCTAGCTTTCCCTTCTGTTCCCTCCTTCATCCCCCCTCTCTCTCTCTCTCTCTCTCTCTATCCTCGGCATGCTTTCTTGCTCTCTCCCTCCAGACCGCTGGGGTAGTGGGTTGTTGTCGAGGGCGACAGGCGAGGCGAGCGACACACTCGCGCTCCGTCAACCGTCTGTCTTTAATGAGAGACACGGAAAGACCCAGGGGAGGGAGACCTGACACTCACACACATTTAAGCGGTGCTGACACAAACAAGCATGCACACACATATGAGCGCGCGCCCACACACACACACACACACACACACACACACACACACACACACACACACACACACACACACACACACACACACACACACACACACACACACACACACACACACACACACACACACACACACTCTTTGTTAGGCTTTGAGAAAGAAAAAAACATTTAGGTGCTCCAAAAGAAAAGGGTAATTAGAAAACAAGTTTACGTTGGTTGTTAGTGAAAGCAATATCCGAAAGAGAAAGAGAGAGGTGGAAAGAGGTGAACTCTGTGGATGAGACAGAGAGTCCTCGTCTCCCCTCTCCCTCTGGGGTTCACCTGGTTACTCATCCATTACACTGAACAGTACATGACTGACTGAGAGAGAGAGGTAGTAATCGAAAGAGAAATAGAGAGAGCGAGAGAGAGAGGCCGCACAGGCCTATGCATGCACACACACACACACACACACACACAAAAAAACACATGTGTAAATACATACAGGGCACATGCACGCTTGCATGTACACAACCCTTGCCCCCACCACCACACATACACACACGCACAATTTCCACTCTATGGCATTAGTGTAAATGGGCGAGGTAATGAACGCTGCAGAAGGATAATTGTCATTGATGGTCATTAGATTCACCCTTCATTTCTGATGCGCATGCATACGCACAAGCGTGCGCACGCGCGCACACACACACACACACACACACACACACACACACACACACACACACACACACACACACACACACACACACACACACACACACACACACACACACACACACACACACACACACAATATGCAGCATGGCAGGGACATAACTAAGTTGTAATTGCTGAAGTGTATCAATTAATGTGAACAGCAGCGTGCACTGACCCCTGGTCACTTATTATTAGAGAGGGGGGGGGGGGTTATTTTTGGTTTATTTTGAGGCAAAACAGCAGCTTGAACTTTAATGCAAGATAAGACAAAGTGAGCGCAGGCTCCACGACTTGAAACATTTCACTTAAAGCCAGAAAAACACGACCATAGCTTAGCCCCTCCCAATATTCTGGGACCTCCCTCTGTGATTGTTCCGACCTCGCCCCGTTCCATTACTGCTCAGCCATATTGGATATTGTACAAGGAGAGTGCCGTGCCAGCGATGTGCGGAAGGGGAGAGAGAAGAGTGATGACGATATACTGCGGATGACTATTGGTGCTTTGATAATGTATTTACACACAAGAGATATTTGAGAAACAACCATTATTAATGTGTGGTTATTAAAAAAAGGCAGGTAGAGACATTTATTAGAACAGCTAGAGCAGTCCATGAAGTTCATAAAATTGCATTACTTCACTATAATGCAGCCTTAATCTATATTGTACTATCACGATTACCAAAATCCCAAATTATACCTAGTCTCATATCACAAAATTGATATTAGATCGATGTATCGGCCAGCCCTAATGCATGGAGACCTCAAGGCTACATGTTTGACTGACATTTCATCTCAATAAGAATCCGTGTCTGAAAGTAGCACTCACGTCGAAGAAGTGTCCGGTCATGCCGCAGCGGTGGCACTGCTTGTACCAGTAGGACTTCTCATTGCAGGACTCGTACATGTGTCCCGCCAACCCGCAGTTGTTGCAGTGCCTGTTGGGGCAGCTTTTGGCGTGGTGGCCCGGCATGCCGCACAGCAAGCAGCTCGACACCTTCTGCACGCTCAGGAGGAGGCGACGTCACATACAAATACACAAACACAAATCCGTCAAAAGAGTTTGTGAGTACATTCAGAAATGCATGGGAGAGTGGTTTGAGGCGTTTGGCGCAGAGCTCACATTGGGAGAGGGGCAGTTCTTGGAGAGATGTCCGGTCTTCTGGCAGCTTCTACAGGTGACATTTTTGTCCTGGTAGTATCGGTTCGAGTCCCGCCGAGCCAGCGGCCTGGCGCCCTTGTCTTTGTTATAGATCCGGGCCTGAAACACACACACACACACGGAAAAACTTGAATCTGAAATTTGAAACAAAAGAGAAATCTTCAAAAGAGAACGTTTTGCAGTGCATTGTTACAACATGCATTGGATTTGAACATAAATCTACAAATTAGCTCTGGCTCACAAATTGCATTGTGTTTCCCCATGAAGACATACAGTATAGTCTGTTGTGTGAAAACCGTGTACCTCCCAAAAAGGTATGTGTCTCACGAGAGGATATGACATTATAATTCTAACATTAAAGAGCGCTCTCTGTTCTGTATTTTAACACATTCCACCAGCCTCGGTTTTTATGAAATGTTGACAGAGACAGAAAGAGGATCCTCAACTGTTGATTTATGTAAAAACAAAAGGAGGCAGGGCACTAAAATTTGAGGTTTTTCATCCAACACTGACAATATGAAGAAGGAAAATATCTGAATCTATGGACAGTATGTGCTGTCTCCAACACGGGGCGGAGGCGAGGAGAAGCGAAGGAGAACTTTGTTGGCACCTACCACCATGTCCTTGCTGGAAACCAACCAACTTCCTTCCTGACCTTCGTCAACATCTGGAAAGTGAAAATCAGAGAGGGCTTCAGAATACAAAATAGTTCTTAGCATAACGCTCTCATTACCATTAAGATAGAGGTAGATAGGTAGATATGTATTTCCTTCATCCCCGAAGGTAAACTGCAATGTCCCAGCAGCTCACATTAACACAATAGGCAAAATAATAATTAAGCGATTAAAAAATATATATATTTAAACAAAAAGGCAATATATGGAAAATACAACATTAAGCTAATGGTTAACTGTACACAATAAAATCTGCCAATATAAACTAAAGCTAATGAAAAACAACCGATATAACCTTAAAATAACATGAATAATAAAACTTTTAAAAGACAAAAATGAAAAAGACCTGAAAAATAAAAGGTCATATCCCAAAATGAAATATATGGTCCCATACAATAACTTATAAAATAAACAGTGAAGGGGAAAGATGAATGTACAATAAACCCAGCATTAAATATAATTAAATAAATAAATAAAAACGTTGATATGGCTTTACGTGGTAGCAGCAACTATTTTAGAAAACTATTTAGCCTACATTAGGGATGGAGGACTGATACAACTTTTTAACTACCGGATACAGTTGTACCGGTAGCAGAAGCGTACAGATCAGATCTAACCATCATTTATTCCAACCATAATCGTATTAAATAAATAACAAACAAGCAAATACGTGCAAGACCTTTATGGGCGACTTAGTTCAAAATCAGATTTTTTTTTTTATGTCACAAAAGTACTTCAGAAGCAAAGGAACAAATTTCAACAGTCATCTCTGAGGAGTAAATCAACAGCTTACTCGGGGGACGCATACAATGCACGCACATACGCACACACACCAAACTGTAACAGTCGCAGGCCAGCACATCTGTGTGAGTGGCATTAACAGTGTCCTGAGGGAGGCCACTGTATTCTCCTCAGGCCCAGGGAACTGTAACTGACATCCGCAAATCACGCACGCACGCACACACACACGCACACGCACACACACACACACACACACACACACACACAGTGAGTGTGTACAGGAACTTGTGTTTGCAGAAAACACATACTGAAACAACCCAAAAAGTAGATACCAGTTAACCATAAAAAATAAAAATTGATCTCACACCCTGGCAAAGACCCACATAGCCACACAAGTAATCAAAGCATAGCGTGTATACACACACACACACACACACACACACACACACACACACACACACACCCACCCAATGCAACGACCCCTGCGATTAGCTGGTTGACAGTCTTTAGCCTTTGGACAAACACACAGCCTTGAGCCATAATCAAATATTACACTCTCTCCTTTCCACCCGCCACCCCTCTCTCTCAACCTCTCTCTCCCTCCCCTTAAGCAGTCCCTTATCGTTATTCTACTCAGCTCGCTCTTTCTATCCCTCTCCTTAACCTCCTCCGTATTCCACATCCCTCTCTTTTCTCTGGGCGTGTGAGAGAGCGAGAGAGAGAGGGGGGGGGGGGTAACACCTCACATATCCCTGTCAAACAAATTAAAACGACTGCTTTTTGGACGGCTCCTTGACGCCACGACCTTCACCCCCATCCCCACACACACACACACACACACACACACACACACACACACACACACACACACACACACACACACACACACACACACACACACACACACACACACACACACACACACACACTTTACTCCATGTATTATATACTGTTTGGGCATGCACAAGTAGCCTGTGCTTCCTGCCAGGGATTTATATTAATATCTACTGTTGTGATGACATTAGTCCTGGACGATATTGCCAAAATCAAATATCACAATATTTTTTTTATTGATAATTTAACAATATTTTGGCAGATGACTGTTGGTGCTTTCAAACAATATTGACACACAATGAATATTTCATAAAGAATCGGATGTGGTTAGGTAGGGGCACTGATTAGAAAAGTCTACGAAGTTATTAAAATTGCATTACTTTACTGTAAAGCAGCCTTAAAGATAACATTGAGCTATATAACTAAAGTACAATAACCAAAATCCCAGTAGGATGAATATTTTGGTCGCTTGCTCAGAAGCACGCTATACAAGGAACATATGTACACACAACTCAAGTAATGGTAAATGCTCTGCATTTAAATAGCGCTTCTCTAGCCACTAAGGACATGACAATGACATTCACCCATTCACACACCGACGGCAGTGTCAGCCATGTAATGAGACAACCAGCTCTCCGGGAGCTCTTGGGGGTTCGGCGTTTTGCTCAAGGACACCTCAGAAAACTAGCCAGGAGGAGCCAGGGATCAAACCACTAACCCTCCAGTTGCCAAATGACCACTCCACCTCCCGAGCTACTGCCGCGGATGGCGCCCATATCTGAATACTGTCGCTAGATGCCACAGCTTCCAAAATCATCACGGTTTGGAACCCGGGATGTTTTTATGCGTAGTTCATACTGAAACTGGTTAATAGCAACCCCCATTTTCAGAAAAATAAATTCTATAACATATAAATTCTATCATTGACATGCATATGTTTTTAGCAGAGATGACTTTAGAATTGTCAACATGATTTTTATGAAGGCGTTTGGCGCTGTCTGCCACCAACACAACAACATATTTTGTTTAGTGAGCATTTTATCTTCCGGATGACCAGAATCCTGCCAGACTCAACAGATCCCAGTCAGCTCAGTGTGGTCAGGCTGAGAACATTCTGTTTTACAAAACCACCTATACTGGGATGTGGCCTGGTGTGTATGAACATTGGGGGGGGGGGGGGGGGCGTGCACGTGTGCATTTGCAGGCAGTTGGTGGGTACATCTTGTGTGTGGGAGGAGGCGTTGGTGACTCGACGAAACTCATTCCCAAAGCGTCTCCCGGAGGGCCTCCCAAAATAAAGAGCAGGAAGCTTACCCTTAATCTGAGGGCCCCCCATCTTACTCTCACACACACACACACACACACACACGCACGCACACACACACAAAGGGTGAACCTCTTTGTCACGGCCGAGGAATCAAACACATGGGGGTCGGTGGAAGAGGAGGGAGAGAGGGAGGAGATGGAGGGAGCAAGGAGAGAAGAGAGGATGGGTGGTACTGTGTATACCGGGTGAAAATATGCTAATGGCGCTGAAGGTCCTGCTCAGATGCAGGTAGCAGAGCTGCACTATCGTGGGCCGACAGATATGGAGGAGTCTGGCGGTGGACGGGGCAGACCAGAGCGGCCTCAAAGCGAATCTGCTGAACGGACTCAAGAACAGAGGCTCACAGCGCTTTGACATCCAGGAGCCCGAGGTGTGGAGGGGGTTTTGAAGAGGCACTGAGGGGCGGGGAGGGGACCAACAGTAGGTTTCAAGCACGTCTAACCCACTGCAAAAAGGTGCCACGGCGTAGGGTTGGGGGATTGGGAGGCTGGGAGGTGTTATGTGTTGTTATAATATAGGTGTTATATGACACTTGGTATTTTCTGAGATTTTGGTAAAAAAAAAAAAGTACAATTGTGTTTCGAGAAAAAACTCATTCAATTCAACGCCTGACTTCGGGACCAGCGAGCAAAGCGAGGCACACCACGGCAGCCCCAGCCACAGCACCCCCACAGCCGCCCGCCACCGCCAAGAAGTGTGGACAGCCCGGTGAGGGAAAATAAATAATAGACGGATCGGTAGGCAATGGATAAATACATATACAATAAAAACACACTGTTCCATCGTTTGTTTTCCATTTGAGATCGCTCCGATCGGGCTTTGCCAAAAATAAATAAATAAATAAATAAATATAGGCACAGGCACCCACCCACCTTCTCAAGGCCCGGTGGCAGATGCCCCGCGGCCCGGTGGTTGGGAACCCCTGTTCTAATCAATGCATCTTCCGGCTTGGTCCTAATATCCACATTACGAATGATTGTTTCGCAATTTTTTCTTGGTTACAAGAAACTTTGGTATAATGATGATGCTGAGTTAGGAATGGCCACGGTTAATTGAATATTTAAAAGGGTTGAAAGGATTTGAATGTTCAACTTTTGAACTTGAACCCAAAAGATTTGGTTTTAAATTACAAGTGATCAAACTAGTCACTTCTTCGAGCTACATCACGATAGAAAACTTATAACATACTTGTGCAATATGTGTAATGTGCTTTGAGTATGGGGGGGTTGGAACATTGTTATGCCCCCAACTCGACGAAGCATCAGGGAGAAGAAGTGAAGGAGAGGAAAGCGGAGCAGGGGAAGGGTGGAGGGAGCAATGGCGACAGATGCTACCTGTCTGTCTCATAGGTACCCTAATTAACTGAAGAAGGGGGGGGGGGGGGCTTGGTTGCCAGTTTCTTCCGAGCTGTGGAAAAACACAACAAAAAGGGGAATTTGTGTATGTGTGAGAGAGAGGGAGACATCGAGAGGCTTAGAGGTGTGTGTGTGTGTGTGTCTCTACGCTCTGCTTCTGTCCCTTCCACCGGTGAGAACAGAACGGAAGTGTACGTGTGGCTAATGAACCATGAACACCCGGCTCTCCTGGGGTGAGTCACACACACACACACACACACACACACACACACACACACACACACACACACACACACACACACACACACACACACACACACACACACACACACACACACACACACACACACACGGACCAAAAGGCATAGTAGTGGGAAATATGAGGGGACCATGAACAGCATCCTTCTCAGGGGACGCAGCGGGCCAGACTGGGTGGTTGAAGACTGATAACCCAAGGAGGAGACACAGAACACACACACACACACACACACACACACACACACACACACACACACACACACACACACACACACACACACACACACACACACACACACACACACACCTTATGAAACTGCTAAATGGTAACAGTTGAGGATGGATGTCAGGGGAGGCTGCTGTGTTGAACAAAGTGCGTGTGTGTTTGTTATCGCCAAGTGTTACACCCCCCCACACGGCGGCATCAAAGCGTTGATGTGGCCCGCCTTGCTCCTGTCTCTCTAGTTCTGTCTCGACACTTAAACAGGCATCCCAAGGCAGACCCGCCCCTTCTACCATGATGATGGCTGGGCCCGCTTAACACACACTGACACACACGCAGACACACACACACACACATCTTGCACACAATGGGAGCGGAAGAAGGCCCCCGGCCCCCCAAATGGAGCTAATGTTTGATACTGAAGCGACAGGGCTGGATTAGCAACACTATACATGACAATGGTGAGGGTGGGCGGGAGTGTGCACACTGTGAGTGTGTGCGGCCATTTCTTTTGTGACATCACCCTTGCCCTACAGCATGGGACTTTGCAAGGTTAAACACACCAAAAGGGCAATTCAGTCTCAAAAGACTGAACTGAAAAAAATAAATCACGCACGCACGCACGCACGCACACGCACGCACACACACACACACACACACACACACACACACACACACACACACACACACACACACACACAGGTGCCTTTCCTCTGCTCCTTTTGTGTGCTAGATAAGTCCGGTCAAGGGTGTAAAAACAGAACAGCAAAGTGAGCAAGAGAATGAGTGAGATGAACAAGAGGGTCAGGGGGTGGGAGTACGTGTGTATGTGTGCGTGTGGGAGGCAGACATCTGACCAAGTCCATCTTATACAAGTCACAAGTAAATTCTCAATTCAATAGGTCCAAGCCTCAAGCAAGTTCCAAGTCATTTTTCCTGAGGTATGTCAAGTAAAGTCGCAGGTTATGTCAAGTCAAGTCATGTCACTTTTTGACCCTTTACAAAGACAAAAAAACAAGGTATTAGTACCTAATGATTGTCAATGAGGATGAACAATGATCATAATTGGCCATCTATATCACCTGTTCAAAAAGTATGACCATGAATTGAATTTGTATTGTAATTATTGATATTCAGTGAAATAAATGTAATCACACAAAAACCAAATAACTATGAAGGCTTATTTATTTCTTAATTTCATCTCAATCAAAAAAAGTTGTTTGACTTGCTCATTTGACTACTGTTCAAATTTTTATTTCTTTAATTTGAACTTTTCATGGAGAATTGTTTTGATTTATCTTAAATTTTTACTTTTGGTGGACAATTGTTTTAGGAACGTGCCGCCCCTGCCCAAAATATGATTGGTTCTTGTGCCCCTGTGCCACCTAATTTAAAAATCCTGGAATTGCTCCTGCCAATTATGACAATGCCATTCCCAAAGTGTGCTTGCACCGGTAAACGTCTCTCACACACACACACACACACACACACACACACACACACACACACACACACACACACACACACACACACACACACACACACACACACACACACACACACACACACACACACCATCAAAGCAGCGACTCGAGTCGAGTCCAAGTCCACATCTCTGGTGGGAGTGGGTGGGGTCATCATGAACTGAAAAGGTGAGGGGGGGAATGAGTAGGAATGTGTGGATATGAAATATAGAAGAATTTACCATCATAACAATTACAGGGAATTTTACACAATATCAATTAGGGTTTAGGAACATTTCCGTCACGCCTCCGGCACATTGGCCCCAAATGAGGTGGATGTTACCATTTTGGATTTTGGTTTTATTAGCTTTCGTAAAGCTGTACTTAATTCAGCTTGAAAAATGTTAATTTTTGAACCTGAACAAAAAAAGCGTTTACTAAGCGTACTGTTTCCTGAAAGCGTACTGTTTCCTGAAAGCGCATAAAGATTCTTGTGTTCTTCTAGTGCTTCAAATTGAGAAAAAACTTTCAATTTGGAGCCAAACCAAAGCTAAAGAGTAGTATTATAGTAGTGGTATTGTAGTGTAATAGCAGCAGTAGTACTCTTCATGAGAGTTTGAAAAATGTACTACTTCCCTATAAATATCATGATAGTGCACTCTGACAGTTATCCAAAGCGTTGTACTAGATTGTTTTTAGCAACATGGATTGCGATGTGAACATATTGATTGATTCATATTGTTGCAATTTGATATCAATATATCAACAGAAAGCAACCAATAAATG